>NC_026000.2:13055682-13409691 GCF_000442705.2 Elaeis guineensis | reverse complement strand
TCCATTTTAGAACTAAAACCCCTCCCAGAACATCTCAAGTATGCATATCTAGGACCCAAAGAAACTTTGCCTGTAATTATTGCATCAGACCTAGATCCCAAGCAAGAGGAGGAGTTATTGTCAGTTCTAAAAGCAAATCAAGAAGCAATAGGTTGGACCATAGCAGATATCAAAGGAATAAGCCCTTCTATAGTTCAACATAGAATATACTTAGAGGAAGAGGCTAAACCAACAAGAGAAGCCCAAAGAAGGCTTAATCCAGCTATGAAGGATGTAGTTAAAAAGGAGATTCTGAAACTCTTAAATAGTGGAATAATTTATCCTATTTCTGATAGCTCTTGGGTAAGCCCAGTTCAAGTAGTACCTAAAAAATCTGAGGTAACAATGGTCCAAAATGATGCAAACGAACTTATCCCAACTAGGACCCAAACGGGATGGAGGGTCTGTATAGACTATAGAAAGTTGAATGCTGCGACAAGAAAAGATCACTTTCTTTTGCCATTTATTGATCAAATATTGGAAAGACTAGCTGGACAAGAGTTTTACTATTTTCTTGATGGATACTCCGGTTATAACCAGATCCCTATAGCCGCTGAAGATCAAGAAAAGACTACATTCACCTATCCATTTGGTACTTTTGCCTATAGACGAATGCCCTTTGGACTATGTAATGCACCGGCAACCTTCCAGAGACGCATGATCAGCATGTTTTCAGATATGATAAAATGATTTCTAGAAATTTTTATGGATGACTTTTCTGTTTTTGGCCTAACCTTCTTCGAGTGTCTGAATCACCTGCAATTAGTTCTAGAACGATGTAAGGAGAAGCACTTAGTTCTCAACTGAAAAAAATGTCAGTTTATGATCAAACAGGGAATAGTTCTTGGCCATGTCATTTCTAAAAAGGAGATTTAAGTAGACAAGGCCAAAATAGATCTAATTGCAAGTCTTCCACCACCTAAATCTGTGAAAGAAATACGTTCATTTTTAGGTCATGCTAGATTCTATAGAAGGTTTATTGCCAACTTTAGCAAAGTAGCACGTCCACTGACTAATCTTTTGGCAAAGGATACCAAATTTGAATTTACTCATGAGTGCTTGGAATCTTTTGAATTTTTAAAAAAAGTACTTGTATCAGCTCCAATCATTCATCCTCCTATCTGGTCTGAACCATTTGAATTAATGTGTGATGCGTCCGATCATGTTGTGGGCGCAATCTTAGGTCAACGGATAAATAAGCTGCCTAGAGTGATATATTATGCAAGTAAAACCTTAAATGATGTGCAGCTTAGCTACACCACAACTGAGAAGGAGTTCCTTGCCATTGTCTTTGCTTTAGAGAAATTTAGATCTTATTTGGTTGGGACCCACACCATTGTTTACACCGATCACTCAGCCATTAGACATCTCCTAGCAAAGAAGGATGCCAAGGTACGCTTAATCAGATGTATTTTGCTCCTTCAAGAATTTGACCTAGAAATTAGGGGCAAGAAAGGCACTGAGAACGTTGTAGCAGATCATTTGTCCCGAATTCCAGTCGCACCATCTAGTGAACCACCCATCAATGAATCTTTTCCAGATGAGCAACTCATGTCTGTGTCTACTGAACCTTGGTTTGCTGATATTGTAAATTATTTAGCCATAGGTAAGATACCTTCTCATTAGACTAAGCAGGATAAATATAAATTCTTTGCCCAAGTGAAGTATTTCATTTGGGATGATCCTTATCTTTTTAAACAATGTCCTGATCAAATTATTAGAAGGTGTATCCTAGATAACGAAGTCATGAATATTTTATCTTTTTGTCATGATCAAGCATGTGGGGGTCACTTCGCGTCTAAGAAAACTGCTGCTAAGGTTCTCCAATGTGATTTTTATTGGCCCAATTTGTTTAAGGATGCTCATGAATATTGTAAAAGTTGTGCTCAATGTCAGAAAATGGGTCGAATCACCAAGCGACACATGATGCCACTCAACCCAATCTTGGTAGTTGAAGTTTTTGATGTTTGGGGGATCGATTTCATGGGACCATTTCCAAATTCCTTTGGAAATGAATAAATTCTAGTAGCAGTTGATTATGTTTCAAAATGGGTAGAAGCAATTGCATGTAGAACATCCGATAGCAAAATGGTCATTAAGTTTCTTAAAGAAAATATTCTCTCTCGTTTCGGTATTCCTAGGGCAATCATTAGTGATCGGAGAACCCATTTTTATAACCGACCTTTTGCAACATTGATGAAAAAGTATAATGTCACCCACAAATTGGCCACACCATATCATCCTCAAACTAGTGGGCAAGTTGAAGTGTCAAACCGATAAATCAAACAGATCCTGAAAAAAACTGTTAGTGCCAATAGAAAGGATTGGTCTTTGAAATTAATTGATATGCTTTGGGCATACCGAACCGCTTTCAAGACCAATCTAGGAATGTCTCCTTATAGGATTGTATTTGGTAAACCATGTCACTTGCCTATTGAGATAGAACACAAAGCCATGTGGGCCATCAAACAACTAAATACAAATTTGAATGACGTTGGAAACCATAGGAAGCTTCAGTTGAATGAATTAGAAGAACTTAGAAATGAAGCCTATGAAAATGCAAGGATATACAAGGAACGAACCAAAGCATTTCATGATCAATCAATTATGAGAAAAACTTTCAATATCGGACAAAAAGTGCTCTTATATAACTCTAGATTACATCTGTTTTCAGGAAAGCTTAGGTCTAGATGGACAGGACCATTTTTAGTAAAGGAAGTCTTTTCACATGGAGCTGTTGAGATAGAAAACCCAAGTAATGGTGTTATCTTTAAAGTTAATGGTCAACGATTAAAACTATTTTTGGAATTACCTGTCGAGACTGTTGAAGATGCCATGGTTCTTTATGAACCAACTTATTCTGATTAAATTGCTTCGAGGTTTGGTCTGGCTGAAGACATAAAACTTAGCACTTCTGGGAGGCAACCCAGCTTATTTAATTTCTAATGCTTTTTTTATTTTCAGATAAATAAATTAGATAAACTCCATTGGGGACAATGTCGGTTAAGTTGGGGGGTATGATTTATGTCACAAATTGACATAAAAAGTATTAATTAATATCTAAATTATCTAACTTTATTAAAAAATTGATACTTGTTATTATATTTTGCAGAAGAAGAGGTCATCAATAGAAAGAACAAGGAAAGAGGATTCCAACGGCGCAAATTAGAGCTTGAATAAAATCAGATGTTATCATTTTCTTTTCCTTCCACTATGAGTTATTTCTTGCATTTAATATATTAAAAAAAAATTTTGAAATAAATTAATCTAGAAAAAAAATAAGAGTAAGTTAGAAAGTATTTGCTAATAAATGTAGTGAGTCACGGAGAAGATTAGCTGGTTAGACTCTTGGTGGCATAGGTCATTTAAAGACTATTAGCACTTTCAATTGCACATGCACACTAACAAAGTAAAGTAGGTGTTAATTGTAAGGTCAATTAAGGATTTGAGTATTATTTAAATTAGATAATTTTCTCTACACCCCAATTGAAGAAATTTGAATTTAAGGAAAGAGCTACCTGCCTGAAATAAAATGCAAAACACAGAGTAAATGTGGATTGCCCTAAGCCTAGTAACCGGGTCTCTTCACCTAAGTCAAGTGTTGAGATTCACGTCAAACGGTGGTGGGAAGGCCAGGATGCTCAGCAAAAAAAAAAAAAAATAGTGTGAAAGCTACCTTAGTTCTTTGTTTAATCTGGGGTGTATAGAAAATTAATCGAACTAAGTTATGAAAAATAATACAATTGACCTGTACAAGTTAATACTGAAATACTAAGTTAGTTATCACTCACACAAGTGCTATAAAACTTTAAGTGTACTCTAAGAAAGCTCCTAAGTAGACTGACTACCGATTCTAATTCGAAGCTCATTACTTAGTAATACTAGAAATTTTCTTGAATTTCGATCTTAAATTAATGTGCAAAGGAAGGATCTTTTTGGAATATGATCTTATTTTGGTACATTGCTAAGGGACTAGCAATGATTAAGTTGGGGGGTGTGATTTATGTCACAAATTGACATAAAAAGTATCAATTAATATCTAAATTATCTAACTTTATTAAGAAATTGATACTTGTTATTATACTTTGCAGAAGAAGAGATCATCAATAGAAAGAACAAGGAAAGAAGATTCCAACGGCATAAATTTTATGCAAAACGGAGTTAAATTGACCCAGAAATTGAAGAATGAAGAAAGAAGACTCAATTGGATCAAATCCGAGTCAAATCAGGTCAAAATTGGTCAAAAATCAACTGATTTGGTGATCTGGTTAGCCGCCTGGTCCACAGCAACAGGCGCCTGGACCATGGACCCTTCGGCGCACCATAAACCAGCCAATCAGCGAGTCTCGACTCACCGCAACGCATCGCGAGCCCAATCCACGCGCGCGGTCGAGGACTCATGAGGAAAGAGAAGAAGGTCCGAAGGGCAACCTGGTAACTTCACATCACTCGATGGTCTGATCTTCTCTGATCAAGATCCAACGCTCCATATTTTTGCGCCATCGGACGGCCACCATCGCAGCCGGTCAAGATCCAACCGTAATCAAGGCAATTGCAAGAATCAATAAACACTAGGACAACACGGGATCCTTCTACAGCGCGATCCAACGGACGAAATCTTCCAGCGCCTTGATCGGATGGTCTGCGACGCATCCGACCTGATCCCATCTCTGCAGCACGATCCAACGGCAGCGCTTCACCCAGATCATGATCCGACGGCCCAGAATCGCTTTCGGCTTGATTTATTAGATGAATTGGGTCCTTTAGATGAAGATCGGACGGCTGAAATAATTTTTAGGATTTCTTGATGGATTTAAGTGCTTTTTGAGCGAGATTTGAGCTCCTAAATCTCCCAACAGCCTTCTAAAACCTCTTAGTCCCACATCTAAAGTTTTAAAAACCTTATAACCCCCAAATGCCTATAAAAAGCCCCCAAAGGCCCTTGTTAAAGGGAGAGGGAGATTCTTTCCTTCCGATCAAGCTTGTAACTCTAGATAGTGGAATTTTTAGCTTTCTTCTCAAGCCTCAAGCTTTGAAATTTTGTTAATAATTTTTTTTATATATAAAATCTTATTTTTATGTAATTTTATCTCTTTACATTATGCAATTTATTTTTCTTGCAATTAGGATAGTTAATTTATGCAATTTAATTTTATGCAATTAGGTTAGTTTAAATTATGCAGTTTAAATTTATGCAATTAGGATAGTTTAATTTATGAAATTAGGGTAGTTTATTTTTCTGTATTTAAATTTTGCAAGTAGATTTAGATCATGTCTAGCTAAGCATCCCTTCTAGGGTTTGCGATGAAGCTAGATCATGAGTAGGGGTTTTACATAGGGTTCTTTCTTTTTCTTAGGGTTTCTTTTTTTTTTCTCTTTTGCCAAGAATTTTTGATGAACTACAGTTGGGTCAAAGCCCCTTCATAGTTCATGCTTGATTCAGTGCATAGGAGGAGAAAATCCTAAGGGATCCTAGTTACTACTCGCCTGTAAAGAATCTTGATGGGTTATCATTGGGCCTTAGTCCCTTCATAATCTATGCTTGAGAAAGACAAGAGGAGTAGTCGTTAGGATCAATAAGAAAAATTCTAGGTAGAATTCCCTAATCTAGATCTAGTGGATTCAAAAATCTTAGATCCTTAGTCTTATTGTCTTTAGCAAACAACTTTCGATTTTCGATTTTCGTTAAAGCTCGCTTGAGCATAGATTTGAAAATTATTTTTTTAAACCAAGTCTCTGTGGGATCAACCCATACTCGCTGGTCGTGCTACTCTGCACACTGTGCGCTTGCAGTTTTATTTACAAATTTTAAGATTTGCACATCACCTACATTACCGTCTATGAGGAGTTTTTGCATTTGGGACTCTGATTTCCTCTTCATCCCTTTTTTGCCAATGTCCTTGATCTGTATGATATAGTTCCTGCCCAGCTTACCTCCAATTTTTTTAAGATTTTATCTTCTTTTGTTGTCCTTTGTCATCTTCTTCGGTTCGAGCCTCGAATCTCTCTCTTTTAGGCTCTTTTTATGTTAAAGAAACATCCTCGAAAATGAGGATAGTGGCTCTTCGTCTTTGACCTAAATGTTAGTTTATCATCAGACTTTTCTCTTCCATCCATGGTTAGAAGAATAAATTCTTTTATATAGTCGCCGACCACCCCTGGGACTTCGATTGACGATGGACCACTCTCAGTCTGTTCTCGAACAGAAATGATGTGGTCCTGACTAAAGATCGAGAGAGTACAATAAGCTGTTCGACATCCTGATCCCCCTGTAGCGGGAACTTTTGGAGGAGCAGTCATTGTATGACACCGGTATAAGCCTGACCAGTCACTTAGGTAGTCTTCTTTCTATAGATCTTTGTTGTTTTTCTTTTTTTTCTTGCGGACTAACTTATTTTTGTCGTTGTCTTATAGGCATGAGGGTTTCAACGATAACTGTCCAATAGGCCATCAGGAAAAAGCCGACATCCGGGCTTGATGGACCTTCACATCCACCAAAGAGGTCAAGAGAAAAATCTCCTCCTCGGGTGATGAGAAGCATGCAGCCGCCATTACCGCCCCGACCGCCACTAAGTCCTTCTTCACCGATGCCACCTATCGAAGTCGTTGCAAGAGTCACAGTTGCGGGAGCCACAGTCGCTCCTACCGATGATGACTTTGTGTCGTCGAGCCCCCGACTAGGCCAGCTGCCGCGGTCCAAGCTTTGCCGGCCCGAGCCGGAATTGATGGAGGTCAGGCACCTAGTCAGAAGGAAGCTGACAAGGGGAAGGCCTCCACCTTCATTGCTGACTATGATCTGGACACTTCTTCTGGAGAGCCTACCGTCACCCTGGGGTTGCACATTAAGGCGATCGACCAAGCACTCCAAAATCGTCGACTCATTGAGGAGTTGGTGAAGATGGTGATGCTGCCCACAGACTGGAAAGTCAGGAAGGCCTGCCCAATCATGGAGATTTTGTCGGACTCTGATACGTTGTTGTTCTCCATAAGTCTTCAACTGTTCTTCTTCAGTATTTTTTCTGAATAGTTATTGGCTAATCAAATGACTTAACAAATTTTTCTCTTTTGCAGATGATACACAACGTGATGGTTTTATATGAGAGGTTGACCAGCTTTGCATGGCTCAACATGCAGCTTGAGGATAAGGCCTAGACTGCTCATGCTAGGGCCAAAGTCATTGAGAAACTTCTCTGCACTGTCGAAAAGTGGGAAAAGAAGAGTCAGGAGAAAATCACTCTACTAGAGACCGAGTTGATGCCCTTGGAGACCTGCAGAAGAAGGACAAGGAGGATTTCGAGAAGCTGAGGGCCGACTATCAGAAGAAGATGGAGTCGGTAGAAAGCGCCCTCACCGAGGAAAGGGGCAAACGGCAAGAAGCCGAGAAGGCTGCCAAGGAGCTGAAGGAAAAGTTGTCGGCTGCAGAAACTCGGGCCTAGGAGGTAACTTCTCAGGCATTGGCTGAGTTCCACGAATCGAAAAAATATGAGATGGAGCTCGCTGAAGCCTTCGTGGATGCATACTGACTCTAGTTCGAGGATTGCAAGAGAGCCATCGATTGACTGCACTCCAAGTTGGACCTAAGTGGAGTACAGGCCGATAAGGTCTCGGATGAGGAAGAGTCGGAAAGTGAAGAGGAGGCAGGCGCCACTGAAGAAGATCGTCCTTCGCCTTCTTAGGCTCCCTTGTATTTTTGGCTTTTTGTTCTTGTATTTTTTTTGCTTTCTCCACTTTTGTAATGAATTCCCTTTTGTAATGAACTCCTTTCTGGTAATGAAAGATCTTCATTTTAATCTTGACTTGTTCATTTCTAACTTGATCGTTTGCGTGCTTTCCTTCTTTACCGGTTTACTTGTCTCTCTACAAAATTGACTAAGTAGTTGGCAAGACTAGGCAAGGTGGTCAATAGAAAGCTGCAAACCGAGTAGATAATAATTGAGCATGTAGGCTTGAAAGAAAATTTTTTTAAGTCAAGTAGTTGGTTTTATAGGAAACTTAGTCGAATTCGAGTCGTAGTCATAGATCATTTGTCGTAGATCGTTCCGTCGAATTAGAACATAGTCGATTAGAGAAAATATCTCTATTTTATTTCGGATCAATTGATCTTTGATCAATCGGGAGCAAGTCGACTAATCACAACTTTTTCGTCTAGATCAGCATGTGAACCATAGCTCATATGCCTGCGGCCCTTGGGCTGTAGCTGGTATGCTTATGGCTATCGGATTTTTTTGGCTTGTTAATCGGGGGTCAGTCGAATAACGTTTCGTCGGGTGCTAGCCAATGAGGTAGTATTGTGGTTGGATGTCAAGCGACCAATTTGTTCAGTATATTACCAGGTACTCGGACTATTCGGCATAGAATTGTAGAAAAAAAATCTTCGATTGACAAGGGATTCTCACTAGTAATACATCCGTAGATTCTCGGCATTTTAGATCCAAAAAATTTCTGTGCTGTCCAAATTTTTGACTTTGTACGCACCGGTCGGAGAACTACCAAGATCTTGTAGGAACCCTCCCAACTCAAAGATAACTTTCCTTGTTCGATCAATTTGAAAACTTTGGCTCTTCTAAGGACCAAGTCTCGCACTTGGAAGACTTTCGGTTTGACTTGAAAATTGTAATACCGAGCCACCCTCTGTTGATAAGAGGCTATCCTTAGTTGAGCTCATCTTCAGATTTTATCGAGCAAGTCCAAATCTGCTCGTCGCTTGTCTGAATTGGTCGATTTGTTGTAATGTTCCACTCGAGTCGAGGATAGGTCGATTTCAATTGAAATCATGACTTCGATCTTGAATGTCAGTTTGAAAGGAGTCTCTCCAATCAGGGTGCGAGAAGTTGTTCGGTAAGATCACAGGATGTTGTAGAGTTCGTCAGCCCAACTCTCCTTGGCTTGGTTAATTCTTATTTTCAGACTTTGTAGTATTGTTCTGTTGGTCACCTCAGCTTCTCCATTGGATTGCAGGTGTTCGATCGAAGTGAGTTTGTAGATGATGTGCTCGCACAGAACTTAGTACTGTTGAATTGTTGGCCATTGTCGGTAATGATTACTCAAGATAGACCAAATCGACAGATGATGGATTCTCATAGAAAGTCGGTGGTCTTTCACTCCGTTATTTGTGTCAATGATTCAATCTCCATCTACTTGGTGAAGTAATCGATGGCAATAATGATGAATTTATTTTATCCACTGACAGACGAAAAAGGATAGAGTATATCGACTCTCCATTGATCAAATGGCTATAGCACCGAAATGGTTGTGAGATGACTTGATGAAAGTTTTTGAATATTGGCAAACCTTTGGCATTGGTCGCACTTCTGCACGAAGTTGGCAGCATCCTTCTGCATGGTTGGCCAATAGTATCCTTATTGGAGAATCTTCTAGTATAGCGACTTGCCCCCCAAGTGGTTACCGCAAATGCCTTCGTGTACTTGCCAAAGAGCGTAGTCGACTTTGGAAGGCCGAAGATACTTGAGTAGGGGCAGGGATGCCGACCTTCTATAGAGTTGGTCGTCGATGATCACATACCAAGTCGTCAGTCTCTTCAATCGGCATGCCTCAATAGGATTAGCCGACAGGATTCCATAAGTGAAGTAGTCGACAAATGGATCGATTCAACTCGGTTCATGACCGACTTGGATCGATTGCACTTTTTTTTGGAGTCGATGTTTGGATTCTCAAGATGCTCGATGAAGATTTTTTCCAGCTCGCCACAACCGAAGGTAGCGAGTCGAGATAAAAAATTGGCTCAGGCATTCTTCGAGCAAGAGATGTGTAATATCTTAAAATAATCAAAGTGCATTTATGGAGATTTGAGCTTTTATAGATATCCGAAAAGGATAGGATCTTGGATCGTATATTCTTCCTGGGATTGTCCAGTGATCAGCTATGAGTTAGTGAACACCTTTAGGTGTTTTACACCGAGATCTTTGGCAATCTTCAGTTTGGCTATCAGAGCTTTATATTTGGTTTGATTATTTGAAGCTTTGAAATCAAATCGAAGAGCATACTTGATCACCATCCCATCAATATTGATTAGGATAAGGCCCGCACCGTATCCTTGGACGTTCGAAGCTCCATCCATATGTGGAATCCATACAAACTCTGTAGTCTCTTCTCGGGATTGATCCTCGACTTGTTATCATCGATTGGAGTGCAATTGATAATCAAATCGATGAGTATCTGAGCCTTCATCGAGGATCGAGAAATATAGGAAAGATCAAACTCACTGAGTTCGACCACCCATATTGGGTATAAAATAATCCCAGCCGAAGTTCGTAAGAGGCCAACCCTCCCAGGACTCTTACGGCTTCCGACCTTGTGCGGCATCTTTCTGAACTCCCCCGACCGTCTGAGCTTCCACAGTACCATCTGGACTCTTCCAGCAGTCGACCTTCCACAGCAGTACCATCCGGACTCTTCCAGCAGTCGACCTTCCACAGTGTCCTCCAGATTTCTCTGACAGACGAACTCCTATCGTACCCTCCGAACTTTTTCAATAATGAGCTCCTTCAGTCATCTATCGGACTGCTCCAAATGCTCTCTGGGCTTCACTATCAGCCAATTTTTTACAGTGATCGACTACTCTCCGAATCTCTTTCAGACTTCCTCCCGTCACGATCGACTTTACTCTGAGCTTCTTTCAGACTTCGTCAATATCCAAGCTTCTCCAGCAGTAGGACTTCTAAAGTACCCAGACTCCATCCAAGTTTCTACAGTAGTCGACCGCCTTCCGAATTTCATCCGAGCTTCTACAGTAAGCGAATTCTGTCCGAACTTCTATTGCAAGCGGACTTCAGCCGAGCTTCTACAATAAGCGATCTCCATCCGGGTTTCCACGATAATCGATCTCCATCCGAGCTTCTACAATAAGCGGTCTCCATTCGGACTTCCATGGCAACCGATCTCCATTCGAGCTTCTACAGTAAGCGGCCTCCTTCCGGACTTCTGCAAGAATCGGACTCCGTCCGAACTTCTACAGCGGATGGATTTCAGACAAACTTTTACAACGGACGGGCTCCAGCAGTCGGATTTCTACAGTGATCGACTGTCTCCGATATCTTTCATACCTCTCCAGCCATCAACTTTCAATAGTGCCAACCGAACTTCAATAGTGCCAACCAGACCCCTCCAACAGATAAATTTCCTCCGGACCCCTCCAGCGGTCGACCTTCCACAGTGTCCTCCAGACTCCTCCAGTGGACGAACTTCCACAACACCTTCCGAACTCTTCTATCGATCAACCTTCTATAGCACCTTCCGAATTCCGCTATTGGTCGACCTTCTGTCAGATTTCTCATACAACCAGACCTCTCTCGCGGACAGTCTTCAGACAAGCTTCTACATCAGATAAATTTCAAACGAACTTCTCTAGCAATCGGACTCCAACCAGATTCCTCCAACAGAAAGTTTTCGTCTGAACTTCTACAGCAGATGACTTCCGTCTGCAGCATCAACGCCTAAGGCACCCAACAACAGTTAACCTGTCAGCAATCTCGAAAACATCTGAGCTTCTCTTAGATTGCTGAGACAGAGAGCTATTCTGCTCCACCAGACGTCCCAATCGAGCTTCAGCCATCCGATCCGAACTCTCCGGTAAGTCGCGACAACGGACACCACTCCACTCTCTGTAACAAACTCCACATGGCCCCACCACTCTCCGGCAAGTCACGACAACGGACACCACTACTCTCCGTAACAAACTCCACGTGGCTCCGAACGGCCCACTACCAGGCAGTTACGGATGTTGTTGTCAATTGGTTACGCTCTTCCATCCATAAAAGAGACCCACCAGATACGTTCTCCTCTAAGCTCTAAGCACTATCTCTAAACTCTGCTAAAATCTCATTCGAGTGCTCCATTTCTGTTAAAGCAGAGTACTGACTTGAGCATCGGAGGATCTTGCCAGAGCACTCCCAACTAAGGTTTAGACTTTCCTTGCAGATCCCGACGGCGATCGTGATCCCCTTGACTCCAGCTTCTCCGGCATCGACAGAATTCTGCACCAACAGAATTAGCGCTAGAGGAAGGGTCTGTGTCTTCGCAGGATCCTTATTCTTAAAGGAGTACTCAACGGGACTGTCTCCAGTCATCTTCTTCGACATCTTCTTCTTCTTCTCCGGCCAGATCCCAACCTGATGCCTCCCCAAAAGGCATCCACCAGGCGATCTATGCCTCCGTGGCCAGATCTCAGCAAGATTCGCCAGCTCCGGCCTCGTCTCCAGTTTTTCAGGCTCCTCCTCCTCCAGCAACGGCAGTCGATATGGAGCAGTTCGACCTGCTGGTTCAGCAGATCAGGTGCCTCACCGAAGCGATGCAGGTCATGCAGCAGCAGCAGCCGCAGGCATCTGTGCGGATGGAAAGAGCATCGTCGGAGTTCCAGAATCCGACGATCGGACGGCCCACTTGGGTCAGTTGCCCTGTATCCCCCGAAAAGGAGAAGCAGAGGACGGAAAACCCTCTGTCTGATCATGATTCCACCCCCGGAGGGTCCCTCCCTCCGTTCTGCCAGAAGATCTTCAAGATTCGCAATCGAGAGGATCTCCTGGATCAAAGGTTTTAAGAGATGAACTGATAGATCGAAGAGCTCTGCCATGCTCTCCCTGCTTACGGTGAGGATATCTGTACTAACCCTTCTTTTTCTCAAAAGATTATGCAAGAACCGATCCCGTCGAACTTCAAGCTTCCCCAATTTGAGAGCTACGACGAGACCTCAGATCCGGTTGACCACCTGGAGGCCTTCCGGATAATGATGCTACTCCATGGCATGCCAGACGCCATCCTGTGTCGAACTTTTCCATCTACCTTGAAGGGAGCAGAAAAAATTGATACTCGGTACTGAAGTCGGGTACTATCTTCTCCTTTGATCAAATGAGCCATCAGTTTATGGCTCATTTCATCAGCGGCCGATGTCTCTGGAGAGGTTCGGAGTCCCTCATCAACATCAAGCAAAAGGAGGGAGAATCCATCTGAATTTATGTCAACCGTTTTAACGTTGCCGCATTGGAGGTCCGGAACTTGGACCAATCAGTTGCAATGGCCGCCCTGAAGAGCGGTCTTCAAAAGAATGACCTTCTATTTTCTCTGAAAAAGAAGTATCCTAGGGACTTCACTGATTTGCTGGCTCAGGCCGAAGGATATACCCGAGTAAAGGAAGCCTTCAAGCTGAAGGATGGGGAGGCCACGAAGGAGCGACAAGCGGGCGACTCCAGCAAGCCCACAGCTGAAAAAGGGCCAAGTGAAGCTCGGCCATGTTCTCGAACTCTCCCCGGACACAAGCGTGTC
This sequence comes from Elaeis guineensis, assembly GCF_000442705.2. Lineage (NCBI taxonomy): Eukaryota > Viridiplantae > Streptophyta > Magnoliopsida > Arecales > Arecaceae > Elaeis > Elaeis guineensis. The sequence goes on along the minus strand of NC_026000.2, from coordinate 13,396,374 downwards.
CGAACTCCCCCCGAGCTCGTAGACAGAGAAGTCCGGACCACAGAATTCGGTGGAGCTCTCCCCCAGAAAGATTCCACAGCTACGTCCCTCTCAATGCTCCAAAAACTTAAGTGCTGATGGAGATCAGGGAGCAGCTGCCAAGGCCGAAAAAGATGCGCACACACTCTGAGAAGTGCAATCCTAACAAGTTCTGCCTCTATCATTGTGACCACGACCATGACACGGAGGAGTGTATTCAGCTCTGAGACGAGATCGAGGAGCTCATCAGACGAGGTCGGCTCAACAGATTCATCCGAGGGCTGAGGGCCCTACCACAACCAAAGCCGCCAAGAAAGGAAGAACAGCATGAAGATCGACCTCCAATCGAGATCATCAACACCATCTCTGGAGAACCCCGACGGGGATCAGCCAGTGGATCGACCGGACCGTCCAAGTGGTAGAGGACTGAAGAATCTATAACCTTTACTGAAGAAGATGCCCAGAAAATTCAATTCTCCCATAATGATGCGGTTGTAGTTTCTTTAAATATTGCTGACTATGATGTACGCCACATTCTTGTTGATAATGGAAGCTCGATCGATATTTTATTTTATGATGCATTCTCAAAAATATCCATTCTGGATGATCGATTAGGGCCGATAAGCTCCCCATTGGTAGGGTTCACTGGCGATGCTATGCCAGTGAAAGGAGTAATAACTTTGACTGTAGTTGCAGGTCGGTGCCCGAAACAATCTAGAGCACAAGTGAATTTTCTAGTAGTAAGGGCGCTGTCTGCCTACAACGCAATACTCGGCCGACCTAGCCTCAATACCCTCCGAGCTGTGGTATCGACCTACCATTTGAAGTTGAAATTTCTTACAAGCCAAGGGGTCGGAGAGGTCAGAGGAGATCAAGTCCTGGCGAGACACTGCTATAACATAGCCTTACAAAGAATTGGTCAGTCTGACCCTTGTCCGATTAATGGATTAGACACCCGCGATGACCTTGCTGAAGAACGGGATGAGCCAATTGAAGATCTTGTCTCAATTCTTTTGAACGATGGAAATGAAGAGCACGTGGTGAAGATCGGCTCCAACCTGGGAGAAGAGGTACGGACACAGCTCATCAATTTTCTATAAAAAAATGCAGATATTTTTACTTGGATTTCGACGGACATGTCGGGGATTGATGTGGAAGTCATAGAACACCGTCTAGCTGTTGATCCCAAACATTGGTCGATGAAGGAAAAAATTTGAGGTCATGCACCGAAAAGGCAGAAGGCAATAGCTGAGGAAGTTGATAAACTCCTGAAAGTCGGATTCATCAGAGAAGTCAACTATCCGAACTGGGTCTTTAATGTGGTTCTCGTCAAAAAGGCGAACGGCAAGTGGAGGATGTGTATAGACTTCAAAAGCTGAACAAAGTCTGTCCGAAGGATAGTTACCCTCTGTCCAAAATTGATCAATTAGTGGATATAACCTCAGGCCACGAGCTTCTCACTTTCATGGATGCATTCTCCGGTTACAATCAAATCATGATGGCACAAGAAGACGAATAAAAGATTGCTTTTATCACTGACCGTAGTCTTTACTGTTACAGGGTCATGCCTTTTGGCCTCAAAAATATAGGGGCGACCTATCAACGGCTGGTGAACAAGATCTTCAAAGAGCAGATCGGCTGCAACATAGAGGTCTATGTGGACGACATGCTTGTAAAAAGTAAATCCTCAATGAACCACGTCGTTGACCTTGAGGAGACCTTCAGCGCCCTCCGAAAATACAAGATGAAGATGAACCCAACCAAGTGCGCTTTTGGAGTAACCTCAGAAAAATTCTTGGACTTTATGGTATTGGGGTGCGGAATCGAAGCAAATCCGAAAAAGATTCGTGCCATCCAAAAAATGACCGTCTCGAAGTCAATAAAGGAAGTTCAGCACCTTACTGGGAGAGTAGCAGCTCTGAATCGCTTCATCTCAAGGTCGGTCGAATGGTGCCTACCTTTCTTTCAGACTCTCAAGCAGCCAAAGAACTTCTGTTGGACCACTGAATGTCAGCGAGCGTTCGAAGAATTGAAGAACTACCTCAGCACACCTCCTCTATTGGCAAAGTTTAAACCTAGAAAGGAGTTGTTCCTGTACCTGGCGGTCTCCCCTGTGGCTCTCGCGGCAGTTCTGGTTAAGGAAGAAGCAAAAATTCAACGATCGATCTACTACATAAGTCGAGTATTGAGAGGCACCGAAATCAGGTACACTAAGTTCGAGAAACTAACTTACGCCCTGTTGATTGCAGCCCGAAGGCTCCGACCTTATTTTCAAGGGCACACCATAACACTGCTGACCGACCAGCCGATTAAGGCAGTTCTGCATCGAGCGGATGCTTCCGGAAGGATAGCGAAATAGACGATCGAGCTCACAAAATTCGACATCAACTATCGACCTCGACCGATGATAAAAGCTCAGATATTAGCAGACTTCATAGTGGAATGCACTATCCCAGAAGAAGTCGAACTTGAACGAGATGAAACTGACAACCCAGGGCTCCAGCCAAACTCTCCTGAGGAAAGAACAGATCTCCCTGATAGTTTTTGGGCCCTCTATGTGGACGGTTCCTCCAACATGTCAAGCGCGGGCACGGGCCTGATCTTGATCAATCCGAAAGGAATTATTGTGGAGTACGCTCTGCGCTTCGAATTCCCTACGATAAATAATGGAGCAGAATATGAAGCTCTGATTGTAGGACTGAAGATCGTCAAAGAATTAGAAGTAGATCGACTTCAAGTCTACAGTGACTCTCAATTGGTGGTGGGACAAGTCAGCGAAAATTATGAAGCTCGGGAGGACAGTATGACCAAGTATCTCAAAAAGGTAAAAGAGATCATCCCTGCCTTTGGCAGCTTTGACATCAAGCAGATTCCAAGAATAGAAAATATCAGGGCCGATCTTCTCTCAAGTTGACTACACTGGCTCCGGCTGAACTACTCAAGGAAGTCTTCTTCGAAGTTATGAAATGTCCAAGTACGGAAGAACCGCAGCTTGTAATGAAGATCAGCCATGAACCCAGCTGGATTGACCCACTGGTTGCATACCTCAAAGATGGAGTTCTTCCTCATGATGCAAAAGAAGCTCGGAAGCTTAGAAACCAGACCTCCCGATATATCCTTTATGAGGGCAAGTTGTACAAGAGATCGTACTCTTTGCCCCTTCTGAAATATCTCCGGCCTTCTGAAGCCGACTTTGCCTTGTGGGAGGTACATGAAGGAGTCTACGGAAGTCACCTGGGGACCAGATCTTTATCCCACAAACTGCTCCGACAAGGTTATTACTGGCCTACAATGTACCACGACTCCATTGAATTATCAGAAAGTGTGATCGGTATCAGAGATATACGAATATCCAAAGACAGCCCGCCTCTGAACTTACATCCTTGAGTGCCCCATGGCCGTTTGCACAATGGGGGATGGATATCCTTGGATCTTTTCTCATGGTGTCCGAGCAGCGAAAGTTCCTCCTGGTGGTAATTGACTACTTCATCAAGTAGATCGAAGCCGAACCTTTGATAAAAATCACAAAAGCTAAAGTGCAGGACTTCGTCTGGAAGTCAATCGTTTGTAGGTTCGGCTTATCCAGAACTCTCATTACTGATAATGGGCGACAATTTGCTGGAGCAAGATTTGCTGAATTTTATGAGGACTTAAACATCTCCCATAACTTTACGTCAATAGCCCATCTGCAGGCAAACGATGAAGCTGAGGTGACTAATAGGACTCTGTTGCAAGGAATCAAGGTGAGACTTGAAAAAGCAAAAAAAATTTGGGCAGACGAGCTTTATCATGTGTTATGAGCATATCGAACTACCCAAAGACTGCCCACGAGGGAGACCTCCTTTACCTTAGCTTTTGAAACAGAAGCCGTTATCTCGATTGAACTTAAGCTTCCGTCGACGCGAGTCGTGGCATTCGACGAGCAGCGCAATGCACAGGATCTCAAGGCCAACCTCGACTTGTTAGAAGAAAAGCGGGAGACAGCTCAAGTTCGGATGGCAGCCTACAAGCAGAAAGCAGCCCGCTACTACAACTCCTGAGTCAAGAGCAAAGCCTTCAGAGCGGGAGACTTAGTATTTCGGCGAGCTGCTGTTTCACAACCTCAGAACTAAGGAAAACTTGCCCCAAACTGGGAAGGCCCGTATGAAATCAGGGAGGTAGTCCGACCCAGGACATACTATCTAAAAGAGCTCGGAGGAGCGGACCTTCCGCGATCATGAAATTCAAAAAATTTACGAATGTATTACCGATAACTTTGCCTTAAATAAAAGTTTCATATTCGCATATCTTTTCTTTTGGCATGAGCTTATAACGACAGGGAGTAGCTCCTTCAAACAATCGAAACTAAGCATGTCAGGAACAAGAGGAGAACCTCGTCCCGACACAAATGAAGGTCTGGTTATTAAGAGACCGGATGGGGGGAGAGACCCTCACAACGGTCCTTATGCGCCCCCACAACCATGTTAGGAATAGGAGGAGAACCTCATCCTAACATGAGTAAAGTCGAAGACCCGATTATTAAGAGATCGGATGGGAGGAGAGGCCCTCGCAACGGCCCTTATGCACCCCCACAGCCATGTTAGGAACAGAAGGAGAACCTCGTCCTAACATGAGCAAAGTCGAAGACCCGATTATTAAGAGACCGGATGGGGGGAGAGGCCCTCGCAACGGTCCTTATGCGCCCCCACAGCCATGTTAGGAACAGGAGGAGAACCTCGTCCTAACATGAGCAAAGTCGAAGACCCGATTATTAAGAGATCGGATGGGGGGAGAGGCCCTCGCAACGGCACTTATGCGCCCCCACAGCCATGTTAGGAACAGGAGGAGAACCTCGTCCTAATATGAGCAAAGTCGAAGATCTGGTTATTAAGAGATTGGATGGAGGGAGAGGCCCTCGTAACGGCCTTTATGTGCTCCCACAGTCCTGTTAGGAATAGGAAAAAAATCTCATCCTAACATGAGCTGAAATTGACTGTGTCGGAAACAGGAGGAGAACCTCGTCCTGACACAAATGAAGACCTGATCGTTTAAGATCAGATGAGAAAAAAAGCCTCCTCAACGGCTCCTCTACACCCTTACAACCCCGTTAGGAGCAGAAAAAAAATCCTCGTCCAAACATAAAAAAAAGTGAGAGAAAAAGAGAAAGCGATGAGCTACATCAGAGAAAAGGAAAAAATGAACTACATCTAAGACACAAGGGACCTCATCTCAACGAGGAAGAAAACTCTTATCAAAAATTCTCAGTCTCTAAGGGGGAACCAAACATTAGCAGGAGGAAATAGACTTCCTCAAAGTAACGAGAAGTTGGGACCCCAAGCTCGAACATCAAGAGAAAGCATCAAATTTGAATGGCCTCGAAAAGACCTTTGGTCATGAACAAAAAGGGCGAATCAACGCGACGATGACCAGAAACTTTCAAACAACGTCGACATCGAATAAGATAAAAGACAAGAGAAGTTCGGTAAACGATAACTCAGAGCAAGAATAGATAAGGTAATGAGAAAATTTCTTTTCATTTCATTAGTAAAGAGAGCATTACAAAAGCCTTTGAAAGCCAAAAAAAAAAACAACAAGAAAAGAAAAGAATACATGGAACAAAAGGTAAAAGAAGCTCTAAGGAAGCTCGGCTTCTTCAAACTTCGGACTCTCGGTTCCATCCATTATCAGGGATTGCTTTAAATTCTCAACTTCTTCTTCCAGTTCCTTCTTTCTTAACAGCATCTCCCGATACATTTGGTGAAACCGTCGGCTTCTGAATTTTCAAATCAAGAGGGGCAACTTCGGCTGTGAAATTTTTTTTGTACTTTCTTCATTCGAAACCCGAACTTGAAAGTAGGGAGACTAATGTTGGGTATAAAATTACCCCAGTCGAAGTTCATAAGAGGCCAACCCTCTTAGGACTCTTACAGCTTCCGACCTTGTGCGGCATCTTTCTGAACTCTCCCGATCGTCCGAGCTTCCATAGTACCATCCGGACTCCTCCAGCAGTCGACCTTCCACAGCAGTACCATCCGAACTCCTCCAGCAGTCGACCTTCCACAGCAGTACCATCCGGACTCCTCCAGCGATCGACCTTCCACAGTATCCTCCAGACTCTTCCAGCGGACGAACTTTCACAACACCTTTCGGACTCTTCTATCGATCAACCTTCTATAGCGCCTTCCAAATTTCGCTATTGATCGACCTTCTGTCAAATTTCTCATGCAATTGGACCTCTCCAGCGGATAGTCTTCAGACAAGCTTCTACATCAGATAAATTTTAGATGGACTTCTCTAGCAATCGGACTCCAGTCGGATTCCTCCAACAGAAAGTTTTCGTCCGGGCTTCTACAGCAGATGACTTCTGTCTGCAACATCAACGCCTAAGGCACCTAACAACAGTTAATCCGTCAGCAACCTCGAAAACATCCGAGCTTCTCTTAGATTGCTGAGATAGAGAGCTATTCCACTCCACCAGACGTCCCAATCGAGCTTCAGCCGTCCAGTCCAAACTCTTCGGTAAGTTGCGACAACGGACACCACTCCACTCTCTGTAACAAACTCCACGTGGCCCCACCACTCTCCGACAAGTCGCGATAATGGATACCACTACTCTCCATAACAAACTCCACGTGGCCCCGAACAGCCCACTACCAGGTAGTTACGGATGTCTCTGTCAATCGGTTACGCTCTCCCATCTATAAAAGAGACCCTCCAGATACATTCTCCTCTAAGCTTTAAGCACTATCTCTAAACTCTGCTAAAATTTCATTCGAGTGCTCTATTTCTGTTGAAGCAGAGTACTGACTTGAGCGTCGGAGGATCTTGTCGGAGCACCCCCAACTCCGATTTAGACTTTCCTTGTAGGTCCCGACGGCGGCCGTGATCCCCTCAACTTCAACTTCTCCGACATCGATGAAATTCTACACCAACGATCCATTTGACCATTCTCCTCGAAGTGTCTGGTCATTGGAGTAAAATTCTTAGAGGAAGATCGATCAAAATTTTTACTGAGTGGGCCTGAAAATAAGATCATAATCGTCGAATAGTCATAATACTTGTAAAGATGACCTTTTCAATCCGAGAATATCTCACTTCAGCCTCATGCAGCACCCGACTTGTGTAGTAGATGGGTTTTTATACTTTGTATTCTTCTCGGACTAGCATCGAGCTGACAGCTTCAGGAGTCATAGCCAAGCATATGAGTAATTCGTCGTCGATGTTTGGCTTCATCAGAAGTGGAGGAGAGCTCAGGTATTGCTCCAAATAGTCAAAAACCTTCTGACACTCTTCCATTTAGACGAAGTCTTTCATCCGCTTGGGAATTTTGAAGGGGAGGCATTGTTCCATAGACTTGAAGATAAATCGGCTCAAAGATGCCATGCACCTCGTCAATTTTTGAATATCCCGTCAAGAAGTCAGGAGCTTCATATCAAGAACCGTCTTGATCTTCTCGGGATTGGCCTCGATATCCCGCCTTATTACCATAAAGTCGAAAAACTTTTCCAACATGACGCCAAAGGTGCACTTCGTTGAGTTTAATTTTATTTGATGTCTCCTCGGGATGTCGAAAGCTTCAACTAGGTCGTCAACGTGGAGGGTAGCCTCGGTGCTTTTCACGAGCATGTTGTTGACACAGACCTCCATATTGCGATCGATTTAGTTCTTAAAGATTTTATTGACCAACCTCTGATATGTAGCTCTGATATTTTTGAGATCGAAAGGCATGATCTTGTAACAGTACAAACCCTTATCGATAACAAATACCATCTTCTCTTCTCTTTAGATGCCATCCGAATTTAATTGTAGTCGAAAAAGGCATCTATGAAGCTGAGTAGTTGGTGGCCTGACATGGCATCGACAGTTGATTAACCCGTGGAAGTGAAAAGCTATCCTTAGGGCAGACTTTGTTTAAGTCAGTATAGTCGATGCATATCCGTCACTTACCATTAGCTTTCTTGACCATCACGACGTTTGCAAGCCAATCCGGATAGGTCACCTTGCGAATGAAGTCTGCTGCTAGTAATTTATCAACCTCTTTATTGATGGCCTTTTGCCGTTCAGAAGTAAAGTTTTTTTTCTTTTGTCTCACCGGCTTATGGTTGGCATCGATATTCAGTCGGTAAACAATCACTTTCGGAGGGATGCCCAACATGTTTGAGGTAGACTAGGCAAAGACATTAATGTTCTTCCTCAGAAAGTCGATCAGCTTATCCCATAGCTTGTCGCTTAACAAAGATTCAACTTGGATGGTTTTAGTCGGATCTTCATCATTGAGATGCACCGAGATAAGTTACTCTATGGGTTCTCCTTGCATATGGGACTCTACTTATATACTCTCTCTCTTAAAGAGTTACCGGACAATCCTTCTAAGAGAGAGCAATTTCATGGTCTATCAGAAGATAGCCTTCCTTAAAATTCTCTTGCCCAGCTATGCAACCCAAGAGGGGGGGTAAATTGGGTTTCTAAAAATTTAGACTTAATTTATAACATATGATGAACAAGATAAAGATTTTAATTCAATATTAATTACCTGAAGCAGAATTGCAAGGATATAATAAAGAAATAAGGTAAAGCGATAAAGCACACCACAAACACAAGGATTTATAGTGGTTCGGTGCCAACCTTGCACCTACATCCACTCCCCAAGCACCTACTTGGGAATTTTAATCCACTATACTTTGTATTCAACCCGAATACAAAATGTCAGAAACTCCGACACTAGCTATCCCAAGCTAGATCACTTATTTCTCGGGTACAAGTAAATCCAAAACACTCCGATTTCAGGTTCGGATCAACCTTTCCTTGTTTTGGAAATCCTCCAAAATCAAGAACAAAAAACTTACAAAGAGTTAGAAAATTTTGAGCACAGATTAATACAATAACAGCTCCTTTAAATGAGCGAATATAACAATAAAAATTTTACTCAAATGAAGAACCCCTTTTTGGATTTTCTCAAGGTGGATGAACGCTTGAACGAATGCTTGAGAAGAGGTTGATTGTTGATTGAAGATCTCTTGAAAGCTTTGAAAAATCTCTAGATCAAGTTTGAACAATAGGCTTGAAAGCTCCTCTTGAATGCTCTTGCTTTTCTCTTTCACAATCTCTCTTGTATATTGTGGATCCTCTCTCATTTTCTTTTTGGATATTTCGTTGATCTCAGACTTTTTCGTGCAGATTTCGGATCTTCTCTTCTGTTTTTCTCATTTTTGATTTCATGTTTGATCTGCTATTTAATCTGTAATTTCTTTCACCATTTAAAGTATTTTATTGCATTAGGAGTAAGAGAAAACAATTTAGGCAGATAAAGAGCCGTTAGAGCAATTTTAGGAAGTATAAAAGGCAATTAAAACGGACAAAAAAATAGCCGTTGCTGACATTTTCCGTCGCAGGGGTCGACTCATGAGTCGACTCATGCCTTGTGGGTCGACTCATGAGTCGACTCACAGGTCGTGCCAAGCCAGAAAACTAGCGTGCCAAGGAGAATTTTTGCGTGCCAATCAGCTCACAGTGCCATGAGTTGACTCATGCACTTCAAACCTTCATAACTTCAAAAATATAAGTCCAAATACAATAAAATTTTCACCAATAGTTTACAAATCTTTTGTTCTATCAAGTGATACTATCAAATCAGGATTTTAGTGAAATTATGATTTTGCCCTTGAAGAGCATAAAGCCTTTTTCAATTTAAAATTAATTGTATCCCTTCAATCTATTTTGTAATCATCAAAATCAATTTAGGAATAACAATCTTCCCCTTTTTGATGATGACAAAACACTTGAACAAAAGCATTTATGTGAATGCATTAATTTTAAAAGAATGCACTATAGGTGTATATGCTTGAAAAATATGATTCTTTTGGCATGTGATATAAATGGTCATATGCAAAAATAGTTTGTCCATTTTGATAAAGATTTGAAAAGAGTATTAGATCATTTTGAGTTTAAGATATATCAGAGCAAGAGAGAAAAATAAATTTTTCAATATATCAGAGTAAGAAAAATAATTTTTACAATGTTATCAGAGAAGATTTTACAATGTATCAGAGTAAATGTTATAATATAACAGAAAAAATTTCACACTGTATCAGAGCAAATATCAGAAAAACTTTCACACTGTATCAGATTAAATTTTATCATGTATCAGAGCAAGTTAAAAGAAATTTTAGGGTGTATCAAAGTAAATCAAATTTCTTAAGATGTATCAAGATAAATTTCATAAGATATATCAGAGCATATAAAAAATTACTTATTTGCATTGTACTTATGATTTTGCTTTTTGTTTAATTTCTGTCTGATATCAATTTTCTCAAAATTTTTGTTTAATTTCTCAAAATACCATTTTTGTTTAATTTCATAAATTTTGTTTAATTTCTCAATTTTTGTTTAATTTCTCCAAATATTTAATTTCTCCAATTTTTGTTTAATATCTCCAATATTGTTTTGTTTAATTTCTCAATAATTGAATTGCTTTTTGTTTAATTTCTATTTGATGCCAAATTACTGTTTGATGCCAAATTTCTCATAATTTGTAATTTTGCTTTTGGGGTTTTGCCTTTGATGAGTTGCTTTTTGTTTAATTTCTCCCCCTTTTTCTTTCATAATTTAGGATTTTGCTTTTAATGAGTTGCTTGCTTTTTGTTTAATTGTTTACTTTCTCCCTCTTTTTGACATCATCAGACATGGTTAACTTTTCCTTTTTCAGAAATATTCTTTAATTTCTCCCCTTTTAGAGTATATCACAGATGTTTGCTCCCCCTTAATATAGCAATTATCAACAGCAAACAACAACAAAGAGAAGACAATATTTCAACAAGGAGAATATATATAACCATAATATGATCAACATCATTACAAAAGGTAGAAATATAAGCAAAAGATGATTCCATTAAAAACATAATTGTTTCAATACATAGTTCTTTAAAATAAAATTCAATCAGCTAATTGTCAATACATGGCCCCAAGGTATAGATCCTAGAACAAGATACTAACACCTAGGATCTAGTAATGATCAAGATAAGTCAATGATCGGAGTCATCAGAGATAAGGTGAGGAGATGATGGATCAGAAGTGCGTCCTCTACCCCGTCTGCCTCTGCCACGAGCAGGAGAGCGAGATGAACTGGGTGGCTGAGAACGCTGAGATGCTAAGGACTGAACAGAAAGGGTGAGTCTGATAGAATCAAGTACGTTCAGTGCTCTTGAAACAGATTGAAGTAGAGCAGTGAACTGAGTGGTAGCATGCTCACTCGATCCTCGGATCTCTTTCCTCAGCAATTCATATCCACCTTCTAGTGCTCCTCTGAGCCTACCAGCCTCTGCAGTGAGGTCTGTGACCTCAATAGTAGACTCCTGTGGCTGGGGATGGGCCAAAGCAAGGACTTGCCCCTGCAAGTCAAGAACTCTGCCAGTCAATCTCCAGACTGTGTCTTCAAGTTGCTGTATCCTGATGGACTGATCTGAAATCATCTGAAATACAGTAGAGATGTGGGGAGTAATGGTCTGATCAGAAGAGGTAGCTCCAGGTGCAAAAGAAGTACTACTCCACTGGCTAGACAGCAAAGAAGCCACACGCTGTAAAATATGCTCGATCTGATCGTCAGCCAGTCTGAACTCTGAATGAGGTGCTCTGCTCTCTGGCTGATACACTAGTGTGGGCATCCTAGTAAACTCTGAAGGGCCAGCCTCAGTATCAGGAATGAACTGGGTATCTGGTGAAGCTGCCCTGAAGTCATGTACAGGAGAAGATGGACCTTCTTCTTCTACTCTGCCTTCAGTTCTGTCTTCAGCTCTTGTTTCAGCTCTATCCTCAGTTCTTTCTTCAGAGCCCTTAATCGAACCACCATCAGTCTTTGTAATTCCCATTCTGTGCAGGCTGTGTTGGTTGAAAGTGTCCACATGTGAGAGCTTGGTAGGTACCTCCCCCTCACAGTTAACTCCAAACCTCCTAAATACTCTAGTAAGGGCCATACCATAAGGCAAGTGTGCCTTGGATCTGTTCAAAGTTTCTCTCATGGCCTCTATCATAAGTGCAGGGAGGTTCAGGGGGGTCTGAGTGATGACATGAAACATGACACATACATCTCTGCTGGAAAGTAAGTCATGTCTACCACTCCTAGGAAAGAAGAGCTTTGAAACTATCTGATGCAGCACCCTCATTTCAATGGACAAAATCTTTGCTTCTAACTTGTTTAAACTTCCTGAATAAGTTTCTCCTAAGATAATTCTGATCTCCTCTTCTTAAATTGGGAGTTCCATATATGAATATCCTTCACTAGGCAACTGAAGTATTTCTTCCAATATCCTAGAATCCAGGCAGATATCAATTCCCTTTACAGTTGAAGTCACTGACCCATTTTCATAAAGTAGATTCTGGTAGAATTCTCTAACTAGGTCAACATAGGTGACTTCCTTAAGAGAGCAGTAGAGTTCCCATCCTTGGTTTTTAATTTTGGTAGCAAAAGTAAAACCTTCTTTCTCAAAGAACCGAAAATCTATATTTTTCCCGGTTTCTACTTTTCTATCAGAAAGAGGATTCACACTGGGGCTTATGGAGGATTGAGAGGGACCTTGAGTAGGTACTGAAACTGGAGTGGGAGCAGTTGAAGACTGAGCATGCCTTTTCTTTCGGACAATTTCTTCAGGCTCACGGATTGATTTCCTTCTTTGGGGTAGCTTCATCTTTGGAGCCATATCCACTAAAGTAGCAGACAAGAAGACTTGAATTGAGTGGAGGAGGGATCACAAGAGAGTGACGAAGAATTTTGGTGGAGAAAAGAAGTGGATTTTGGAAGTTCGGTAAAGTGCTAGGGCACGTTCCAACCGCGCCAAGCAAAGCGAGAAAGCACAGAAAATCCTTTTGAAGGAGGCGATTTTTGGTGGAGAGGAGGAGGGAAAATTGCCTCGAAATTAATCCTTGGATTTGGAGCAAGAAGAGTTGGAGAAGATGGCTTTTGGAAGAAGAACGATGGGAAGATGAGTCGTCTCACAAACAGTAACCCTTATAAAAACAATGAACCCGTTGAAAGTTGGTGGGATTTACAAGTTTGCCATTGAGTCGACTCATGGGGGTCGACTCATGAAGTTCAGAAAATCAGAAAAAATATGAATAAATTCCAGAAAAATTTGAAATTTTGAGTGAAGGAATTTTGCTCAATGATAAGTTCTTAGAATGATAAATTTGAGCTTTTGGGACTAGGATAGATGTTGAAAATTGAGCTTTAATCAATTCTTTAGAAATTGAGAAATTTTAGGCAAATGGATCTAGAATTCCTAGATTTCTCCTAATTTCACAGAATCTATCCTCACTAAGGGCCTTTGTAAAGATATCAGCTAATTGATTCTCAGTGCAAATATATTCAAGAATTATATTTTTGTTTTGAACATGTTCTCTTATGAAATGATGTCTTATTTCAATATGTTTGGATCTTGAGTGTTGAATTGGATTTTTAGATAGATTTATGGTACTTGTGTTGTCACATCTTATTGGTGTTTCATTAAGTTTGATTCCAAAGTCTTCAAGTTGTTGCTTAATCCACAAGATTTGAGCACAACAACTTTCGGCTGCAATGTATTCGGCCTCAGCCGTAGACAGTGCCACCGAATTTTGTTTCTTGCTAAACCATGAGATTAGGTTAACTCCAAGAAATTGGCAAGTTCCACTTGTGCTTTTTCTATCTAATTTACATCCAGCAAAATCAGCATCTGAATATCCTAATAAATTAATTTGTGAGTCCTTAGAGTACCATAACCCTAGAGTTTGAGTACCATTTAAGTATCTAAGGATTCTTTTAACAGCATTCAAATGAGATTCTTTAGGATTAGATTGATATCTAGCACATAAGCAAACACTAAACATTATATCAGGCCTACTTACAGTTAAATATAATAATGAGCCAATCATACCTCTATAGTATTTTAAGTCTACACTTTTACCTTCATCATCCTTGTCAAGCTTACATGAGGGACTTATTGGTGTGCCAATTGGTTTGCAGTTCTCCATTCCAAATCTTTTGAGTAGTTCCTTGGTGTACTTGCTTTGGGTGATGGAGATTCCCTCTTTTGATTGTTTGATTTGGAGTCCGAGGAAGAAGGTGAGTTCTCCCATCATGCTCATCTCGAACTCTCCCTGCATAAGCTTAGCGAAGTCTTGACAAAGGGATTCATTAGTAGACCCAAAAATTATGTCATCAACATAAATTTGTATAATTAGCATATCATTTTGATTTCTTTTAATAAATAGGGTTGTATCTACATTGCCTCTTGAAAAACCATTATTTAGTAAAAATTTGCTTAGCCTTTCATACCATGCTCTAGGTGCTTGTTTTAATCCATATAAAGCTTTATTTAATCTAAAGACATGATTAGGAAAAGCATGATTTTCAAATCCAGGGGGTTGTTCTACATATACTTCTTCAGAGATATATCCATTTAAAAATGCACTTTTAACATCCATTTGAAATAACTTGAAATTCATAAAGCAAGCATATGCAAGTAGAAGTCTAATAGCTTCTAATCTAGCAACAGGTGCAAAGGTTTCATCAAAATCAATTCCTTCTTCTTGATTATATCCCTTAGCAACCAGTCTTGCTTTATTTCTAATTACATTTCCATGCTCATCTAATTTGTTTCTAAAGACCCATTTTGTGCCACTTATTGAATAATCTTTAGGTCTTGATACTAAGGTCCAAACATTATTTCTTTCAAATTGATTAAGTTCCTCTTGCATAGCATTAATCCAGTTATGATCATTTTCAGCTTCTTCAAAAGTTTTAGGTTCAAGTTGAGATACAAAAGCAAAATGAATAAGTACATCTCTAAGTGAAGAACGTGTTTTTACCCCATGCATAGGATCACCGATAATTAACTCCTTAGGGTGGTTGTGAACATACCTCCATTCCTTGGGTAGGTCATTTGTACCTTGAGGTTGTTCTTGAATTTTTTCACTTCTCTCATCTTGTTTATCTTCTTGATCCTTGTCTTCTGGAGTTGCTGAGTCTTTCAGAGTGATCTCCTTCATACCTTCTATTAGTGGCTCTGCATCATCAACACCCTCATTCTTCCTTGAAGAAAGATCGTTAGATTCATCAAAAACAACATGTATGGACTCCTCAACTACTAAAGTTCTTTTGTTGAAAACTCTAAATGCTTTACTAGTGGAGGAGTAACCTAAAAAGATTGCTTCATCTGATTTTGCATCAAATTTATCAAGTTTTTCTTTTCCATTATTTAATACAAAACATCGGCAACCAAAGACATGAAAATATGCAATATTTGGTTTTCTTCCTTTCCAAAGTTCATAGGGGGTTTTTTTTAAAAATTGTCTAATTAAAGCACGATTTAAAATGTAACATGCTGTGTTAATAGCTTCCGTCCAAAAATATCTTGGAAGGTTGCTTTCACAAAGCATGGTACGGGCCATTTCTTCTAAGGTTCTGTTTTTCCTTTCAACTACCCCATTCTGTTGGGGTGTCCTAGGAGCAGAGAAGTTATGGCCAATTCCATTTTCATCACAAAAATTTTCAAAATCTTGATTTTCAAATTCAGTTCCATGATCACTTCTAATATTTTGAATTGAAAATCCTTTTTCGTTAGAAACTTTTCGATGAAATTTAGTGAAAATATGAAAAGTTTTATTTTTGTGAGCCAAAAAGAAAATCCAAGTAAAACGAGAGTAATTATCTATAATTACAAAGCCATATCTTTTTCCTCCTAGACTGGTGGTTCTTGTTGGTCCAAATAAGTCCATATGTAAGAACTCTAATGGTCTAGAAGTTGAAACAGTGTTTTTGGATTTAAATGATACTCTAGTTTGTTTACCTAATTGGCATGCATCACAGATTCTATCCTTTTCAAAATTCAGTTTTGGCAAACCGAGAACTAAATCTTTCTTAATTAATTTTGAAAGAGAATGCATGCTGATATGTGCAAGTCTACGATGCCACAGCCAACTAGTCTCATTGATTTTAGCATTCAAGGATACTAGGCATTGCATGTCTAATTTGGCTAAATCATTCAAATCTATCATATAAATATTACCATGCCTATGTCCTATAAATTTAATGCCATCGTTAATAGGACTAGTCACAATGCAAACAGATGATTCAAAAACTACTTTATACCCTTTATCACAGAATTGACTAATGCTAAGTAAGTTATGCTTTAAACCTTTAACTAGTAAAACATTCTCAATATATTTGGAGGGAGTGATACCAATGTTATCTATCCCTATGATCTTTCCTTTGCCATTATCTCCAAAGGTGACCATCCCTCCATCCTTAGCATCAAGCGTGATGAATTGTGATTCATCACCAGTCATGTGTCTCGAGCATCCACTGTCAAGATACCATTTTTTGTTTCCTTCTTGGGATGCTAGACACACCTGCAAGCAAAGGTCAAGTCTCTGTCTTAGGTACCCAAGCTTTCTTGGGTCCTTTTGGGTTAGTCAGAATGGTTCCTTTTGGAACCCATATTTTCTTTATAGTTGTATTGGTAGATTTAAGGCATGTGTATGATTTATGTCCTATTCTACCACATTTGAAATAAGTAATATTTGTAGACTTGTTACCTGAATAATTTACATAAATATCTTTTAGAAACTTTTGTTTCTTCAGAGGTTTATAGCCAAGTCCAGCCTTATCATATATAGCTTTCTGATTTTCAAGGATCATATTTAGTTTGTTTGAACTTAAGGTGAACTTATCTATTATAGATTTCAGCTTGTTAATTTCATCCTTTAAGTTTTGATTTTCTTGACTCAAGGTGAGTTTTTCAATTGAAAGAATTTCAGCTTGTTTCACTAAGGACTGATTTTCCAATTTCAGTTCTTTGTTTTTCTTCCCTAATTTCTTTAATTCATCAATTGAGTCATAGAATGCTTCATGCAATTCTTCAAATGTGAATTCACTAATGGATTCAGAAGTTACCTCATTTTCATGTGCCATCAGACACAGATTGGCTTGTTCTGTTGAGGTTTCCTCGTCGGAGCTTGAGTCATCACTCGCACTCCAAGTCGCCATCATTGCCTTCTTTTTGAACTTTTTGGGACCTTTCTTCAGTTGTGGACATTCGGATCTGAAATGTCCCGGCTTCTTGCACTCGTAGCATGTAAGGGGTTGATCTTTCTCTTTTTCTTTGCTTTGTTTCCCTTTTGTGAATTTCTTTCTCATCCCCTGTTTCCTTTTTCTTAGAAACTTCTTAAATTTTCGGGTGATGAGTGCCATCTCTTCATCCTGTTCTTCATCTTCAGATTCATCCGTTTCATAATCAGGCGAAGTTGTGGATTTGAGGGCAATGGTTCTTTTCTTTTTGACTTCATCCTCTTGATGTTGCTTCATGCTAAGTTCATGAGTCATCAAGGATCCAAGAAGCTCTTCTAGAGGTAGAGTGTTCAAGTCCTTTGCTTCTTGGATGGCAGTCACCTTGGCTTCCCAAGTTCTTGGCAGTGACCTGAGAATCTTCCTTACAAGTTCACTGTTAGTATAAGATTTGCCAAGACTCTTCAAACCATTAATTATATCAGTAAAACGAGTAAATATGGCAGTTATGGACTCATCATGCTCTATTTTGAATAATTCATATTTATGTACAAGCATGTTTATTTTAGACTCTTTTACTTGATTTGTTCCCTCATGGGTTACTTCTAACCTATCCCATATTTCTTTAGCAGATGCACAAGTAGAAATGCGATTGAATTCACTAGCATCTAGTGCACAATAAAGAACATTCATGGCTTTGGCATTTAATTGTGCCAATTTCTTGTCAACCTCATCCCATTCTTTTTCGGGTTTGGTTGACTCCTCACTATCTATAATCTTGGTGGGTGTGTGAGGACCGTTCACTATGATACTCCACATATCATAGTCGAGTGCTTGTATGAATATCTTTATCCGAGCTTTCCAATAGGTGTAATTAGACCCATTGAAGAGTGGAGGTCGGTTTGTAGATTGCCCCTCAGCTAGAGAAGTACCGACATGGGTTGCCATAGATCTTTGGCTCTTTGATTGTTAGATCAAAGAAGGGCTAGAGCACCGTGCTCTGATACCACTTGTTGCCTAGCTATGCAACCCAAGAGGGGGGGTGAATTGGGTTTCTAAAAATTTAGACTTAATTTATAACATATGATGAACAAGATAAAGATTTTAATTCAATATTAATTACCTGAAGCAGAATTGCAAGGATATAATAAAGAAATAAGGTAAAGCGATAAAGCACACCACAAACACAAGGATTTATAGTGGTTCGGTGCCAACCTTGCACCTACATCCACTCCCCAAGCACCTACTTGAGAATTTCAATCCACTATACTTTGTATTCAACCCGAATACAAAACGTCGGAAACTCCGACACTAGCTATCCCAAGCTAGATCACTTATTTTTCGGGTACAAGTAAACCCAAAACACTCCGATTTCAGGTTCGGATCAACCTTTCTTTGTTTTGAAAATCCTCCAAAATCAAGAACAAAAAACTCACAAAGAGTTAGAAAATTTTGAGCACAGATTAATACAATAACAGCTCCTTTAAATGAGCGAATATAACAATAAAAACTTTACTCAAATGAAGAACCCCTTTTTGGATTTTCTCAAGGTGGATGAACGCTTGAACGAATGTTTGAGAAGAGGTTGATTGTTGATTGAAGATCTCTTGAAAGCTTTGAAAAATATTTAGATCAAGTTTGAACAATAGGCTTGAAAGATCCTCTTGAATGCTCTTGCTTTTCTCTTTCACAATCTCTCTTGTATATTGTGGATCCTCTCTCTTTTTCTTTTTGGATATTTCGTTGATCTCAGACTTTTTCGTGCAGATTTCGGATCCTCTCTTCTGTTTTTCTCATTTTTGATTTTACGTTTGATCTGCTATTTAATCTGTAATTTCTTTCACCATTTAAAGCATTTTATTGCATTAGGAGCAAGAGAAAATAATTTAGGCAGATAAAGAGCCGTTAAAGCAATTTTAGGAAGCATAAAAGGCAATTAAAATGGGCAAAAAAATAGCCGTTGCTGACATTTTCCGTCGCAGGGGTCGACTCATGAGTCGACTCATGCCTTGTGGGTCGACTCATGAGTCGACTCACAGGTCGTGCCAAGCCAGAAAACTAGCGTGCCAAGGAGAATTTTTGCGTGCCAATCAGCTCACAGTGCCATGAGTTGACTCATGCACTTCAAACCTTCATAACTTCAAAAATATAAGTCCAAATACAATGAAATTTTCATCAATAGTTTACAAATCTTTTGTTCTATCAAGTGATACTATCAAATCAGGATTTTAGTAAAATTATAATTTTGCCCTTGAAGAGCATAAAGCCTTTTTCAATTTAAAATTAATTGTATCCCTTCAATCTGTTTTGTAATCATCAAAATCAATTTAGGAGCAACAATTTCTTCATGCTAAACCGTTTCAGCATTATGTCTATGTACATGGATTTGGACAATCCAAGCAGTCTTTTAGATTTATCCTTATAGATCTTCATCTCTAGGATGTAGGATGCTTCTCCCAAATCTTTCATGGAGAACTGTGACAATAGCCATAGCCTTATACTTTATAAAGTAGGGATATCATTTTCTATTAACAGTATGTCATCTACATACAATATAAAGAAGATGACTACAGAACCATTAGCTCACTTATATATGCATGGTTCTTCTTCGTTCTCAATGAAGCCATACGTTTTGATCTTATTAAAATGTATGTTCCAACTCTGAGAGCATTGCCACAAGAGAAACCATCACATCATAATGAATACTATAACATCGACAATATTTTTTGACAACCAAATAGGTTTTATAGGTCACCACCTTTCCATCTGCACCTCTTTTTCTTTTTGAAAATCTATCTACACCCTATGAATTTTATCTCTTCAGGTGGATCAACTAGTGTTCATATCCAATGATCTTCATGGACTCCATCTCAGATTTTATGGCATCAAGTCACTTGTTAGAATCGGATCTCTGCATGATATCCATGTAGACGATCAGATCCTCGTCATTCTCATCTAGTTTAACAGGATCACCATCCTAGACCAAGAAATCATAGTATCTGTCCGACTGATGCGGTACTCTACCCGATCTCATTAAAGGTGTCTCAATAATGGGCTCTGAATTTGATCTATTTACATTCGATTTTATATTTCAATTATTTGTGTCGATACTTCTACCTATCGAACTTTCTCAAGTTCAACCTTAGTGGCATCAGTTCCTTCTATAAATTTTTTTTTTCTAAAAAGAATACACTATTGTCGATGAACATTTTTTATTCTTCAGCATGATAAAAGTAGTATGCCCTAGACTTCTTAGAATACCCTACAATTAAGTAATTATCGGATCGAGATCCAAGCTTATTGATCTGTAAATATTTTACATAAACCGAATAACCCCAAATCCTAAGATAAGAGGGTATCGATCTACATCCAGTCCATATCTCATATGAAGTTTTTATGATCGATTTGCTTGAAATATTGTTCAGAATATAGCACGCAGTCTCAAGAGCATAACGTCAAAAAGAGATTGATAGAATCACAAATTCCATCATGGATCGAACCATATCTAACAAGATTCGATTTTTCCTCCCATGAGGTATCCATTGTGAGAGAATCTTATTCTCTTTTAGATATGTCAAAAATTTATTGAAAAGATATTCACCTCCTCAGTCAGGCTGAAGAGTTCTAACACTCTTTCTAGTTTATTTTTCTACTTTACTACGGAATCGTTTGAACATTTCGAATGATTCAGACTAGTGCTTCATAAGGTAGACATATCTATATCTCAATAAGTTGTCAGTAAATGTAATAAAGTAGTAATACCCTCCTATAGTGCCTATATTCATAGATCTACATACATTAGTATGTACTAGATTCAGATATCACCGGCTCGTTCACCCTTTCTAATAAAGGATGACTTGATTATCCTTTCAAGAAGACGAGACTCATAGATCGACAATGATTCATGATCATTGAAGTCAAGAATTTTCTTTTTAGTTAACCTGTTTATCTTTTTCTTATTTATATAATCGAGCCTACAATAACAAAGATAGGTATCATTGATATTATCTATTGTAGGATGTTTGCTCAATGTGTACATTATACTAACAGACTGTAATAAAATTTAAATGCTACCTTGTAATTGTTTACGCATAATCGTGATACCATTCATAATGATATCATAGAAATATTCTTTTATTGAAAATTATACCCATCTTTGTCCAAAAAATTTATGGAAATAACATTCACAAGGAAAGATGGATAATAATGACAATCATCTAAAATAATAACATTTGAATTGAGAGTAAGTTGAATATTTTCTATAGCTAAAACTGGAACAGCTCTTCCATCTCCAATATTTAGATATCGTTCGCTCTTCTTAAATTGTCTACTAATCTGAAGTCCCTACAATGAATTACAGATATAAATCAGACTTTTGGTATCTAATACCCAGGTAGTAGTATCACGATAAAAAAATTATAAGATGTTATCATATAATTACCTTATCCAGCATCTCTTTGCTGATTTCTCTTTCTAGATCTGTTCGGATCAACGAAAGCTAGATATAGAGGATAATTCTTCTTCCAGTGTTCCAACTTCTTGTAGAAAAAGTATTCAGTCTGATTTTGGTTTGCTTTAAACTGGTTAGTTTGATTGGGCTTAGAAGCCCTAGTACGATATCACTACATCATACTTATTTTTTCTCTCTCAGAGGATCGATATCCTGTTGAGGACAAATCCTTAAGTGTGCCAAAAGACTTGTTCAACCTTTGAAATATTTCTTTTGACTAGGCATCGGCTAATTTGCAACTAAATTCATCATTCATAGTAGCTCTCATTATGCAATGTACTGTCGTACAGTCATTAGCCACTTCTGATAAGTGTCTCTAACCATCGCATCTATATTGGGAGCTGATACTTTAGGTAATGGATCCTTAATCAAATATAGGATTTTGTCGTGCTCGAGAACTATTCTCAACTTCTGATACCAATTATCTAAATTTGATCCTATAAGCTTGTCACTGTCCAACAGTGAGCGGAGTGATAAATTATTAGCCATCACTAAAAAAATAAAAATCTATTAGTATATAAATTATTTAATCCTAAAGACTTGAACTTTAGTTTAAAGGTCCTCCTACTATTTGTTGGAAAATATGTTCTAAAGCCAATTATTTGATGATTGTGCTAATTATAAATGTATATGAATTGATAAATAATAAAAGTTATTTAGCCTTTTTCATCACAAGGTTACATCTTCTAACGAACTTCTATATTGTGATAAAGTCCTTAGGACTACATTGATCGATAACAAAGAATTTATTGCATAGTCTTTAAATAAGTTCGCGATCAAACGATACGCTATTACTAGGACGATAGCGATATCAAGTGTAGGTCGCTGTGTACCATATGCGTTGGTTATCCTCATAACCAAATGATATAGAGACACAGGTATGGCATGCAGATGAGATATAGGAGTACATCATCTCTGAATGTGACCAACTACGGAGCACTCTGCTGTCAAGGATAGCTCACAAAGGGTATGGATATAAGTAACTGAGATCACCACAGTGACTTACAAGTAACTCACTATACTTTGGTGTCAGACTAACTGAGTTTTTAATTCAGAAATAAAAAATTTTTGGGTATAGTCAAGTACTTATCAAATCGATGCGTGAGTCAAGATGAGATTGACTCCTCCAAATTAGTAGGAGTTAATGTATCAATGTATTTCAATTTAGCAAAATCTAGATCTGGATAATCCATGTGATAGATTTAAAAGATTGAAATATAATATGGATGACTTATCTTGGATTGACAGTTAAATTCTAGATCGTACTCGAGTATTAGGATCAAAGAATGAATTATACAGTAACCATATGCCAATAAGTTCTTAATGTTGCTTCGCCATCATTCGATCTATCCAGACGTCAGGTTATCATTGCTAGATGGTTACATCGATTGGTTCAAAAATTTATTTTTATACTATCGACTTAGGTTTGAACCTATGGAGTCACACTCAAAAAAAGTTTCTGACTGATCATATGGTTGATCAACGATTGAGAATCGTTCAAGAGCTTAATCGTCAATTCGATTGATGATTAACCTTATGTAAAAGTTACAATAAATTTATTCATCAAGTGTTAGTGAATTAATAAAGGATTAATTAATAATTAGATTGCTGATTAATTCAATTTGATTGAGTAAAGATGGTTAAATAAAATTTAATTAAATTAGATTCAATTAGATTTGACTCGATTAGGTTATGAGATGACCTAATCGCTAAGGAAGAATTATCCCTGATTTGATCAAAATTTTGATTCAATCAATTTCTAATTTGATTAAAATTTGATTATAAAATTATGAACCTAATTAGATTAGGTTTCTTATATTTTATTTGAGCTAAACTAGATGTAATTTGGTTTGGATTCAAATAAGAAAATCTAGAGTCCATATAGGATTGGACTCTTCCTCTCCATGCGCCTCCCACTTTGACGCCAACTTTCTCCACGCTCAAGAGGTTTTTGCATGAGATTTTTCATGCCAAAGAGGTCTTCTCCCTCCATTTCTCACATCCAAATCTGATTTGATTTTGATAATAGAAAGATTTTGAAATTAGATTTTAAAATATTCTTTATCAAAAAATTTATTCTTATCCAAATCACTCCACACGTCAACTTATTTTTTCTCCTTATATGTGCGACACTTTGAAAAGGATTTTTATCATGAAAAATCAGATTAGGATCTGATTTCATGTGAAAAAAATAAAAAAAAGGGCATCCCATGCTTCTATTGGGGCGTGGAATTTTTGGAAGGGTGACATATCTTGAAGAGTCCAAGATTCTTAGGACTCTTCACCCAACCCTATTACACATCAATAAAAAGGGATCTATTTCTCACTTTTGTGTGTGTAAGATACCAGAAGAAGAGTTTTTTATGTGAAGGTGCTTTGGGGCATGATTTTTGGCATGAAAAAGAGAAGGAGAGTCCTCTCTTTTTGGGTTAGCGCAAAAGCAGAATTCTAAGATTTCTTCCTTAGAATTTGGGAAGAGAGAAAAACAAAAGAGAAAATAGTTTCTTCTCCATCTTTTTTTAACCTCTTCATTTCTTTTAGAAGTCCATCTTCAACTTCTGAAAAGATTTCAGAGATTTGAAGAAGGGATCCAGATCAGCCAAGAAGAAGGCATAGAAATAAAATACACATGAACGCATAGAAATAATTCAAATATACACATGAATGCATAGAAATACACACATGAACGCATAGAAATAAAATTCTGGTTAAACCTAATTTGATGTTGTGCAAAATTTTGCTTAAAGTCAGATTTGAAAATCTGTCAAAATAGATTCAATTCAGATCTTGATTAACTCTAACTTCCAACCCATAATATCATAATAAATTTATTAAAATAAATTTTAATATGGTTGTTATTTTAGCAAAAATCTGCATCAAAAAATTTTTATTATAATAGATTTATAACAACCTTCAATCAACCACTGATTTAGTTCTTGAAATCTGGTCAAAACTAGATCAAAAATTTTATATTAATAGGTCTAAATCAGATTTATTATCTATCATAAAAATTTAATTATATATCACATATATACACACCAGAAAAATTAATCTATATATTCATATATCAGCCTGACTTTGATTCTAGTTGAAGAAAAAATTTATCCAATCTGATTGGATCGTTAGGGTGCATCTAAAAAATTTTTCTATTCTAAGGATTACATAACAATTATGGATTATCTTGTTCACAGTGAAATAGAGATCAAAATCTCCTAAAAAACTTGAATTAGATGCCTCGCAAGGTCTGAATGCACAGACCCTCTACTTCGCACGTACGTCAGGTTTCGTAGGGAAGAGGGATGATTTTTGAGGCATTAATCCTTAGAAAGAAAGAAGGGTGGAGATCCAATCTCTCACCTTGATGTGAACTTGGAAGAGAGTCTCCACGCCAAAAAGAAGAGTGCTCAGAAGACTTCATGCCAAGAAGGATGAGCACCCAAAACCTTTTGTCGCACGCCCTCTTTTCTCATGGTTGGTTTCTTTGTTTTTATCGTACAAAAAATTTATAACCATCGTGTAATAGTTCCCCTCCTTAAATAGATGTAGGCGCCAACATTTGATCAGAAGTTCTAACTAATTTAGGATACAAATTCCTTATCAACTAAGAAAATTCGGAAGAAAGAAGAGGGCGCACACCATCCTTTGTGTGAACTCCTTTTATGCGTGCATATTGATAGAAATAACAGTACCCCACCTCTCTTTTGGTCGGCCCCTAAGTGAGAGAAATCAACATATTTTGGACTCTTTGGATCTAATCCAAATAGGGTTGAATCTGAGTCCAATTCGAACCTGATTCGAATCGGATTCGAATCAAACTCGAAGAGGCTGTCAATCCCAATCTAATTAAGATTCTAATTCAAGTCTAACTTAGATTTTAATCTAATTAAGTCTTAATTAAATCAGATTAATATAAAATTAATTAGGACATAAATTCAATCTCTCATCAATCTTTTGGATCATTGATCAGATTATCATCATCCCCAGAATTAAACCTGAACCTCATGTCCAGTACTAGCTAGACATAGTCAACTATTTAATCCCGTATGATCTCTAATTTAATTCTTAATTAAGCTAATCTATTTGTTCAATCAAGTCATATACTTTCAAATTGAATACATAAACTTAGGTTAATTCTTTTCTACTTTGCCGACTTTGTGCGTGACTCCATAGATTCGAATACTAAGCCGGTAGCATAGAAATTATTTTTTGTACTAATCAAAATTACCATCTAGTAATAATTTCTAATATTCGGATAGGTCGAATATTTATAAGACAACACTCAAGAACTTAGGAATATGGTGACCGCAGAATTCATTCCTTTGATCCTGAATGCTCAGGACGATCTAGGATTTAACTGTCAATCCTGAAATTAGTCATCTATATTTTATTTCAATCTTTTTCAAATCCTATGACCTATCACATGGATTGTCTCCGTTGAGATCTTACTCAATTGAAATACAGTGATGCATCAACTCCTGAAATATGGAGAGATCAATTCCATCTTAATTCACACACCAACTACCATAAGTACTTGACTGTATCCAAAAATCTTCCATCACTGAATTAAAAATTCAAGTAGTCCAGCATTAAAGTACAGTGAGTTGCTTGCAAGTCACCGTGGTGATCTCAGATTGAAGAGACACTTATACCCATATTCTTCATGAGTAGCTCTTGACAACAGAGCGCTCCACAAATGAGTCACTTATTCAATGACAATGTACTCTTATATCTTACCTGTATGCCATACTAGTGTCTCCACACTTCTTAGTTATAAGGACAACCAACCTATATGGCACACAATGATCTACTCTTGAAAAACATCATCGTCCTTTAATGACGTATCATTTGATCACAAACATGTTTAAAAATTATTCGATAAATCCTCCTTTATTGATTGTCATATAGTTCTAAGGACTTCATCATAACATTACAGTTCAATTAAGAAAGATGTATATCTTGTGATGAAAAATATTAAATAATTTTTATTAATTTATAATTCATATACAAATTATGAAGAGCGCAATCATTCAAATGATTGGTTTTAGAATATATTTCCTAACACATTTCAGATTTTTTGGCCGTACTAAATAGTACAGGTTGCCCCATTGGCTCTGACGGTGGGCGTGCCTTTCGTTCGACACGCAGGTAGCTGCGGCGGCATGCTTTATCGCATATGGGGCGTAATTAATAACCTCGTGGGCATAATTAATGACTTCCTACTTTTTATCACAGTGCACAGCTGGCGGCATAGGATATGGTCCTTGGGTGATGGGACTTGATGTGACTCGATGGGATAGCATGGTGACCACGCTTGATGTTCAGCTGTTCGACTGATGTCTGTGCTCTTGGACTCGATAATAGGCCGATTGAGTCTATTGAGCGGTGCTATCCAGTCATCAATTAAATTAGTAGGGCATCGGATAGGTAGTCGGCTATATGCTGAATATCATCAGTTGGCCTGTAGGTTGTGTGTAGATTGCGTGTCAAATCAGATCGATAAAGTATCAACTCGACTGAGTCTGTTGCTCTTGGTCGGCCATATATCGTCGATCCTAATCAGTCAAAAGCCGATTGGAGAAAGATTCATTGATCGAAATCAGATTGAACCATAGTAGCTTGGTCGGTGAAGTACAGCTGGTCAGTCGAGAGGCAAGGAAGCAGTCTAGTCAGATAGGAGATGAAGATCTATCCCAACACCTCCTTTTAGTTCAAGTTGGTTCAGAGTTTAACTTGATCTTGGCTAGCTGGGCATGAGCTAGCAAAATAAGCACTCGGACCTATTAATGCCAAAGCAGACTGAAATGAAGACAGCTGAATTATAATAGTTTCCTGTTTCTAGTGAAATAACAACTTAAAACTTCTGTCGAAGAAAGAAAGGCGAGGAAAGAGGGGATGGAAACCGGCCGAATCACGTAACGGGTCGTGTAATTGAACATTGCCTCGATCTAGGCACCTGGCTATTTATGATTGGCCTGTTACTGTATTGGAATTATGTGCGACCCCCGTCCGCTGATATTGGTTAATTGATTATGATGTTTAGACTCCTGAACATATAGACCCAAATTATTTCAATTATACGGACAGGTATTTTAGCTCAAAGCTCCACCATGAGAATGTAGCAAAAAAAAAAAAAAAAAAAAAAGAAAAGGCCTCCACCATGAGAAAAGAGCTATAAGTCTCGAACCAAGCTAAGTTCCAACCATCACACGGAACCATTATGGTGTGCTAATGGATTTGCGAGCTAATTAAAGACGTCTTGATGAATTTCTAGTAGAAATTTATTTTTCTTAGTAATTTCAGCAAGCTCGCATAAAAGCAAGCTAATGAAATGATTGGTAAACAAAAACGTAGATGTTAGTATAAAGCAGCGTGAGATTAGTCATGCCTTGGAAACGCTAAAGGCATCCCTCCACATGTACATTTTTTTTTCGAATAAAATTCATTGAAAATTCAAGACTGGCTATCCTATAATTGTCTTATCTTAAACCATGAAAGGAGTCGACAAATCTTTACTTGCACTATTCTTCTTGCATATCAGCCTGTTTGAATGCTTCGTATAGAATTGCCAGGGCCATTCGTTTTCACACTTTTAGAAAATATATTATCCTTTGGTGGATCTTAAATTACCAACTGCATCCCTGTGTTGTTGATTTTATTTTTATTGAGATATCTTATTTGCAAAAGAAATATTTTTTTGGTACATAGTAAGCGACCCAACAAAAGCAGAAATGAAGAAAAACAAGAATCACAAGTGAGAAACTCCAACTATATCAGCCATAACCATAGTTTTTATTTCTCTGGAAATATTCGAAGCAGATTGAAAAGCAACATTTTCTAGCTATCTTTACCCACCTTGGTTGTATTCCTTAAAGATATAGGAAGCTATTTCTTACCAAACAAAAGAAAAAGATATAAGAAGCTATGAAAAAATATACAAATGCAGCACATTGAAGATTATTTTAAAGGATCGGATGAAGAGCTTGTGAGGACTATGAGAAAAGTCCCATCTGTACTTGTATATCTAACGGCTAATGAATCACTCTCAAGCCAAATAGGTGTTTATTGTAAATTCTCAAGCCAAAAAAATAGAGAAATTGGTGTCCTCTTGGCTAGGGATCTCAATAAATTGGAAAACTAGTAAAGGGCTCTGATTTCTCTTCCTACAAATATCATTTCTCACCAATACCCTGCATAAAAGACTAGCATGCGCGGTGATCCATGCCGGATCGTTCAAAGTTTTGCTTCAAGTTTCAGGAGTGTTTCAGCCACAGTCGGTTTAAGCAATCGGCAAAACCTGTTTACTCGTTATGGGAAAATATTTATAAGCCTCCAAAGTAGATACTTAGTCCTCCATCAATTGCTAAGTTTTTGGTTTCCCATAATAACAGATAAGAAATAATTATTTTTGGGTCCTCGCAAGGCCTCCCACCGTTTGCTGATAACCGGGGCCAAGCCGTGGCACGCCGCCGCGGGGCTCAGGCAAGGCCCGGAGGAGCGGTCAAAACAGAAGAGCACCTAAGTACTCCAAAATTTGGACAGGACCCACTTGACTAGACTAGACCCGATCGATTCGGATCAGTTCCGATTCGGTCCGGTACCGACCCAAACCCGCTACCCCAACGGTCCGTCATATTAACCGTCCAGATGGCACTATATAGCCGGGTGAAATGGTGTATCCTGTACCAGAGACGCGCAGGCGACGAAAGAATTACAGAAACCGCCCCCGTTCGAGCCCGGGGACTGGCAAGAAGCAAGTCCCCTTTTTTTACCTCTTTGAGCAGAGGCGGAACGGAGCAGAGTGGGAAGCGGGGTTCGGCGATGGGGAGCTCCAACACGACGGAGGGGACCGGAGGGGCGAACGCCGACCCCTCCTCGTCCGACTCCCCCACCGCTGGCCCCTTCTCCGAGGGAGAGAAGGTCCTCGCGTACCACGGCCCTCGCATCTACGAAGCCAAGGTTAGCGCCTAGGGTTTCAAGATTTCTTCGCTCTTGGTCTTTTATTATCGCTATTGGTGGTAATTTTTGGTTATGGTTTCCAGATTTCTTTGTTCTTGACCGTTTTAAACTTTGTCGCTCTTTGGTGGTAATCTTTTTGTGCTTTCAGGATTTCTTGTTTCTTGATTTTCTTTTTCTCGCTCTTTGGTGGCATTCTATTTTGTAGTGTTTTTGGTATTCTATGCGGCACAGTGGTGGAAAGACTCGATTGTTCGGAGTCATCTGAGATTCTAGAGCTTTGATTAAAGTTCTTATCCGTAATTTTAATCTCCCACTTCTCTCAACAATAATTGTAATCTGCCCTCGATGTAGTTTTGGTGGACTGAGAAAGAAATTCTGGCCTGTTGTTCTTTAGCTACTACTGCACGCGTGAATTGGGGTCACACCCCTCTGCGTAGCAACCTGAGGTTCTGGGTTTAAGTCTTGGGTGGTAGATCCCCAAATATTCGGAAAATTATAGTGTGCGAAGGGGCCTCTCTCTCCAGGGAAAAAAGGAACCGTGGACACTCTTTTTTTTAAAAATTTTTAAATAAAGAACTGTATAAAATGTTTACATCAGTTTTTGCAGTACTTGTATCTCTAGAATTTGACATAACATATTTTGCTGACTTTTTATGTTGGAGACGAGTAAAATTACCGCTATTTGTTTCTTCTCAAGAGATGTTAGAATAGGAATTAACTTTGTTGCCTTTTAAGATGATTAAATGGACGAAACTCGCAATTTTGTGAATAAGAATGTTGAAGACTGGAGGTTTTAAGTTGATGATTAGCGAGATACGCAAAGATATGTGCGTGTATGTGTGTTTGTGATGATGCCACATAGGAGAGAGAATTTATACACACATAAACTAGGGGTGGCAATGGGTCGGGTGTGGATTGGATCGACCGATATCTGTACCTGCTCCACCAGCAAAAAACCCATATCCATACCCGCCCCGTATCCATCTTGGATCAGGTTGGGTTGGGTCAAGCTCCAAGAACGGGTTGGATCGGATTGGATATACCCGAAAGCCCTATATAATTAAAAAAAAAAAATTGTGCAATAGAACAGAGCCCTATAAATTAAAAATTTTGTAACCAAAGAAGAATCTTTTCAATCAAAAATCCCCAACCCTACAAAATATCATGCTTCTACCAAGATTAAGCTCTCAAAACCTCAAGGAACCAACTCACACCGCCACAACTTGGACAAAATCCCATATATTTGAGGAAAAAACCCAATTGGAACCTCAAAAACCCCTCTAATCTCTCTCAAGTGCTCTCCTTTCCCATAGATCTCTGAAAAAAGATAATGAAAAGAAAAGAAAAAGAAGTAAAAAGGAAAAAAAAAAGACAATCTATATAAGAAAAGAGCTTAGCTCTCAATTTTTTCTGCTTTTCCTTTGTTTTCTTTGATTTTCTCTTAGTTTTTCTTCTACTTTTCCCATCCTCAAGAGTCCCAATTGGGTGGGAGGCTTGGAGTGGCCGAATATGGAAGCTTAGGGGAGGCGGAGCAGTCGAATATGGAAAGCTTAGACGGCTAGGATTTTGTGTTGGGTATTTGTGTGTGTGTGTACATATACATATACATATATATATATCGGGTCGGGTTTGGGGTGGGGCATACTATTATCCATACCCGCTTCGGATTTTTTCTAAAACCCAGACCCACCTTGGATTTTAATTGGGTCGGATAAAACCTGCCCCATTCGGATCGGGTTAGATCGGATATTCGATGGATCGGATCAAATTGCCACCTCTAACATAAACTACTAAAATACACAAAAAAATTATGCACGATTTTTTGTTCTTTTATTCTTTCTTTTCCTTTCCCACCTTGATTCCCTGAGGATTTTATAATAGGAGATTAAGGCTACTATTATTATCTCTTAAATGGGCATCATGCTCCTGGTCAGATCTCGGTTGCATGTCGGTCAATAAGATATTCAAATATGTTTGTTCGAGAGGCAACTGAGTGCATTGATTTTAGTGGGGGAGCATATGTTTGTAAGGCTTAGTAAACATTCATATTCTTTCTCTATGCACTTTCTTGTGCATGTAAGGCTTTTGTCAGTATGTTAGTTTCACCTGTACCCCTCTTTTGCTCTTAGAACTATCTTTTTTGGTGCATCTAGCAACCCTACTTTGAGTGCTCTTTTCTTATTTACAGAAGGACAAGCATTTCTGTAGCTAACACCATTTTGTTTTTTTCAAATGCCATTGGAATAATTTTTTTTACACATTGTCTTTGTCAAGGTTCAAAAAACTGAGTTACGGAAGGATGAATGGAAATATTTCGTCCATTATCTTGTAAGTTATCATATTAAGTGCAGTTTGGTATCTGATCATATGTCTTCTTTCATATCTCTCAGTTGGGTAATGGTTATCTATTCCTGCTCTTACTCTTGGCCTATATGATTTAGTTTTAGCAGAATATTTATAGATTTCTAACATCTGGTAACCTCTGCCTTTGATGTTGCAGGGTTGGAGCAAGAAGTAAGTATGATCTGGATGCAACTTCTATAAGTATTCTCTTTCTGTCCTTATTGATGTTTGTTCCCCTGCAGTTTCTATATGTTAGATTTTTCTTTCTTCTTGAGAAAAATTTTCTTAGCATTGGAGTTCCCAAAACTTTTTAATCTATAATTAGATGAGTCTGCTTTTGTTTCCCTCATGCTTGATGCAGATATATAATCATCTATGCAGTATGATATCTTTGCATCTCTTATATAAATTTTGAAGGAATGATGTTTCTTGATGTAATACACACACAGATTCAGGTGTATATGGTGGATCTTCCATGTTATCAAATGCTTTCAATTAAAAGAGTAAGCTGTGGAATCCATATTGAATGGAAAGCTGTGACTTCTTTATCTTCCATTAAGGGGTAGGAGGCTTTGGGGCTTATTAAGATGCCTCCTGTGGCTGTTGGGGCCTTCAGGTTGGCATACAAGCCTTTGCATCTCTTATAATATTGCACATGCAACTGTGTCATATGTTTAATTTACCAAGAGAAAAGAATTGTTTCGTTCTAAGGTTGAAAAAATAGATAATCATAGAGGTGGAGTATAAATGAAGTATACCAAGGCTACCAATTTTGAAAATACAAAACATCTTCTTATCTCAATGCTCATACAAGTTAAGTCAATGCAAAAAGAATGCTCAGGTGAGTTTCCAACATTTTGAAAGTGAGAAACAGCAAATAGAAAAGCTCAGGTTATTCCTTATTTACTTGGAAATTTCTGGTATGAGAATGGATTTGGATGTGATGTTGAGGAGTCCCTCAATAATCAATAACAATTCATTTAGCTCTTCAGATCATCTTTAATTTACTTATTAAATCATGATTTGGTTTTATTTCATATCTTTGTAGTCAATATTCAAGGGGAAAAAAGAAAGATTGAAGGAAAAAAATGAGTTGAGAAGAAGAGAAGGTTGTTTGGATTGTTTAAACTAGCTTGAAAAGAGTTAGGATCATGATTTTCAGGCGTTATCCCATAATACTCTCTTGTACATTAGCAGTCTTATAAATATGCGATGGTACCATCTGATGCTTTGCAATATCACGTTTTGTTTATTAAGAGTTGGTTGGATGAGTCGGAGAGGTGCTTGTGGAGTATTTTGTGATCAACGCATACTTTGATGATTTCAAGAAAAAATTATTGAAGAACAATAAAATTCATGATGTTGTGTGGCTCATAATGTTGGGCAATAAGGAAGTCCAGAAAACAAGTTAAATCTACGGAAATAAGAATGGTGATATTGATGATCGGTAGAGTTAGATAGGGGGAGGAGAGATGAGTATGTTTGAGCAATTGTAGGAATTTCACAAATTAAAAATAGAGCATTGGCGAATTGGTTGAGATGGTATTAGCATATCTAATGAACTTCTAAAGTTCTGCAGTAAGTATGGGGTTTTGATTTTGTTGAAGCTGGAAGAAGGGAGCAGCTAAGGTAGCATGGATTGATTTTGTGAGAAAAATATGGAAGAGCTTGAAAGAATATTGTGGACAACCCTAAATAAGAATGCTTGGTGAGTGAGGATTCTATAAAGCTATCACCAGATTGGTGGGATAAGGATTAATAGATATGTTACAACCAAATTGTTGGGACAAGGATTGACACATATTGTTACAATAACTTCCCTGACATCATCTTGATAGCTGGCTTGTAGGATATCCTATGATATTGGCACGCCATGGATTGGTAAATTTATGATTTGTTCTAATAGACTTTCTTGGATGCTCTTTTACAATGGTATAATTAACATGGTAGACAGAGATTTTTGGAAGCTTGTTTTTGGAATGAAACATTTTGAAGGAAAAGAATCAATTCTTTTATAATGATGACGTCCTTTTGGTGGCAAAATCATTTAAATATTTAGAGTAATGCCATCTTTTGTTTCCTCCATAGTCCTTGTCAAGCCAAGTTCCTTGGTATGTAGTTTTTACATGAAGATTGTTGCCAATTACAAACCTAGGATTGTGCACCTTAATCTATCCTGTTGTTGTCACATGCGGCATGTATTTTTTTCATGTTTGTTGGTCGTTTTATGAAATTAAGTGCTAGCCAGGGTTGTGATCAGAAATTGAGTAAGAGGTGGTGCTATTTCCAATTTTATTAATTTTCTAAGACTTTGAATATGACAGAGGCAATTATTTTGACAGACTTTGGAAACAAATAGATACAACTATTATCTTGTCATAAAGAGGATACAAGAACATAATAATTTTTGTATTAGGTGCAAATGCATAGCATAGACTCTCATGTTAACCAACAATTTTGACCTTGCCACTTTGGTTTATTTGACATTTCCCGTGTAGATATTTTTGGCATGTATAGGTATGAAACTGGTTAGTAGTGGTGTAAACAGAGTGGTTATGGATTGGATACATGCATGATTGTTTCTTTGTCCTTTAATCATTGTACATAAAAAGTTCCTTTTCTAGTTCTATATATTTATTGTGTTAGTGAATTTCTAAGTATTTGGGTATGGTTAATGGATTTTAAGGGTGTCATGGAGTGGATGCTTGTTGTAAACAAATTATAAGAGCATTGGTTATCTGGAATAATAACGCGTCATATAGTCCACACTAGACCGAATTTGTCCAGTGGTTTGCAAGGCAATGCTCACCTAGGTGCCCGGTGCAGGTGATGCCCTTTTGATTAAGCATTGGAAAGGTGCTAAAGGCATGTGCCTTTTCCAAAGAGTAGTTGCATGCTAGGGTGCACCTTAGCAAATTCTAGAAGATGATGTCACTGAGGCTTCTTCAGCAGCAAGTCTCCATCCTTCTCTTCTGTCTTATTCTTTCTTCTTCTCCTTCTCTTTCTCCCTCTTCTATGTTCTGGTCCTTCTCCTTCTTTTTCTTCTTCTTCTTCTTCAGCAGCTGTAGCCATGTTTATGTCCGTCAGAAACTAAACAGAGGACGACAACCTATTTTCTTCTCCTTCCATGTCAATCTAAAGCAAAAATCTTTTTATTAGATTGCTAAGTCCTGTATTAGTCATTATTTTAATTTACATAAAAATCTGAATTCTAACAGTTCTTTGTCTTTGTGTTCATGCATTGATAAGTCATGGTTACATATGTTTGGAGTCATGAAATTATTATTATCTATATGTATATCCATATTTTAGTACCTTATGTTCTTATGGCATGCACCTCGCAGCTAGGCTCTAAGAGAACTTGGCGCCTTGGTGTGCCTTGAGCCCTTGACAACTTTGGTTCGCGCATGCATTTGTTTGCTTGTGCCATATTGACCAACATGCATATCTGGATGCACTGAGATTTTATTCTGAATCCAGATATGCATCTTAATATGCGCATACATACATTTATCAATTTAATCTGGGTATATAATATATTTTATATTTTGTAAATCTGTATTGGATATAATATTGGAGTGGTACATGCATAAGCTTATTAATATTTACTTATTTAGTTATTCTAGGAAAAAAAATGCATAGTTAAAACTTTGAGGTGGCAATGAGTCTGATGTCTTTGAAAGTGAATTCTGTCTGTTTTTTTTTTTTTAAAAAAAATCTTACTGAACTTCAAGGTGGCAATGAATCTTTTTTGGTTGGATTTGGAATTTTGAATTAGGTCAGCCTTTTGTATCCTTATCACCAGCCAAATCTCTCTCTCCCTCTCCCCCTCCCCCCCACCCCCAACCCAACACCCCCGCCCTTCCTCCCTCTATCACTCTTGCTCTCCCCCTGCTCCCCACTCTCCCTTAAACATGAACTAGCTTCAACGTTCCATAATATTATATGTTATATATGCATTTATAAGAAGTTATCTTATTTCTGACGCGTGATACTAAATTCTGCAAAAATGGTCATATATATACTGGTGATTTGCATTCATGATTTTTTTGGCGAGGATAGCTTATGTTGGACTATTTTAGTAGTGGCATGATTGGTCATTGGGCTATCTTGCCTTTTTAATTCAAGGTTCTTAGTGTCTGTTTTGTATTCTACTGGCAAATAGTGCATATAGACATCCTTTTTTTTTAGCAGGCTTGGCTCAGAATATGCTGATAATTATGAGCCCCTTTGAGAACAATTGATCAATATAAGTACAAAAACTGGTTACTGATACACGTTTGACATGTGATGGGAACAAACACTGCTCATTTGGAAAAAAAAAACTATTTTAACTTTTAAATTTTCTATTTTGACAGTTGGGATGAGTGGATTGGGACTGATCGCTTGATGAAATTTACTTCTGAAAATATCCGTAAGCAGCAGGAACTTGCAAAGAAACAGAATGCTGACAAAAATCCAAAGCCAGGGCGTTCCACACAATATAAGCCAAAAGGCTCTAATGGTTGGTTTACTTACATTTGACTAGCCTTGTCATGGTTACAACCTTCAGGCAACTACCTGTTGAGTTCCATTAGAATGTTTGGTCGCTTTTCTTTGTGCTGTATGTTTTGGATTGTTGGTAGAATCTTCGTTTAATGAAATGAAAATGAAACAAATTTAACAGTATCACCATGTGCTCGGTCACAGAACATTGAAAAGAAAAGAAATGTAGCAGATACCCTTTATCATGGGCTTTTTCAGTGCTGAGCTCTACGCTGTAACTAATATAGCAAAGGACGATGCCATGATTTAAAATTTGGCTCTAGCAAATGATCAGTGCTTTACTTGTTAATGTTCATGCATTTGTGTATTGTTTATGATATTTTACTTTGTGAGCAAGCTTAAAAATCCAGTTATTAATTGGGCTCCCCTCTAACATCATATTCGTACCACTGCAATTCCTTATGTCCGTCAAAGTGCAATGGAGGCAGTCTATGACTCTATTGCATTGGGGCTTTATTTAACTACTCATGCCGCCGCAGCTTGACAACCTTGGTTCCTCCTCACACATGTTAAACATACCACAGTCTAGCTAACTCGTATAACTCTTTGATGGGCCAAATATATTGATTTAAATAACAAAACAAATGAACTTGGTGATGTAATGAAATGATCAAGTAGGGCTTCTCTCATTTTATTGATTTAAATAACATAGGCAGCTCTAAATTTATGAATGAAACAGAAAACATAACAAGCCCTAAAGTTCATCAATGGAGTCTCATAAGTAAAATAGAAAATATAAACAGCCCTAAAATGGAATCATATAAATGAAACTAAAAAGATAAACAATCCTAAAGCCTAAAGTTCATCAATGGAATCATCAGATTTAGCTCCACTTGCATAGTTGTCATCACTTTCATCTTCTCCTCCTTCATTGGATCTATATCCTTCAATATTTTCTGTCTCATCTAAATCAGCCTTTATCTCTTCAAAACTAACTTGCCATACTAATTGACCACTTTATCCTCTGTTAGTAATAGAACTAAGAAGTTAAATGGATGGCCTTTTAGATTTTTTACACTTTTTAGCCATAAAAAAAAATAATCATAGATCATTGAGGCACCAAAGGCAAGCCCCTCGCCTCACTGAGAAAGGCCTTAAAAGACATCAAAGGCATGTGCCTGAGTGAAGAGGCATTGCCTGAAGCATCAAGGGGCAATGACCCCTTCTGATGCCTCGCCTGAGCGCCTGAGGCGCGCTTTTTGGCACCTTTGACATCACTGTCTCATGCATCCATATTTTATATATTTTAATGGATCACCTTTGAACTCTTCATCGAAAACTCCTTGGCTACCTATCGGGAGCACCTGTTCTTTTGCTTCAATTGAAATTTTCGGTATCATTTGGTATCTTCTTATTTCTACATGCATAATACAAGTATTGCAATCTTGATAGGGGGATTGCTTGAAAAAATGGAGCTTGTTATAAGCTTTTGAATGTAGGTACATGTATGCATGCATGTGTCCATTAATTTACATATGTACATACTTAATAAGCATGTTTTTAGACGTATGTTTAGGTGGGTGGGTTTGTGTGTTTGCATGCATGTACATTTTTGAATGTGTCTGTGCATGTAGGGATCACGTCTCAGTTTGGCTTTTTGGCATATAATTTGTTCCTTGAGAAGAATGCAGCCTTTACATCAGATGCTGTATTCTTTTGTCATTCTGGACAGTTATCTATTCTAGAGGAGTATTTGACAGTTTCTTTTCTGTGAGTGAGCCAAAACCTTGTTCTTAATGAGGTAGCCTTTTCTTTTGGACAGCTTTTGGTTTACATCTCATGACAGACCACTCATTTGTAAGTTACCTTAGGAGCATAGAACTGTTTGTGTGTGTGCATGTGCATGTACAGCTGACTTAATCATGTGTGCGAGTCGGTGCCAATCTGATACTCTTTTATATCTTCTAAATAGGTGTAGGTTGTGTATATTCTAAGTAACGCTAGTGTAGTAAATGTTTTGATGTATGTGTTACTCTCTGTTGACAGATGCAAAAGCAGATAAAGAAGAGCTTAAGAACTATGGTGAGTCACTTTTCATTCTTATTTCTATTGATGATGTTTTGTTTGCTTTCAATATTTTTGGTCCACATATAATGATTGTTAAAATTATAGATCAGATTTTCATGTTAGTCTTTTCGAGCATACAATATTCCAATCCTTTGGGGTGATGAAATGTTATCTTGTTTAAAATTTACATATAATGATCTGCCTTGGTAGTTCTGGACATTTCTACTTGTTGCTATATGGCAAGGAAAAATGTATATCATAATGAGGAAAAATGTATATCATAATTGCCTGTTATAATTTTAAGAAATCTGCTTGAAACTTGAAGATAGGATACTGGCGTGACCAGCATATGCCATTTAGGGCATTTGCCGGTATATATGGTAAAATGAGTTAGATCAGTGAACATCCTCACTATATTTGTGTTGCATTTATGTATAAATATTATATACAAATGAGGATTGGAAATATGACCATTTAATAGGACTGATGTCTTCCTGCATATGTATGTTACGGAATAATTGAGAGACAAATATCAAACATCTATCTCATCGGACTATGTTAGAAGATAACATGGTTATTCCTGCTGCTATGATTTTTATGGCCTACTTTTCTGAGATCTATATATCTTTTATTGTTCGGAAATGCTGGAGAAAAATTCCTATTTACATTCATCTTGACATTGTGAAAAAAAGGTGCATACTTTGCCCGCTTTTCTGAGATCTATATATCTTTTATTGTTCGGAAATGCTGGAGAAACATTCCTATTTATATTCATCTTGACATTGTGAAAAAAAGGTGCCTAGTTTGCCTGCTTCCCCATATGTAACAGATAGAAACTTTTATCTTGATGTCAATGAACCACATCAAGTCCCTTCTTTCAATGACAATGCTCTTTACGTGATTTAGTTCCTTATGTGTTTTTTTTTGGTTTATATATGGTAAATCTAAAGTTTGTTTTTTGTACATTTTGTCTCCTACTATGGGCTTAATTATTTTTCTTTTGCATCTTATAACTTATGTTATTGGTTCTACCATCTATGTTTTAATACAGTGGCAAAAGGCAAGAAGCGGAAGGCTCAATCTGGTATTGAGGTGTGCTTTGCTTACTTGTATTTCCAATAGTCTATGACTTTATAAGCTGAAACAACTTAAACATATGTAGCTGTGCAACTTTGCTTCTCCCCTAAACATGTATAACATGAATTAGATAAGCACATATGTTTATGATGGGCAATTTTACTCCATACTCTCACATCCAGCTCTAAGAATCTACTTTGTGCATGCTATTCAACAAACTGGTATATTATTTTCTATTTTCATAGCTGTTCTAAGTTCTGCAACATTACAGTAGTCCGGCCATTTCAAGCTATATGCTCATCAATTGATAACTTTCTGCCATTATCTTTCTACAGTTAAGCATGTTTAAAGTTTTGGGTATCATGCCTGCTAGAGGACTTCATATTTAGAACTTTGATGTGGTCTTAATTCTTTCTGTATCTTGCTTGATGCATATAATTTTTCTGGATTCTTAACTGGCATAGTATGATGCTGGAATAAGATTATCCGAAAGGTTTAAACAGAAAATGCATTTTACCGATGGTTATGATCCATGCATTTCTGCCGTTATCAGTCAGGATATGATGTTCTGCATTGTTTAACCATTGATAGGAGGACACAAAATCAGCAGAAAAACATGCAATGTTACAGTTTCCTTTGACTCTTAAGAAGCAGCTGGTTGATGATTGGGAGTTTGTAACTCAGCTGGGTAAGGTAATGAAATTGTTTAACATTTCTTGTTGTTATAATGCTTTGGTGGACATGTGGAGCGTATTTATATAAGTTGCCTAGGATATCTTAATGTCTTTGTGTGGTGCCCATTTTTACTATCATGAAAAAATTAATTTATTGATAAGCATTTTTGGAAGAGCTTTGCATCGCAAGGGATGAAATGAAAAGCCTGTCTGTTTGGTCATCAAAAAAATGAAAAGCCTGTCTGTTTGTTTTTATGAGAATGTCTGATTTTCAAGTTCAGATCCATTCTATCAGTAATTTTGGCTGGTACATTTTGGCCAATGACCTAAACAAATGCCCTTCAAAATTGAAAACAAACCTCAATGGTCAGTTTTATATGTAACATGTCATTGTCTTTCTCACATTCTATGTCACCATATGAGCTGGAGGTTTGTCATGCCGGTGACCTACCTAGTTATGTTTCCAATGACTTATGTGGTGTAGTTGCTTAGTCATATGTGGCTGTTGCTGGGACCTGCCATATAACCATTGGTGCAGCTGTAATTCAAGAAAGTACAAGCAGAGAAAGGTGAAGTTCTTTTTTGCTGTTTCCCCATTTTTGGCCCATGAGATTATAGAACCATATATTTAATGTCTGGATTTTTCTGTTTGGCTGTTCGATGACTGCGATGAGATGCAAATATTCAATAGGTTCTTCTAATGATTAGTCTGAGGTCATTTGTAATTATCTTATTTTAATACAGTCTGAGGTCATGCCAAGACTCATTTTAAGATTATGGAGTCTTGAGATGCTTGTTTCTGTTCCTTCATTGTTTCAATTTTCCTTATCAGCTGTTAGATAATTACTCAGTAAGCTGTATTACTTTCCAGAAGCATTTCTTTTCCTCTTTTAGATCTCCACATGCATATTCCATGTTCTGTTTATCTGATTATAATCAGTTGTATTTCACTAGTTTCTGCCTTTTAACACTTCTTCTATCATGAGAGGCATCTAACATGAGAATGCCACAATGTCAGCTTGTGAAGCTCCCTCGTTCCCCAAATGTTGATGATATCCTAAAGAAATACCTTGATTACCGGACAAAGAAGGATGGCATGTAAGTATAGCCGTTGTAACTCCAGTATCGTATGCATTCAATTGTGATGTCCTCACTGCATTTCTTTTGCATTGGCTTGGTTGTGTTGATTCTTTCTGCAGGAATGCATTTTTCCTTGTCTTTGAGATAGTAACTTTCCATCTAGTTGGTGAGAATTCTGGTAGAGCCAAGCTTTCTCATGCTTAGACTTTTATAATGAGTTTCCTCGTTGTGAATTTCAGTCAGTAAT
Organism: Elaeis guineensis; assembly: GCF_000442705.2. Classification (NCBI taxonomy): domain Eukaryota; kingdom Viridiplantae; phylum Streptophyta; class Magnoliopsida; order Arecales; family Arecaceae; genus Elaeis; species Elaeis guineensis. The sequence goes on along the minus strand of NC_026000.2, from coordinate 13,354,903 downwards.
TATAATTATTATGATTGGGTGTTCAGCTAGTATTCCTGATGAAAATGCTAAGGTGTACCAGTCTATTTCTTACTCTGTTCTCTGTTCCAGTGTGGCACCTGGTGATTGGCTTAACCTTCCTGTGACAATGACCTACCCCCATATTGTACCAATAGAACAGGGAATTGAGTGGGAAACTTAGGGATTGGTAGCAGTATTTGTTCCTGATTATGGTACAGTTGCCAATAGATTCCTGTGTGACATTATTAGAATACACATTCCTCTCTTTGGCATCACCATTTAGACTACCTAACTTGTAACTGGTTGGTTTCCTCTTTGAAGAATTGACTGCAGTTGCTCCATACTGACTTTTGTGGGCAGCTTCTCTTAAACTATTATACTTAATTGTTATTAAGAACTAAAAAAATTCATTTCAAATTGGTTTCTTTCATGAAGCTGGAAAGTACCTTTTCAGTTACTTGAAAATATTTGTTGGACATCCATAACATCAATTTTCTTTCTTTTTCTAATTTTTGTCAAGCCTCTTGCAAGCCTCTCAATGTTATGCAAATATCTTGCCCTATGAAACCATTGAAAGTGTTCTGTATGGTACTACCAAAAAAAGGTGTTCATATATATATTTTCCTTCGTGATGTCCACATTCCATAATATTCAATGTTTATTATGTTTTCTCACATAAATCTATTATGCACGAGCCATTAGATGATAATATGCTACCTTTTCATTATCTTATATTTTGTTATTTACGAGTTCTCTAATTTTATATGATGTAATGAATTTGCAATTTTGGCAGGATTGCTGAATCAGTTGCGGAGATACTAAAAGGGTTACGCTGCTACTTTGACAAAGCATTGCCGGCTATGCTTTTATATAAAAAAGAGAGGCAACAATATCAAGAAGAAATTTGCGATAATGTCTCTCCTTCAACTGTGTATGGTGCTGAACATTTATTGCGTCTTTTTGGTATGCATATATGTGTGCATCATTTGTTCTCTTCTTTTCTGAAATTCTAATAATACCATTTGATTTCTTATCTACATAACCTTTCTTCATCTTTTGGATTTCCATGTCCCTGTTCTTTGTTTTTCTGTATATTTCCTTCATGATGCCGTTTTTGCCCTTAAAACTGTCCCCTATTCGCACTGTTGTTTTCTCAGCTATACAGTATTCCTTGATTATATTGATAAAGGATTCTAAGTTTTATGTGATATTTGAAATTGTATTTGAGGCCTTAAATATTTGCATTTGGTTGCCTTTTTGTACCATGGTGAACAGGGGTCCATTTATCTGACCTGGACCTCACCTGCCTGACCCGACCCGACCCGACTTGCCAACATGTCTGGTTGGGTTTGGGTCCAGACCCCTCAACTTGTAAGGTCATGGACAGTGTATATGTGAGCTTCGAGTAAATATGAACCATTAGGGAAATTTTTGCTTTGGATTTTGGACATCTTATTAAGGAGAAATTTGTTTTAAAACTTGGGTTGGGTTGTAATATTTACCTATGGATATGTCACTTATGTTATCATGTTATTTGCTTTGTTATAAAGAGAGAAAAAGATTAAAAAAATGAATAATAAATGTTAAAGGAAGGGATTGAACCCATGGATTGTTGTAACAGCCCGTACTGCCCAATACCAGAGGTATCATACCATATAGGTAGTGTAGCAAACCTCGGTATGGGTGGCGTATCGATTGTTGACACCACAAATTGACCCATATTGATACTGTACTAACATGATACTAGTATGGATACTAAAATCCTAGACCTTGTGGTCAGTAGCTCCATATGTTGTGCTACTATAAAACATAAGATACAACATTCGCAAATATGTGGATGGTGTTGGCATGAGGAGATATGCAAATGGGGAAATGCTCAAATGTGTGAAAGGGTATTTTGGTTGCTAAAAATAGGAGGCACACAAATTGGAGCCTCTCGAATAGAGGCACTAGGAGAGTTTCCTTTAACAGTAGAATATAGGTGTTTAGTTTTTAATTGCAAAGCAAGTTCTAATTATTTGTTATGGCAAAACAAATTTTGAGATAAGTTGTGGAACAAACAGTTTAAAAACTGTAAAAATTATAGCCTGCCCATACAATAGAAAGCCCAAAGTGAAATGGAGCTGGACCACTTGGATGCAGATTTGTTTTGAATCAGACATCTCAGACCTGTTGCCATGTTGGGTCTGGTTTGGTTCAGGCCTATAGGGCATTGATGTATGAATTGGACTTGGCCCAAACCCAAGCTGGCCTTTCGATTGCCACCTTTAATCCTTGATGTCTAAAACCTTGCTTACAAAAGAATGTCCTATCATATGACATCAATAAATCTGGCCTAAACTAATCAAGGTTACAAGGTCTTGCATATCAAGCACCCACTTTATTATCAACTACTTCAATTCCCGCAGATGGAGGCTGAAAAGCCATAGTGTGCATCCTGTAGTTTAGAAACAGGGAGACATCCTCCCCATACAAGAAAAAGGAGCTATTCAATTGATACACTGACAACATAAGAAAATATGAATGGGGAACATAGATTTCTAGTTTGGACTATATTCCATGGTTTAAAAAGCTTATTGAAGACATAACTTGATTTCATAGCTAAAGAAGGTTGCTTCTTATGCTCAGTTTTCTGTTAAGTGTTGTATAAATTAGGATGGCAAGTTATAGAAGAATTTACTCGACTTATATAAAATGTGTTTATTATTGGTATTTCAATTTACATGTCTCTTAAGTCTCTCTTCGTGAGATCATACACATTAAAAATAAAACCATTGTATATAGATACTCTGAAGGATAAGCTTCAAGTTATGGTTAGGTTTGAGGTGGGTTGCAAGTAGGGTTGATACTGGTATTAATGAACTCAATATAATAATTATATAAAAACTATTACTGTTTGCTACTGAGTACTAATTGGTAAGTAAAACTTGTTAGTTATTATTGTTATTAATATTACTACTATTTGTCAAGAAAATTAATTCATTTTTGCTGCTTTTATTGTAGTTATTGCATTTTAATTTTTTAAATAGTTGAAGAATAGTAACTGTATATGCATCTGCATATACTGCTGCATACTGCAAATGCAGTATGCAGTCCCTTGACTGCCTGCATACCATTGCCACCTTTTAAAACATTCATCAATCCATTTAGCTTATTCTAACTTTTCTATTATAGAAAATTGGAAATCCATATGTATTTTCTAGATTTAGAGACTTCATGAATTCATCAATCCTTATTACCTGTTTTCATGAATATCTTATTTTAATGACTTTCTAAAAATTGTCACTGTGAAAGTAAGTGTGGTATTTTCAGAAAAGGTATTCCAACTGGTGACATATAAGTGTGGATTTTTTGAACACTTAATGAATTCATCACTTGTAACCGATTTGTTGTGGTCACTTCTCACTATTTGATTCTAATATGTTCTTTGGTAGAAATTGAAGTGATGGGCCTTGTTCCATCAGTTTGCTGTTGACAAGTATGTGTGGTCGAAATAAATGTTAAGAATGTTTTGACTTTATGCATCATTAATGCTATAGATTTCTTTAAGAATACTTAAAATTTGATTTAATTATAATTTAGAAAAAAAATTAGGAATAATTAAAAAATAGATATGTATATAAATAATTCATACAGGTATGTTACACTTGCAAAGCAATTTATCATTTTATTCGTAGGCAAGAAAACCTATTGCTCAGATTGCACCCTCCTCCAGGGCCCAATTTAGAGAAGAGAAACTCTCGCAAGTTTAATCCATGCTCTGGCCTCCTTTCCTCCTCCAGGGCCCCAGTTTAGAGAAATGAAAAAGCCTCCACTAAGTTTCATTCATGCTTTGGCCTATAGATCTGTTAATATAAGGACTCTAAGAACCCTTAGTGACTACTAGTAAAATTAGGACTTCCATGAAAAAAATAAATAAAAGAAATAGGGAACAGAACAGCAAATTTGAACTTTCCAAAAAAGAACAAAATAAGGCACCAAAAAGGTCCACAAAAAGGATTTGGACTCTATACAATTCTTCAATGAAGTTAATTAAGGGTCATGAAGAATAAGAATGGATGAAGATTTAATATGATCCCAGGGCTTGGTCTATGGAGCAAAAGATGTGATGGAGTCAAGGGCTCAATCCTGTGACTCGTGTGACAACTCTTATCATGATGATCAGTCTCTGATCTATATTATCTGGAGCATCAAAGGAGTAAAACTAGAGCAGCACACTGATTGCCTAGATTTAATCATCAAAAATGACTTACCGCCAAAGATTTAAACTATAATTTAGAAAGGTTGAGGAGTATTACTCTGGTCTTAAAGTGCACAGCTGACATAGCTCAGAAAAAGATTAGATACTGCTATTTAGGGATCTTAATTGAAGTCAAATAAGTGCGGTGGTTGATAAGGAGATTCACTTTCCTAGTTTAAGAGTCCTAAATTGCTTGTAGCAGAAGCTACAGCAGGCTATTAAAAGGCTCTAGGGCACTGAAAAGAGCATCATTTGGTGTGCTTCATTTCTGGTGAATAAAAAAGAAAGGTTGAAGGCTAGGTTTAGCCAGCTATTCCATCTCGTCTCCATCCTCTTTGGTTACGCTCTTGTTCTTCTTATCAACTCTTCTTTCCTACCATGTTCTCCATTTCTTCTATCACTATTCTAATGTGCTTATTTTCTTCGCCGAAAGAATTTTTCGCTGTTTCTTTTGTGCTATGACTAGGTAGAATGCTACTGATTTCAAATATTTGTTCTCTGCATAGCATGCAAATTTTTTGACACAATTTTTATTATCACCAAGCCTTTTCTCCCCCCTTTTTTTGTAACAAGACAGTATGAGCATCTTTTTTACCCGAGTTTTACTTGATGTTAAAGTCCACCTACCCCTTCACAGGCTATCCCAGGCAGACTTGCATCAGGATGTAATTGCCTAAATGATTTAACTTCAGGTTAATACTACTTGGGTTGGAGATAATTCTGATGAATCTAGGACTTTCCTAATTCAAGCCATCGCCTGAGTATCACCTTTTGTAAAAGTAATCTTATGTAAAATGGGATTTCTGATGTAAATGAAATTTGGCTTTCCTAACTATGGACAAAATCTTGATCAACAGAAAGTTAAATTCATTTGTATGAAAGGGTTCATAGACCCTACTTTAACAGTTCATGGGCTGTTTGGGTGTTGGAAGATCTTCTGTGGACTCTCATGCTTAAAAATATGTAGAGAACCGTTTGCTCAGAGATCACACCTTCCCGCCAGTTAATCCCTGCTTTTTGGGAATAGATAATTCCATTTCCAAGGGGATTTAGCTTATTCTGAAAAACATGGATTAGTTGTGCCTAGCTTCCCCAGTTGCTTTGAACCACCTTCCTACCGATCTGTTTCCAAAGCATAAGCTTCCTGTCAGATCTTATCGGACTGATGAGATGTTCTGGCATCCAAATAGCCCTAATGGTCTTCCTAATTTTCTAGCACCTGATTATATGAAGATGCATGAAATTTTTAATATCTCGAGTCTCATATTTCTCAAGTATACTTGTATAAAAGCATGAGGAGATTGGAGAGGTCTACTAGAAATGTTAGAGGACAGTATGAGCATCTTTTTTACCCGAGTTTTACTTGATGTTAAAGTCCACCTACCCCTTCACAGGCTATCCCAGGCAGACTTGCATCAGGATGTAATTGCCTAAATGATTTAACTTCAGGTTAATACTACTTGGGTTGGAGATAATTCTGATGAATCTAGGACTTTCCTAATTCAAGCCATCGCCTGAGTATCACCTTTTGTAAAAGTAATCTTATGTAAAATGGGATTTCTGATGTAAATGAAATTTGGCTTTCCTAACTATGGACAAAATCTTGATCAACAGAAAGTTAAATTCATTTGTATGAAAGGGTTCATAGACCCTACTTTAACGGTTCATGGGCTGTTTGGGTGTTGGAAGATCTTCTGTGGACTCTCATGCTTAAAAATATGTAGAGAACCATTTGCTCAGAGATCACACCTTCCCGCCAGTTAATCCCTGCTTTTTGGGAATAGATAATTCCATTTCCAAGGGGATTTAGCTTATTCTGAAAAACATGGATTAGTTGTGCCTAGCTTCCCCAGTTGCTTTGAACCACCTTCCTACCGATCTGTTTCCAAAGCATAAGCTTCCTGCCAGATCTTATCGGACTGATGAGATGTTCTGGCATCCAAATAGCCCTAATGGTCTTCCTAATTTTCTAGCACCTGATTATATGAAGATGCATGAAATTTTTAATATCTCGAGTCTCATATTTCTCAAGTATACTTGTATAAAAGCATGAGGAGATTGGAGAGGTCTACTAGAAATGTTAGAGGACAGTGTAGATATGTGGTATTGTTTATTTGTCACATGCCAGTGGGACTAAATGAAGATGTTTTTCGGTGTTTTTCGGGCAGTTGGTTATGTTATCTTTTTGTAGATGTTAACTGTGTGTATGAGGTAGTATGGCCATCTGTTACGAAGCTATTGCTTCCATCCAGTATTGCATTTGCTCCAATACTATTTTCCCATGTTTCATTGTATCAATGCTTGGGATTATCACTCTGGCCCTTCTTTTCAGAAACTTCAAAGATTATCTGATTGAATTATTAATTAGGCATATTTGCTATTGCACTAATTTCCGGTCATTATATAGTTCTTTGTAAGCTGGTACATTTAGAACCTAAACCCTTGTACCTCATGCAAATCTTGTCATAAAAAATTGTCCATCTGATTGAAATGAATGTATATCTGAATTCTATGGCTTCATTAAACCATTTATAGAAAATTTCCAGTGATAATTGCTTTTTTGCATAAGGAATATTTGGCCTACAACTCGATTCATTTGAAGCGCTGTAATTGTTAGAGTTCATGAGCTTCACTTTCTTGGACTTTTAGCTCTTTCATATTGAATTCCAGAAGATACATTATCCTGCCATTCCTCTTTGTTCAGTATACTTTATAGCTTGGAAAATATTTGGCTTCCTATATGGTTTGATGAGTGCAATAACATATGTTTGTCATTTACATGTTTTCTGCTTTATGCATGATATGATACAAAATTTCTCAAGCTATTCTATGGATGGCTAAGCAGTGTTATGAATGCTCTGATTTTCATTCGTTCTGCTTGTTATCGAAGTTTTAACACATTTGACGGCCATGTCTTGATTTTGGCAACCTTTTTCCTTTGTTATTTGCAGTCAAGTTGCCTGAATTACTTTCTTATGTCAACATGGAAGAAGAAGCACTGGCAAAATTGCAGCAGAAGCTATTAGATTTTCTCAAGTATAACTTCCCTTCTTAATATATTGTTGGAAGTTCTTGTATTCCTTGTATATGCTTCCTAGATTCTATGATTGCATATAGCATCAAGACATAAATCACTGCAGTTCATTTCATATTCCTCAATGAATTATTTTGTACTATTTTCAGCTTCAGACTTGGGGATGGGGAAGACTATATAGTATGTGGAAAATAGATAATCTAATTTGCATCATACGTTTCATGCATATGTTTAGGAGCATTCATGTGGGAACGTGCATGCTGAAAGTAGTTACAATCATAAGCTTAAGCAAGTCTTAAAAGAAAGCCACCTGAGTCACCTAGACAGCTTCCCTTGGGCACTCATTTAGCATTTTGCATCATGTTTTGAGTATGCTGGATGAAATCTATTTATAATTCAGTATTTGTTGTTGACATGTTTACATCTTATTTGATATGTTTGATTTGTTGATCAGAAACCTTTTTTAGGTTTCTTCCTATATCTTTGTAAGTAATTATAGTTTATTATTTCTGTGCTGCCTTGGGCCTATCTGGCACCTAGGTTCTCACAGCCCCCTGGCTCCCTGTCTGCCGCGGACTGCCTTTTAAAACATTCATGTGGTGTTGGCGTTTTGGATATTAGTTATTGTTGATCTAAATTTTGGTACATTTTGAATTGAGCTGTGGACTTGAAGCCAACCCTCCCCTCTATGACAGAACACAATTGGCATCAGGGTCTGTTGCCTTTGGTGGATACTTCAAGGTTCCCTTAAACTTGGAAAAATTCTGACAAAGGGAAGGATGGTTTGATCCAAGGAATTATTTTATATGAGACAAATTAAATCACTGGGACGTAGTCCATCCTGCACTCTCAGCAACCCCAACCAAAACCCTTTTTTTTTAACAATAATTTTAATATTAATGGGCATCTACTTTATACCTAAACTTGCTTGATTGTTCTACATACAAAGTAATCTGTTTAAGCTGTGGTATTGTGACAATAGTACAATCATGGTATTCCGTATTGGCCCGAACCAGCTGGTACATCCCGTACCATACCGGCGGGGAACCGGCACAGTTCAAGCCGATTTTTCGGTATATGGCCTAAATCGAACTGAACCGGACTTTACCGGTCGGTTCGGTATGGTACAAGCCCGAACCTCACGAAACCAGACGGTTCAGTCCAGTTCGGCATGTTTTTTTTTTTAATGATGGTGGATGAAATTTTTTTTTTGATTTTTTTCATGTCGTCATGGGTCGGTACGGTATGGTATGGTGCCGTACCGTATCAAGCAGGAACCAATATGGGTCTCGGTACCGGTTCTTGAAATCTTGAGTACAATACTACCTGTTGTTCTTGGGAAGTTTATGATATGTTGTGGTTGTCTTTGAATTTTATGAAGAATGAAAGTTTAGATGAAATTGTTATGTCTTTACAGGATTGTGGCGTTGTTAATTTCCAAGGGAACCACTTTATTTCACTTATTAATGGTTGGAATTGGAGGCCTTAATTAGCGCAACATTGTTTTTGTACATACTGTCAATTTCCGTGAATTATGTCATTCCTCTGACTAATGAAGTGCATGATTTTGGCTGTGGAAGATTCGAAGGAAGAATTTCTGCAAAGATCTATTATATTAATGCTTGATCATTTTACTTGCAGGTTCCTGCAGAAAAATCAGAGTTCCTTTTTTCTTTCTACATATGATGCTTCCAAAGGCATAGATGGCACAGATACCAAATAGAACTTAACCAGAAAGCATTTGCTTGCTGTTATGTACCAACCTGCACCAGAATTGCCAAGTCTGATTCCCACTTCTTGTTGTTGTAACATTTGATTGTTGATTCGGAGAATGAGATCTTTTTTTGGGTGGAAAGATGGAACTCATGTTGACAGCTTGAGTTTCCCAATTACAAATTATGAAGTGTGATTTTGCTTTTTGATTTCAACTATTGAAGTTTGACATTTAAATATAGTAGGTGTGTTCACCGATTGTACATATATTGAATATTGATAGGTATTGAACTATTGAGGAAAGATTTATAATGATACAATTTCATAAAAAATTTTCTTCACCCGTTCTGTATAAATTTAGACACATTAATGTAGAAAATAATAATGTAATCTGGGAATAGAGATCTGTTGGATGCAAGTATTTACTATTACTGTTATTGTCATTATTATTTTCATTGCAATGGCTAATAACTCTCTTCGACATGAAATAAAATATCACGAAGAAAGCTATTCAAAGCCTGGGCTGGTCGGATGAAGGACAGTATTTCATTGTGATGGTCATCAATTGTAGCTGTGACAGGCAGAAATTCGTCAATAATTCACATCAGCGCGCGCTCCACGTCAGTATAGCACGCTGTAGCAAAGGAACCTGGCTATCTTGAATATAGCGAGGAATATGTCGAAGGTGAAAAGGCCTTCCAAAGCAATCTTACAGACTGCTTGCTATTATTATTATTTTTTTTTGGTATAGTAGACTGCTTGCTTAATTGATGATCCCCAAAGATTATCGAGAATATGATACCTCAAGATGCTTTGAGTGGGTACCGGTCTGGTGTTGGTCGTTTAAAGACATTTGGGTGCATTGCATTTACCAAAGTAACAAAAGAGGAGAAAAAAGCTTGAGAAACGAGAGAGACTTTCCAATGGGTCTTGATGGAACAGGTAAAGGAGAATGTGCAAGAAAATGATCGACTATATAATTCTCCAAGTCGGCTATATGTCGGTCTCGGCATCATCACCATCATCTAGAGGTAAGTCTATTTTAATAATAATTTTGTCAAGATTTTCAAGTGTAGATACAAGTCCAATAAAAATGACAAGCATTCATATCACTCAAAAAATTGAAAATGAAAATGAAAAGCATTCAAGATATTTAGAGACAGAAGAAGTTGATAATATGAACTTGCATTGTTTGGACCATGAGTCGTTTGACTTCTAAAGAAACCATAGAAGATGAAAGAAAGATGTGAAGTTGCAATGAAGGATGAGATTAATGCTATTTAAACACTTGGGAGTTAACCTCACTTCCCAAAAGCTACAAAGCTATTGGTGCAACGGGGATATTCAAGATCAAGCGTGCAATGGATTAGGAGGCACAAAAGTAGGACTTGCTACAAAAAGTTACATGCATAAGAAAGGATTTGATTATGGATCGTCTTTGCACCAGATGCTCACCTAGATACGGTGACATTGGCCATTTCCTTTTTTGCAGCACATTGCAAGTGGAAGATATATCAAATTGAAGAAAGAACTTTATGCCTAGAAGGCTAAAGGGCATTAAAATAAAAGAATGGAAGATAGTGGATTGAAACAGGCGCCACGAGAAGAAATACCCACACTGACAATTATTTCCACGAAAATGATTTTGTCAAATATTCATATGAGCGTGGTTAAAGAAGGTCTCGTATGGATTGAAACAGGCATCAGGATCCTGAAATGCCTACATTGACAATCATTTGCAAGAAAATGACATGGCCAAATGTTCATATAAGTATGCTACTTATTTAAAGAAGAGCAAGGGACGAGATTTTTTTTCCATCATAGACATATTTGGATGACTTCTCGGGTAGTTGAAGCCGTAAAGTAAGTGGTTCACGAATTTAGGAAATGTACGGCAATATAATTTGAAATGATGGATGGAGCCTGGATGTCATATTCTTTGGAATTTAAGCAACAAGATGGGATTTCATTTCTCAAACGAGATTTGCTCTAGATATTTTAAAGAAATTAAGGATGGAGAATTGCAAAGAAGTTGATAAACCAGTTAATTAAGGGGTTAAACCCGAGCAAAGATGGAGAAGAAAATGCAGTCGACTTATTTAAGAGCCCTATCTGAAGCTTCTTGCATTTAATTGTTAGTGAACCAGATACAACTATGGAGCTGGCCAATTGGTAAATATATGCATGGAGAACTCTAAGAAATCATATTCGTTGGCAGTAAAAAAGAATATTAAGACATAATATTTGATCATGTCTATTCTATACAACTTCCAAAAGAACAATGCTGGTCAGATACACAAATAGCGGCTGGACCCAAAGATCAAGATGAAAGGAAGAATACTTGGGATATATTTTTATTTTGGTATCTACGGCATTCACTTGGTCATCAAATAAGCAACCTACTACGGTACCGTCAAACTGTAGAATACATTGCAGTGGTATCAAGTTTTTTTTTTTTTTTTTTTTAAGCCATTTGATTGACAAATTTGTTAAAAGAATTGGATCATTCGTAGAAGGCTCCAACAACAATATTTGTTGACAACAAATCAACCATCGACTAAGTCAAAAATCTGGTGGAATATGGAAGAAGCAAGTATATAGATATAAGATATCATTTTCTTCATAAATAGGTTAAGAAGATTGTTGAAATGGCTTACCCCAAACGAGCAAGCTGCTGACATTTTCACAATGCACCTTCAACATGAAGATTCCAATAGGATAAGAGCCATGCTTGGGTTTTTATATTATCCATGAGCAGGTTTACAAGGGGTGTATTAGAAATTAAGCCTACTCATGATGCCTTTTGGTGCTTGAAATTAGTTGTATAGTTAAGGGATGCTACATGTGTTGATTGAAAAAAAAAAAAAAAAAAAAAGAATCTGTAGGGATGTTTTTTGCTGTACGGATTTGATATAAATAGTAAAAGAATGTATTTTTTGGTTTGAATTATCGGAGAGGTCTCTATAGCGTAGGAGAAGGGTAAAGGGCGTATTAGAAAAATGTTTAAAGTATCTTTTCAAGGCCATTAATACCTAATCACTTCGTCGTTTAGAAGACAATTGAGTAAGAAGAATAAGGAGTAGAAACCCCTTATTGTCAAAGGAAAAAAAAAAAAACTCTTTCCATTTTCCTACAAGTTTGTCTTCTTTTTGCCCAACCAACTCCTTCATCTTTTCTCTATAAGATATAGTTATGCATGTTTTGGCAAAAGAAAGGGCTCGGTTATTTGGCTAGGGCCATTCCTTCTCATCTTATTCTAATCATTCCGGTACGATTTTGGAATCGTCATTTTTTTTTGGGTAGAAAGTCATGCATGCTTGTTTAATATAACGTTTCACTCTCCAACTAGTTAATTAGTTGGTTCTCAGGTCCTCGAAATCCCATAGAAATGGGCCGTGCGTATCGGGGGAACGCGTCATTGACGACGTTGGCACAAGGTGAGAGCAAATTTGATGTTGAGAGCTTTGGACGGTGGTTGAGAGTCTTCTCCCATATTCTCCAGCACTGCTGATTGGTTTCGTTTGGAATAGAGTAGTCCTGCGAAACCCTGGCGGACGTCTTTGGGTGCACCACATTAACATCGCATTACCTGTACTCTTGTGCACTGTTTTTTTTTTATATTTTTAATTTTCCTTATCGGACCCTTTTTTTTTTTTGGGTGCCCCTGTGATATGGGCTTTGGGGTTGTGTGCCTTAGTGGCTTATGGTTGTAAGGATGCTGGACCTAACAAGCGTTAAACCCACGTTGGCCACTGTTGGAGACTTACATGTTTTGACAGGTGGTCTATTAGACACTTTTCCCTGGCTACATCTTATATTGCTAAACAAGTTGTATTTATTCTTTATAAATTCTGTTGAAGAAATACAAATTTTTCTCCGCATGTTGCAACTATATTTTTGCATCCAAAAGCTAGTTTTAAACAGGAAAACAATCTCCGCTTTTGACTTCTTTGTTGGCCCTGTGAAATCTACCATGCCCAAAAGTCATAGCAATTTGCGACTACTTAAATAGTCATCTGATGCTCCATAACGGATGGATTAACATTACTTCCTCACTTCAAAAATCCAAAGTATTCTCTTTTATCTATGATCCATCTACATCATCACTTGAAAGAAACACAATAAAATTTAAGTTGAGATAATTTATAGCATGTTATTATCATGAAACAGTCCCTATTTTCCATGGCATCAATATTTCCACCACACAACGGATTGCCGTCCAAGTCCTGATCGCTCCCTTCCCTTCTCAGAACTATAACCTCACAAACGCATGGGCACATATATACATATAAAACAATGCTCATATCCGCGCCGTTTACACAGCGCGTGCGGCCTTCCGAGGCAACCCTTTGAGGCTTTGACCCTCTCCCTCTCTCTCCCTGCGTCTCCATCTCAAGTGCACGCAAAGTAACAGTTGCAAAACGTGTCACGCCTCATCCCCATCCCGCTCCAGACAAAAACGTTGCATTCGCTTCTTTTCCCCAGTCCACACTTTTGATCGTTTCCTTCTTTTTCTTTTCGTTGGCGTCTTCTCCGCTCCCTTCCAACGCCTCCTTTGCTTTCGCGGTCATCGTTTCTCTCTCTCTCTCGCTTCTATCGCTTTCGTTCGTCCCATCCGATGCATCCTTTTCTCGCTGTCGCCGTCCGGGCGTGGGCGCCAGCTATCCGCTGGCATGGCCGGAGCGGATCGAGCCCTTGGAAAGTATTTGTACGTGGACATAGGAGGACGGTTGGGAATCTATCCCTAAACGTGTGATAAGGACGTTATTCTGACCATGCAACGGACTGGCCTTTATCGTGCCCCGTGTCGTGCTTCACCTGCATATTCTTGGGCCGCGATGGTTGCTTGCTAATGACTTCCAATTGACAGCCGTTTGTTTGCATGCTTGCAGACCAAGCCATTCTCAGAAGAAAAATTGACTTCGCATCCAGCAATAGTTCTAATGATGTCGAAAACACTAATAGTCCTACATCAATTATGAGTTATATGAAACTCATGTTTATAACAAGAAAAAAAAATTTTCGATACTTTTTAAAAAATAAAACTGTGTATGGGCCAAAAATTTTCCTATACTTTTTAAAAAATAAAACTGTGTATGGGCCAGGGCCCACGAATAGGGGCTGAAGTCCGTCTGGAATGACTGAGGAGCTAATCTCACATCTATTACACCATTATTATTAATGCAAGGATATCCCATGCATTATAGCGATGGTCCCGCAACTAGATTTTTTTTTTTTTTTTTTAATTAATTTCTCGGCAGTGTTAACGGACATAATGTTCCAACTGCCATTGTCTGCAGCTATCTATTGATGTGGACGCGAAGAGACCGGTGCAGTGACGTCTGGAATATTTCGTCCTCGTGGGAGGACTTTGCTGTGAACCACGCCTCCCGGACGTCTCCAACCATTTCTCCAAAAAGACTTCTCCTATTTATGTTGGACCACGCTTGGCCTCAGCTACTCTTTCGATGATAGCAAGATGAATAATTTTATGTGGTCACTTGTCAGTGCGATAACACGTGAAACGTGTCTGGGGCCTCAGGGGATGAAGGGAGTTTTCAGGACACTGCAATTGTTATTTCGTGGACGGTAGGTATGAGATAAGTGGACGGCAATATAATAGATGACACGAGGAGAAAGGATATTGGTGAACAATGACCATTTTATTTAGGTTGGGTATAGCTGCATTCTGTAGTACAATAAGACTTCGGATGGCGCAGTGCATGATGGAGGAAAGGCGTAGCTGGAGTCAGACGAAATATTCTAATATTGTAGTGTGACAATGAGAGCTTGCTTTGCCGATATCTTATCTTTTGTGCAATGAGTTGAATTAGAAGGAAACATTGTAGAGTTCCCCTTCCGTGGTTGCACTGCCACAGTAGTTTTGAGAATAAGTACTGGAAATAGAAGGATGATCGGTTATGTCAATATTGCTTTTACTAAAAATTCAGTTTAGGTGGACATCGGCTAAGATTTTGAGTATAGAGTAATCATACTTGGTCACTTGTTACCCGTGTAGGGGATTATATATGTAGGCAATTGATTGCTAGAATTAACTTCCTAAAGGAAGTTATCAGAACATGGGAATGTTATTTATAAGAATCACCATCCAAAGAAGCTAATTGTGTGAGGGAACTATTGGTAACTACCATCCAAAGGAAGTTACTGCTGAACGCCTCTTGAGTTCCCTCTTCAATACACTTGGTATCACAACGACTGCCAAGCATCAATTGCCTTCAAAAAAAATTAGATTGCATATCCTATGAAGCGCTTTTTCTAAAGGTCCTCTCTTGGTATTTTAGAACGAAAGACGCTCTTGATGATGGAAGACTTTCTAACCAGTGGCGACTTCAATTCTATCTAATAGGAAGACTCAATCTACTTGACATGAAAGTTGGATGACTCATAGAGTGAAGGTTCAACCTGTTCACACATCAAAGGTCAAGGGACCCACGAAGTGGAGATTCCATTTGCACATACATGAAAGTCAAGGGACCCATAAAGTTGAGGTTCCTTTTGTATCTTTGAGTGACTTATGACATTGATGCTGAATGTTTTTGTGTCTTTGAGCAAGCAACTTGAGTCGATCTTCCCTATAAACAATCAAGTCACGTTACTCCTTCTACAAAGTTTTCGAGTGACAAAGTTGAACATGATTGAAATAGTGTAGTCGAGTTCTCGATCTCCCTTTTATTTTGGTTAACTCTTTTATTCATACTTATCTTGCATCACAATCATTATTCATCAAATTCATTTACTCTTTTCCTCACTTTTCTTTTTTTTTTTTTCTTTATATCAATCACTTGGTAGAGTTTATGTCCTCTTGCTTGAGGCATAAAAAAGAACCGAAGAATTCCTTTGATTGATCTAAATCACAATCGACCGTACTGGAGAAAGCTAAAGAAGTGCAAATAATCACTTTATTCTATATTTAGATGGGTCAAGTTCACAAGTTGCCAAATTGGCTTGACTTTTCATAATGTAGCGCAGTCTCTATTATCTTTGGAAGACCAAAGAGACAATAATGAATAATTTTATCGTCTTTCTACACTAGATTGCATGGGGGAATACTCCATGGTATAATTGTTTGGTAATCAACATATACTAGCTAATTGTTGTTGGTAAGAAAAGCCCCTCGAGAACTGCTCGTCATATTTCTTACCCTCACCTAATTTTGACCAAGACTTTCTTCCATTCTACTTCTCAGAAAAGGAAAAAAATTGACAAAGATATATGCCAAGTTCCAGGAACCTTTGAGAAAATAATGAATTAATGAAACAAGCTGTAAATCTATTATTAGATGTACAAAGTTATCATCCAATTCTCAAACTGCTGTGTACATTTGGAATTGTCGGTTCTAATTGTCAAATATATGCCCGAGCCACTAACAGAAGAGTTCCAGCATAGGCTGTACTCATAGGGAAGATTATCAAACTGCAAATTGACTGATAAAAGATAATTAAGAAGTCATGAATCAAGGACTTGGATGCCCAATTGAGTCTAGAGACTAGGAAATTTTACTGTGAGCCGATTCGACCTGTGAGAGTTTGAAGAGGACATTCATGCCTCAAAGTTTTGATTTCATTAGTGAACTCAGAGGACTAGTCTGAATTTTGTCTCTATATATGAACTTAAAACCAAGCAAAATGCTCAGTCCACCTGAATTATGCTGAATTCCAAGTGTTTGCTGAATATCTAAGTTTTAGAGAACTAAATCTCATTTTCTTTGGCTGATTTTTATGGACTTATCGAACTATAAGTCCACCTTGCTTTGGATGGACTCTGAGGATTAATTCTAATTCGACTCAACCAGGAGTATTATTCCACATTAGAATTGTTATTGGCTTGTCGCAGGCCTCAGTGCTGTATGAGGGCTCCCAAATCATAGGAGGGCTTATACACTAACTTGGGCCTCAGTTTTTTTATTTATTTTTATTTTTCTTGAGCCCAGATTTAGTCCACTGGGGGTTCCTACAAGTCTAGTGACCCCGGATTTGGCCTGTCCTGAGATTTGGTCGGTTTTTTCAGCTTCATAACATAATGAAAGGACTCAAGAGGTTTTCTGATGACTCAAGCCCTTGTGCAATGAACAAGCATTGTGGGAAATTCGGGCATTTGGTACTTGGAAGTTAGTAAACCCATCTTAGCCAACTAAGAGGCCCTGAGGTCTCATTTCATTGGTCTAGGTTAATTTTGTGGTGCTCAAAGCACCACACATTTTTCTCTGTTTTGCTTATATTAACTTCAAGTATTGTTTTCTGCAAGCATATTTTTCTTCTTCTTCTTTTTGGCATAAAAGATCTATGAAAAATAGACTGCACAAAGGAGGAACAAAATTTTGGAAGTTAACAAAATTCTTTATACAGGTATAGGTACACTTTTATTTTCTTTTTCCTACTTCTTTCTTATGAAGCACTTGTTTGATGTTTCTTGTTAGACCTCTTTGCACTTAAAGTTGACAGATTAGCAGTCTAATACTGTCCACGAGGTGATATTATTATTCATTTCATTTTTCAGAAAAGCTTACCCCTTTGGAATTAAAGTTGACAGTTTAGCGGTCAGATATTGTCCACAAAGTGATATTACTATTCATTTCATTGAAAAGCTTATGATTCTTTATTTCCCGTTTCCCAGCAAGAAATCCATGATGCTTTTATGTTTTATCTTTCATCGCCAAAGAAAACCTTGCATTCTTTTTATCTGCGAAGACATAAATTAATTAGACTACAATCAAATCGGATACTGATAAATTCCTATGCTTTCTCATACACAACAAGCTCCCTTCCTTTGAATAAATTCCTCTCTCTGCCACCGGAATCATTCCATCTCCCTCACCACCGCTTCAAACCACAACCCCTCCATAACAAAAAAATGAAAAAAAAAAAAAAAAAAAGAGAATGAGCACCGCAGAGACGCCAGCTTGGTATGGATGTCCTCAAAATAGGGAGCGGCCATTCCACCCCATGCCATTCCAGCCGAAAGCAAAAGGGCCACATGACATGAAGCAACCCCTATGATTCCTTTTAGAACCACTGCAATGAGTAGTGATAAGAGATCCAACGGTTGGCAACGTCCTGGCATATCGATTGGTGTCTCTAAAAGGTCCCACCATTCCTTAATTGGGTCTAAAGTCAATTACCACTTTATGGCCGTTTCATATGCTTTAAAGTTGATGGTCCCGGTACTGAAATCCGTACTAATACTATCCTATAATTGTGTTGGTGTAATATCTGATTCAATGTCTCCAATATTGATATGATCTCCATATCGACTATGAGGTAAATCTTGCTTCAAATCATTAATGCATTGATTGACGTAGATAAATCTAAAAATTTAAATAAAAAATAAATTATAAAAATATATTTTTTAATTTTAATTTTATTTATATTTTTTTGATTTTAAAATTATCAAATTAATTTTTCAAATTTTTGAGATATTCTAAAATGATTTTGCCATTCATTTACGAATCAATAAACAGTTTTAGTTTATCATTTGAATGGATGAAATGCCTCTCACTCATACAGGAAGAGTCATCGACAAGCAAAGAATAGAGGTGGTGAAGTCGCCATGAAGAAGGATGGGATTGTGGGGATCAGTATGGGGAGAGAGAGGATGTCATCGAAAGTCTCATAGATGAAATTGGAGGAAGAAGAGAGAGGATAAAAAGGAAGGGAAGAAAAAGAAAAGAAGGATCACCAATGAGGAAGGAGTGGAGGTGAAGAGAGTCATTATAAAGAGGGAGGGCTTATGGGTGCACTTGGAGGAGAAAGTGTGAGAAGGAAGGAAGAGGGAGAAGAAGGGGTCACTGGCAATGACTATACAGAAATAGAGGGAGTCGCCATGGAGGGGAAGGATGGGGTCACGAAGGTTGGCATGGAGGAGGAGGATAGCATTGAAGGCCTCATAGGTGGGATTGGAGGAGGAGAAAGAAGAAAAAGGAGGAGAAGGAGAAAAGGATGAGGAAGAGAGGGAGGAGGGAGAGGAAAGGGTTATCGATAAGGAAGGGGTGGGGTGGAGAGAGCCACCATGAGGAGAAGAGCTCATAGGTGGACTTAGAAGAAAAGGATGACGAGGAAAAGAAAGGAACGAGGAGGAAGGGGAGAGGAATGATGGATTACCAATAAGGAATAGGTGGAAATAGAAGGAGCCATCACGGAGGGAAATGGCTCATGTGTGGACTTGGAGGATGAGAAGGAGAAGTGGATGAGGAAGAGGCGGAGAAGGAGAAAGGAGAGATCACCAACGATGAATGTGTGCAGGTGGAGAGCGTCATCATAGATAGAGATGACTCATGGATGAGCTTGGTGAAGGAGGATGATGATAAGAAAGAGATGAGGAATGGGAGGAGGGAGGGACATTAGTAGTAGAAAACGAGGAAGGGAGCAATCAGAGATGAGGAAGGAGGTGGAGAAGAAGGGAAGTAATTAGAAAGGAGGAAAAAGAGAAGAGAAAGATACTTTTATCATTTTATAAAATAATGATATCATGTGATAGTCACATAACATCATTTCAATAATAGAGATAAATAGTAGGATCATTTTGAAACATTTTGTAAAGTTGAAGGGCTAGTTTGATAGTTTTTAAAGTAAAGAGAATATAAGTAAAATTGGATTAAAATTGAAAAGATATTTCTGTAATTTATCTAAAATAAAATATAAAGAGAGAGAGAGAGAGAGAGAGAAAAAATATTATGGGTGCATTCAATCGTAGCACGAACATACAAACTGTGATGCACTGATATAATAAAACAATAAAAAGAATATAAAGTTGAGTGTTATGTAGCGCTGTTGCCTAGATTCCATCAAGTGTGGTGCGTGGTTCCCTCCTTTTGGACCGTCCACTCTCTCACTCTCCGATCTATTCTTTATTTTAAGTTGGGTAATGCCCAGCACATGTTTGGATTAATAAAACCATTTTGCTTATCCTTCTAAGTTACAGGAGCAAGACTATCAAAGGATTAGGATGCCAAGTCAGCTCGAATCAAAATTATTTATACTCTACACCTAAACCATGTGGCTATGGGATCAAGATCTTGGATCGATTCTTGTATCGCCTGATAAATTTTCATGTTAGTCTTGTCCGGCTGGATCACGCAACCTCTATAAACAAATCTAGTTTTATTGGTTTCTTTGGATTTATATTCGCATTGATTCAAGGTAAACCAATCGACCAAGCAAAGGAAAAGAAGGGCACTGACGCCTTTAGAAAGGTAGAGAGCCGTTGTGCGAAGTACCAAACCATGGGAACCAAAAGAAGCCACCATTATTAATTGATTTAAGCTCTATAGAGTTTGGTTGGTTTAGTTTACAGGCAAGAAAAGAAGAAGGAAAGCAGAGGGCACTAGGGAACCTTTAGAAGGGAGCGTCCTTGTCGACCTGAGCGTTCGCACATTGTTTTGATGGAACTATGGTCCACAAAAAAAGACGAACGAGTACTAGAAAAATACAGCAGATCAAATAATCCCAGAGCCACCATCTCCGACCACTTTGTTTGGTGGTTGTAAACTAGCAAATGAGGCCCACCACTACGATTACCTCATGACCGTCCGTTTACCCGATGGGTGTCTTTTATTTTTTTTCTGACCCCCGGTACAAGAGAAAAAAAAGGGGTAAAGAATCTATGATGAAACCAAAATCCAACTTGGTGGCACTAGCATTGTCTTTTTCTTTTCTTTCTCAAGGCCTAACTTCGAAAGTAGGATGTTTACCAAAAAAAAAAGGGTTGGATGAGGATATAGTTCCAAGTTTCTTGTATCCATCATTCGATGGAAAATTAATTTTTGCTTCTTGGTAATAATTTTTTAAGACAATTAATTAATTTTAATAATGACCGACAGGGTGCTGCTATGTATAATCTGTTAAACCCCCAACTCTACTTTACTCTTGAAATTGTAGATTATTTGTCTTTGCAACACTTTAATTTTCAGGTTACTGTTTCAAGTTGAAATCTCTCATGCAAAGAGTTGAAGGAGCAGAGCAAAGCCCCTTTTTTATTTATTTATATATTTTTATTTATTTTTTATAATAAAAATCACAATCATCCACAAAACCCCTAAGTATCTCCATTTCTAGCTAACAACGGTCCTCGTCTCTATATTATTACAAAATTTTGTTAGAAGTAAATTTGACTTAGATCCTTGTATAGAGGAATAGAAGAGACTACATTGGATGGATGTCACTTGATCTATGTTAGAGATAATTGAAAATAAATCAGAAGAATCAAAAAATTATATGGCAAAATAATATTAAATCTAAATAATAATTTAATAAAAAAATATTTAAAAGTAATATAAAATAAAAAATATACTGCAATCCAGATTAGAGATGTGCTTGATATTATCATAAAATAGTATTGTCCCTCTAGTGCATTGATGATATTGAGCTTTAATACTTCTACGATACAACTGATCCCCTCACAAGCATGTGGAAGGCTTCGCTCAATCAATTCTTTTAGCAGTTAAAATTGATATTTTAAAATTATGTAAAATATAGGTAAAAAATAGTAAAAGTGATAAAAATTTTTTGCGAGGAAGAAAGAGGTAGAAATGTTGGTTGTCACCGAGAGAAAGAGCTTCCTACATTTATTATATTAAGATTTTTTAGACCATAACCTTATATAGAGTTTGTGCCGGTGCCTGTAACTTGTCCCTAAATACTATAATTAGTAAGTAGCCGTTATAAGCTAATAAAGGCACCTCAACAGTTAGGCTGCTCATACAATGGCTAGCTCAATAGTTTTGACAAAATCAAAATAATTAAAAAAATAATTTTAAAAAAATTAAAAATAATTAAAAAATAAAGAGTACAAATGCATGGTTGGAATGGTCCGATGCATCTCACATGCGCATTGCATGGTTAAATTCATGCATTCACTTGCAAGGTGAAGGGTCTAAAAATCTACATCTCCAATTAAAATGCACTAGCTAGAGGAGTATTAATATAATTTTATTTATATTAAAATCTATCATATCGCACTAAAATAAACTAGATGAGAACAGCAAGCTTAAATGGTTGGACTTTTTCAACCAAAAAAAATAAAAAAATATTATATAACTAAATGTCATCTAGAAACTAAATACACAATGAAACAAATAAATAGACAAGAACCATACTCGTGTGTCACGAGAGTACCACAAGTCCACTTCCTTTATTTGATCCCTTCATTAATCCGCCCGTTTTACGTCTCCCTCTCCCCGCTGAAAGAAAGCAAGAATAGGAGACATTATTGGCAATAATAAATGGGTCACGTCCGAACAACGTTTCCCCCGCCCCCAATATATATATATATATATATATATATATATATATATATATATATATATATATATATATATATATATATATAATCATATTTTTACTTATATTCAAAACTTAAATTTGAGCTTAAATTCAAATTCAAATATAGCCCTACTGATATTTGAGTTGAGCTGAATTGAAGTCATGTTCAGGCTGCAATATTAAGATTTGGTTAATCTCAAATCAAATTCTGAGCCAAGAGTATTCTGAATCTGGTTGAGTTTGAGCCTCCACACTTCAGCTATTTGACTCGTGTCGGCTCGGTTTCATCGCAGTGGGGCTGTGGAATGGGAAGCAGCCTCATAAGGCATATACGCCAGCCGCTTCGCCCGAATCCCGACAACATGCTGTCCCCATACGACCGCCTCTATCTTCTTTAAAAAGAACTCGAAGTGGGTTTTAGCTGGCGTCGCTTACGTGGCGCCAGCCGACTGGCGGGCCCACACCAGCGCAAGGAAACGCATATCAGCCAGTCAGGAGAGAGAAGCGAGGGGAACAGCGGTCACGGCCGTTTTGGAAGCTACGCCACGTTGGACAATACACGACAAATCGCAGGCGGGCCCACATCTCCTCAACACGTGGCTCGCTCACGAGGGCTTTGCCGGCGGTTGAACAACTGGCATTGTCCGGTGTCCGCCTACGTGGCAGCACGCGGGCCACAGCCCGGACGATGACATGATGTCTATCCTCTTGTTTTCCACGTGACGTCAATAATTTAAGTGAGAGAAATTAACCCTCCCATTAATATAAAAGCAGTAATTTCTCTACAATTATTTATCTCAAAAGTTGCCCGGACCGGTGGGTGGGCTGAAACGGCACGTTTTTTTTCTTTCTCCTTCCAATAAAGAGAGGCAAGGCTGTTTCTCCCAGACTTTAGCAACAATCCACGGCGAACTTATATCAACAAGAGTTTGATTAAGTATAAACTATTAACATTATTAGCCAGGGCACACACAGTAATAATGGAGTTTAGGCGTTGTTGTTGCTTAAACTAAGTGAAAGCGAATCCGTGTTGCTCTTGCCCTGTGCTTTCCTTTTTTTTCCCATCTATCCAGGCTCTACCGCATAAAGTTTTTAAAGCAAAACAATAAACTGTATATTTTTTTAATTAAGGTAGAGGAGTGGACACGAGGAGGGCAACATATTGGGGTAGGAGTGGCGTTGTCTCGGGAAAGCAAGTTTTGGTATCTCCTGCTGGACCAAGGGGCAAGTATCATTCAGTTTATTATATTTTAATTCGGCCATCTGGATGCAAATCCGGCCCGAGGTCTATAAAAATCGACCGACGGTGCCTGTGATGGGGAACATCCTCGACCAACCGTTTCTTTCGGACCATGTGATATCTCTTAAGTAAATGACGTATTTACCCTTTACCTTAAACAAAATATCGACGGAATTGCCCTGTAATTAGGGGGCAATATGTGAGGGTAAATTTGGGAGGGAGACAAGGTTTTCCTTCTTGCTGCAGAAAAGTGGTGCAGTCTCACACGTGTGCTAGCGACACGGGAGCTGCGGGGGCACGTGCAGCTACCCTCGCTCGCGCGCGCGCTCTCCCTCTCCCAACGGGCCCTCCTTCCGCGAGGCTTCGTAACGGGCGGGATGGAGAGAAAAGAAGGTGGGAGTTGAGTGTTGGACAGCTGTCAACGCGTAACCGTTACATGCGAAAAGTACGATTCCCCAAATCTCGCTTCTTTTTGTTTGTTTTCTCCGGTCATCTACCGGTCCCCTTTCTCTCTCCTGTCCTTTTCCGTTTCCGTTTCCCTTCCTTCTATTTTTATATAATTTTCTTCAACAACTTAAAACAAAGCGGTTCAGAGGCAGTGGCGCGCACTCGAACGCCATGACGTAATTTGCACGGATACACGTGGGGCAACCTCACAGGCTGTTCATCCGTACGCTCAGACCCACCGAGTAGGGGATCATGGAATGGACGGCTGCGATGGCGGATAAATCAAATCCGGTCCAGCAGGTCAACACAGTCAAACGAAGACACTAAGCAAATGGATCAGTAGTTAAGCCGTTTATTTCGCGGAAGGAGCGTTAATTCGTTCGTTGGGCTCACATCATAAGTAGTGGGCTTTTACGTTGGGTTAGTTTTTCCGTAGTGCGATAGTGTCGGAAATGTAGTAGTTGAGAAGCCAACACGACGCATACGCACCCGCCACGCTCGACAAATACACGTATACGAAATCATTAAATAATGAAATTAAAGGAGGAAAAAAAAAGGAATATTTAGCGTTCGTGGGATGGGAGTCTGACCTCCAATCAAAAGCCGCGGGCCAACCCAACAACATGGCAGTATGGTACATCGTACGACTAAGAGGAAAAGACGAGAAGATAGAGAATACGGAACAGGGGTAGGGATTATCTATTGGCATTCAACGTGACGGAGACCGACTTGCTGCTTGTTGTAGGTGGGAACGCCAACCGGCAAGCCATCCCCCCTGATTCGTTAACATATAGAACACAAGATTAAGAGTATTTAAAGGGGGCAGGGGAGGGGGGCCGGGCAGGCGGAAGGAGCGTGGGCTAGGGTAGGGGCATACCTTCAATAAACAATAAATATTAAAAATATATCCAAACACACATGGCCATCGATGGCATTTAATTAATTAACAATAAATATAAGATTAAGAAAGGATAACGGAAGGTCGATCGAGAGAGAGAGAGAGCGGTGTATCCCAAACCGAGAGTGGGAGTCCGGTTTTTGGCAGTTCGAGTGACGGACAGTTGTCGATGGAAAAGGTTAGAGGAAGGGGGGGGGGGGGGGGGAGAAGGCCGTTAGGGTGCGGTTGGGGCTCGGTTGGCAGGTTGACAGGCTGGATGACAGGACGGCAGTAATGATCCGCCCTCTGATTCCGCGACCGCGCTTGTCATCCACTGCCACCTCACCACCTTCCATTGAAACCGTTTCTTTATTGTCACTCTCATTTTGAAATAGAGTTTCTAGAATCCCGTCCATCAATTATATAACGCAGCATAGAAACATTATATATAAATTGCAACTAACCATATTATACAAGATTTAAAACCTCCTTAGAAATGCTGTCCAGCCTGGCTTGGTCAATACTCTCATCCGGCTATCTATGCTTTGCTCGCATCTTTCTCCTCTCTAACCCACTTAGCCACCATCTTTTATTTATTATTATTAGTGTCCAGAGAATTTTATATTACATAGAGATTATATTAGGTAATAGTTCAATATTATAATTCTACCACTAGCCGTTTCCAGTTAAGTTTTGAATAGCCGAGATGGATCGTTGAATCGTACGTACGCCCAGTGCGCACACGTACGGAGGAGCAAGGCCAGCCTTATCGACTGGACGGCCGAGATTAATCAAGGGAAGGATATGGACGCCGAGTCGCGTCACCCGCAAAATGGTGACCCGCATTCATGGCGGGCGGTACGAATCCCCCGCCTGAAGCCCAGCAGGGATAAGCTAGTAACGTTTAGGTCAAAACTAAAAACAAGCCAGCCCCAAATAAACGTGACGGGCTCGGAAAATCTTGGACTCCAGTTGAATTGTC
Organism: Elaeis guineensis; assembly: GCF_000442705.2. Lineage (NCBI taxonomy): Eukaryota > Viridiplantae > Streptophyta > Magnoliopsida > Arecales > Arecaceae > Elaeis > Elaeis guineensis. The sequence goes on along the minus strand of NC_026000.2, from coordinate 13,329,093 downwards.
GAAACCTCAACACTGATACCACCTCAGGGGGAGACTATTTACTATTATGGTCTATGGTCTGTGGAGACTTTTTCCAGCTTGCAGAAACGGATCCAATTCCAGGAACTGTAACGGAACAAACGGAGATTGTTAGAGAAACGCGATTCACACCAAGCAGTGACAGTAGGTGGCTAGCTGCCATCCTATTCCGTACGGGAAACGAACGCGTTGGGGTGGCGGGTGGAGGAAAGGAGTCCGGGATATTATTGAGCGGGGGGGGGGGGGGGGGGGGGTGTGTGCCCTATTTTAAGGAAAGTGAAGGGCGGGAGAGAGAGAAAATAAAGACGGGAAGTAATGGAGAGAGATCGCGGCCGCGAGCAGGCGACGCGTGTACAGATGCCAGCTGTATGCAAGCAACCATCTGCCTGGAAGAAGCGGGTGCGCCCCCTCGCTCGAGTCGCTATGACCGGTCAGCTGTACCGGCTCTCCCAGTCACCCACCTCCCCTCGTCCCTCACTTATATAGCGCTCCCCATGCCACTCCCATCCCCGTCCTCTTTCCGTTCTCTCTCTTTCTCATGCTCTCTATAGCCACCGCCTCCCCTTCTCCTCCTTAGCCAAAACCGCAAGGGGTTCCCTTTTTCCTCCATCGATCTAGAGATAGGGTTTGTTATATCGATTGATGGCGGCGTCGATATCGAATAGGGGTAAGGACATGGATCGAATCAAGGGGCCGTGGAGCCCGGAGGAGGACGAGGCGCTCCAGAAGCTGGTCCAGAAGCACGGGCCGCGGAACTGGTCTTTGATCAGCAAGTCCATCCCGGGAAGGTCCGGGAAGTCGTGCCGGCTACGGTGGTGCAACCAGCTCTCGCCTCAGGTGGAGCACCGGCCCTTTACGGCGGAGGAGGACGAAACCATCATCCGTGCCCACCGCCGCTTCGGGAACAAGTGGGCCACGATCGCCCGCCTCCTCTCCGGCCGGACCGACAACGCCATCAAGAACCACTGGAACTCCACCCTCAAGCGCAAGTACTCCTCTGCCACCGTCGCCCCCGCGGTCGACGACGTCGGCCTGCCCCATCAGCAATACGACGCTGCCCTGGTGGCAGCGGATGACGCGGCCGTGCGGCCGCTCAAGCGCTCCAGCAGCGTCGGGCCGATCCTCTCCTCTGCCGGCGGGCTCTGCTTGAGCCCGGGCAGCCCCTCCGGATCCGACCTCAGTGACTCCAGCCGCCACAGCCACCCGATGTTCTCCCCCGCCGCCGCCGCCGCCGTCCTCCCATCGGCGTCACACATCTACCGCCCGGTGCCTAGAACCGGTGGCATCGTCCGCCCGGCGTCATCCCCTCACCACCACGAAGCAACCGTCGTTGCCGCCCCCGCCATCAATACCAAGAATGACGATCCGGTCACGTCCCTCTCTCTGTCCCTCCCCGGATCGGATAAGCCCGAGGCATCTGACCTCCACCGCACAAACCAGAACCAGCTCCATCTCCTGGCTGCACCACTGTCCCCGGGGCAGGCGATGCCGCTGCATCCGCCTACCCCGGTGGCGCATCCGCCGCCCCCGATGGCGTGCCCCTCCACCGCCGACGAGCAGAGGCGGGAGCCGGATGAGGAGAGGCGGCCGGCGTTCCCCTTCAGCGCCGAGTTCCTGGCGGTGATGCAAGAGATGATCCGCAACGAGGTGAGGAGCTACATGTCAGGACTCGAGCAGAGCGGTATGATGTGCATGCAACCGCCGCAGGAAAGCATCCACAACGCCGTCATCAAGCGGATCGGCATCACCAAAATCGAGTAGTAGATTAGCTCCAGATGGATCGAAGGATCAAAGGAATTAAGGATGGAACAGTCTTCGATGAAGAAAAAAGAAGGCTTCTTTAGCTGTTTAGCTCCGTTAGCTTAGGTTTCGTTCCCGTTTCTTTAATTAAAATCCGCTCCCTCCTTCCCTCCTTTCTTAGCCAGTTCTATACAAAATAAGGTGGATCAAGGGTTTTTTTTGTACAGAAAAGAGATCAAGCTGGGGTAAATCTGCTGAAGATGTTTAGAAATTGATGAAGAGAAAACAAGAAAAAAAAAATGGCGGTTTTTATTTTCGTCCAATTCTTTTAGTTCTTTTCTTTTCTTAGTTATTTTTCTTTAGTCCCATGGCTTGGATGAGTAAAAAAGATCTCCTTTCGCTTCCTTTGGATCAAAGAAAATTTGAATTCAAGAGAGAGAGAGAGAGAAAGAGGAAAACATACTCTCTGGCCAGCTTTGATTGGTTACTGTTATAGTAGGTGACAGCTAACTGATTCGGTTTTTCCTTACCTTACAATAAGCGTTTGTGCGCGGACTGTAACTAACGTTTCTGGTTCGGTGGCAATTTCATAACCTAACGGAAACAAAAACTAGGAAAGAATATAAATTTATTGTATTGCAAGACCAAGTCATCAAGAAATTTAATAATAAATTTATCCGAATGCGTTCGTTTTAAAGATGAACCATACGACTGATACGCGTAATAGCAGTCGTAAAGAAGTCGAGAAGCACGATTATCCGTCCATCACCTGGTTGGATGCTCGGTCCTTATCCGCTGGAATAATAAAAACGTTCACGACACGAATCATGACAAAGAAAAATAATAATTGCTTAACGATGAAATGGATGAGTTAGGAATTGGTTTGGGACTTTGATTGATGGCGACACGCCTACTTTTGATTGGATTGGAGATTGGTAGTCGTTTCATGCCAGTTGGGTGGTCTATTTCCTACTTACTTTATTTGCTTCCATGAGCACTAACGTTGATGAGGGCTTGCATAGATGTGACTCGTGCGACATTTGGTCTCCTTGCTAAAGGAGAGTCAATAAGGGACCATGCAAGGAAACCATGTCCCGCGGTGGCCCACCTTCCGTCCATCAGTTTCAGATTCGTGCACTGGAAATAGCGATCACCATTGGTTATATATACATATATAAATGATGCTTGTGTTCGTCTGTATCCTTTTAACTTGGTCCTTTTGATTAGAAATTTAGATGCTGTTTGGTAGGAGGTAATAGTTAAGTGATGTGATTATCCTGTTTGGTATTGTAAAATTTCATCTAGTGACGAAGGATCAAATGATAAATTCAATGATAGTATTACTGCATAATATAGTGATACTATTATCACACATATCTCGAATGATAGTGCATCATTGGATACTACTAATGTACTAAAATTATTTGGGGACAAATATTTCTGATCAGTAAATTGAGAAGAAAATAAACATCCTCTTCGTCTTTTTCTATAGATGCTTATCTACTAGATGCGTTTTTTATTTTTATTGATAAGTTTAGTTAAATGATATGGATGTTATTTATTTATTTATTAGATATCTATTTTATTTCTATAAGTAGATATAGTTAATTGGTATGAACGGATCATGCTAAATCCTTCATATTTTTTTTTTAAATTTATTTTGATAGACTAAATCATTCCTAATGGTCAGCCCTGATATTGATGGTCAAAATTGACTGAGCCTATTCAAGTCTGATTATATATAATATTATCGTAATATCATTTTAATAGGTTCATCAAAATAAACACCTATAATAATAAATAAATAATTATTATTATTATTATTATTATTGCTATATGTTTTTGTGAGGAGTTATAAATGAAGAATGTTTAATCAAATTATAGAGTAATTATTATGTACTAACGTATAAGGATATTTATGATATTTTATACATTATCACTATCACTATTTAGTGATATACTAAATACAGTGAAGTTTTATTTCCAGGGACATTCCAGTGATATATCTAACATAATGATTACATCTCAGTATTTGCACATCACCTCAGTGTTCATATTACTCCAGTAATCATATCACTCTAGTGATTATATCACCACTGATATACCAAACAGCATCTTAAGATTCAGCTATAAATCCGAGCACCGCTAAAGGACTTGCACAAATGAATGGTTAATCTTCTTTCACTCGCACCAACCATTAAACGGTTTCTTACATAGATCCTAAAATACTTTGATTTTCTTTTTATTTATCTCCATGGATCTCAAGACAGTCATTACATATCCAATAGTTGACTTCGTTGAAGAAATGGATCATTCTCTCGTCCGAAAGATCCAGCTTGAACCTCAACCAACCTTACATATACATGCGGGCAGAAGTTGTCTATATATGACACGAACCATATCTCTCTTTATAGATATGTCTGCCTCGTATATATCAGGAGTTTTAGAGTCCGTTCAACTAAGAGTTGGACACAGCTGGCCCTGCATGGAGACAGTTTTGACTACATAAACATGTTGGTCAAACACTTCTTTGAAGGTCTACATTATTGTGTGATAAGACAGGTTGATAAAAATCCATATATGCCATTCAATGAAGATATAATCAAGAAGATAATTGAGGTTACATTTTTTTAAGAGAGATTACTGCTTTAATTATATAATTCCAGAATTCCAGAGATGCATCATCTAAGAATCGAGTTCAAAACCTTTGGTTACCAAGCATACGTGCGTTATCACCAAGGCTAGATCACGACAGCAGAGCTGTTTTTGAGAAAATATTATATAATGTGAGTCCACATGCTCATAAAGGTGGGTGACACTTAAAAAGTTGCATTTTGAGCCCAAGAAGCATCACTCTTCTTCCCATGTACAAAGCTTGCCCTCAAGAACAATCTTTTTACACAATAGAGGAGTCACCAAATTCACCAAATGGGTTAATGAAAATAGAAAAGTAGCAAAGCCATACAATTTGTAAGGTGACATATCATTATAAGTCTCAATCAGTTCTTAGAATTTGGAATCAAACAAGACCTTTCATGAACCATATTTAATGTAAATTTGCTTGACAGCTTCCACAGTCCACTTACGTAACTGAAATCTTTTAGAACAACTTCCGTCAGGCCTACTTCAACCAACCAGACTCCGGCCAAGTGTAGAGACGATAAGGATCACAAAATACAACTTCCACTTGGATACGGCACCAAGCCTGGCCCCAAAGACCACCATGCACCGTTGATAGCTAATCCACAGTCCTCTTCCTCAAACGCTGCCTTGTTTAGCTACTCTTGGATGGACAAGGATAGCAGAACTGAAAGTGACAAAAGAATAACCAGTTCCACCTCGTTGGAACTTGTACAGAGCCACTAAAAAGGTGCCAATGTGGTGAAACGTTCTTCCCCTGTAAATAATGGATAGCATGTCTTAAAATTTGATCCTAGCAATAAACCATAGACACAAAAACTTGTGATAGAACCAAAGAGTGTTTAGAGGAGGCTGCCTGTTTAGGATCCAATCCCAAAGGCTGCTTAAAACATGAATCAAAAATCAGATGGACGAGAGAAGAACCTGAAATGAGCTGGGGAAAATAAAAAGAAAAAGAAGTCAGACACAAGAATTATCAGCGAGGATTTTGAAATTATTATTATTTTTTAAATCAAACACCATAAGAGACACCACACTTAATTACAAAGAGTTCAGGTTTACCTATCCAGTTCTTCACTCATTCGTATCCATGGCAATAACCTCTTTGAAAACAAGATCTTTGCTGATTTATTTCACTTCGCCTTTCAAGCTTTTCACAGAGACAACCTTGCTTGGATCGGAGCAACATCTGTGAATGATACAAACCACTGCAATTTGAATGATCACATTTTCCCTACTTCCTAGTCACACCATAGGGCTAAGAGATCCTTCTGCAATACAGTGCAAGGTAGAATTACATAGACCATTCTCTGTAAGATTTGCAACTGCAGAAGTGGTCATTGGAAATACCGCAAGTTAAATAAATGCCTATCGGCAGCCATAAGGTGGCACCTAGTGAACCCTAAAGGTATAAGGTAATGAATATGAACTTCATGACCGAATAAGAGCAAGCTTAGAGAATCTTGAGTCCATTATCCAATAGGCAATAACACTTATGTCCAGGCAAACTATAAACTGTTTGGTTCAGAAAATCTCGGTGAACCAGATGGAGCAGTATAATAATCAGCTGTGAAGGATACACTTTGATCAAAATATTGTAGATTTAAAAAAAAAAAAATAAGGAAAAACTAATTGGAAAATAGGGTTCATATAGCTTGATTTTAAATCAAAGACATATCAATGCTTATGCTTGTTTTCTAACATAGGTAATATGACTATGCATTTTACAAACATACAAGCATGTATATTGAATTAACACATCATAAAAATATCTGAACCATTTTAAAAGCCAGTAGGCATATAAATACAGTATAATTCTCAATAAAAGTAAAGAGCTCAGTAAAATCATAATCATCCCTCTGGATATGGATGAAAATGGTTGTTATGTAGATTTTTTCTGGCCAGTGAAAAGAAGGCAAATCCATGATCCATGTCATACGTGCAAATCTTAACACCGCCCCCCCCCCCCATCCTTACTATGTTATCATGAAAGATGCAGATTATAAAGACTCAGTCATTCATCTATGCTTTCAAGCACTCATGGTTTAAACTGGATTCATAATCCAGGTGTTTTAAAAGCTACACAGTTGCCTTTTGTTTTTCATGCTTTTGCTATGCATTTTACAATGATGTTCCTGGTTCCTCTTTAAGGGACTCATCAGAAAACTGATCTAACAGATTCAGATCAAACAATGGGTCATCATCATATGAGACAACCAAACTGGAGACAATAAAATGATACACAGCATAGCTCGCAGATATCCTCTAATTTTACCTGAATATAGAAGTTGAACAGATCATCATAAGCTTTACCATGTTTAACATCTGAAGGGAATAGTGTATCGATAAAGTAGCATCATTTGTAGACTCTACTGTCAAAATTCTGCATCTAAATGATATTGCTATATTCAAGTACACAAATATATCAGTCATTCTGGAGTGTTGAACTTAGAATGCTGCACAATGCCATGTCCAAAACTTAGAATCAAGACAACAACAATACCTCCTTCTAAAGTTAACATTCTATGTACTTGGACCACCACTAAGGCTTCTTTCTTGCACCTTATCTCCAAAGCAGCCAAGAATTATTCAATTTCACTTTTGCCACCCACTTTTCACCCAATATCCTTTTAGATACTTCTTCACCAGCCATTTGTGCTATGGATGCATCTTTTCATTAAGTATTCCCTCCTAGTTAACCACCTTTCTGCAGCCCCTATATTTCCTAGATATGTCTGAACAGAATTCATGCACCAAGTACCTAATTGCCAAATTCATGCACCAAGTACCTAATTGCCATGGATTCTTGATGAATTAGTCTTACTTCCATGATTTTAGCCTTTGAGACCAGATCCTAGTATTAGTAACTTAGCAACAATAACTAAGGATCATTACACTCTTAAGCCGAGATAATTTTGTACAAGAAGAGTTCATATTCAAGTGGTGTATAGAGTCAATACTTACTGTAAAGGCTAACTTGTGAGCGAAAATAAAAAAGCTCACCTAGTTGCTTATGGTTTCACTTGAAGGTCTGGCATTGATTATGGTGAGGAGTCCTCCGCAGGAAAAAAAATGTTTCACCTCAATTCAAAGCACATGCTTTAGACTGCAACTAGAAATTTTTGGGCAAAGGTCAGGTCCAATATGTGTCCATTTTAAGTTGGTATGAATTTTACTAACCTATTGTTGCTCTTAAGATACATCACAACCTGTTCTTAAAGGGTTGGAGCTTTGAGCAATTTTCATGAACCACTAGTTTTTGCACAATCTGTAAGAAATTGGTAAATTGAGATACTGCAAATATCTGCAAAATATTTTTCACAACTTATTCATAAAATGTAGGAGAGATGGAGAGAGAGCCAAATGGTTGGAGATTTAAGCAGTACTAATGTGGGGCAAGATCTTGCAAATATTTATAAGAAGTTTATATTTTAAATGCAGAAGTATCAAGATGGGCTTAAAAGAGAAGAGAACCAGATAGCTAGAGCATAAAGCAATGTATTTTTCACATTGCAGGCAGAATCACAGGCTGAGGGGTTTGAGGTCCCACACTTCTCACAAATCGCACTCCTACCCTACAATATACATGGATGAGTCCAGCTGATGGGGGCCTTGGATCTTGATCCACGCCCTAGCGACCAATGTCTCAAGTAGCTAGAACTAAACCTTCTCTACGATTGAGAAGCATGCCAGGAAAGTATTATTTGACAATTATTTTGCTTTCTACATTGGTCAACATTGCAGAAAATTAGAATTGTTCTTTGTGCCTTTCCAACTTTTGTTACCCTTACACTTTCTTTCTCTTTTTATTTCCTTGCCCTTTCCGCTATTCTAATTTTTGTTATGCTCTCATTCACTTTTACAGCCAGTGTTTGAAGCTAGACAAACAGCATATGGCAGTGTGGAAAAGTAAGTCAATAGACGATTCCTTATTTATCTCCTGCATATATCCACCAAACATGGCAAATTATTTATTGCAACCTTATAGATCTTTAGCAAACCCTATCCTTGAATTTGTGTCCAACATGGTAGAGAACAGAATTTTGCTCTAAAATAATGATTTTATTTCCAATGTTTGTTATCTCCATACCTTCATTTGTATAACAGGAGAAATTTAAGCTTCTTCTCCAACTAAGTCTTCACATATTTTGCACCTATGCAACCTTAAGATATTCATTAAATACTTCTTTGTTGGTGAAACTCAACCTAGTTGTTAATTCATCTGCACCGACATTTTGATGCTTTTAATATTACAATGATTTAGTTATGTGCTTAGGAACACCAATTTCAAATACTGTCATGGATAAAATACTTCCAACCTTATCATACTTCTAAAATCTTTAATGTTGTCATGATCCGTATCAAATTGCACTAATTAAATATTATCATACAAGCATCTACTTTGTCATCCCACCATCCTCCTTTTTCCCCTACCTATTTCATTTTCTATTTACTCTTGCCTGAAAGGAAAGAAAACAAACATAAGAAAAAACTTCCCTGATATGCAACTACTCATCAGGATCAGAACAAGAAAGAAATAAAAAAAAAAAAAAACAAACGGGATACAGTAAACAAAATTATGACGAGGACCCCTGTACTTTTATACAAAAATGCCTTATTGGTCACCCGTCCGAGCTTCCTTACGGAAGTATCTGACAAAGTTCCTCTTTGCACTTAAAGAATTTACTCAACTGACAAGAGCAAACCAGCACTTCCACTTAAAGAATTTTTAATTATCGAAACACACTGAAAAGTATAATACCTACTGGAAGCAGAAGCTAGAGAATACCACAGATCAGAATAGTACAAGTTGACACGAATTGTCCCCAAGCAAAAGGAAAAATTTGATCATCCAATACACCCCACCAACAGTGAACAGTATCTGTTTCACCAAAGGTTAAAGGAAGTGAACTAAATCTGCATTTCTGCGCAAACAAACAGCAAGCTTTGTCCAACTTTTACAGAAGATATCATCAAATTACCTCATGCACGGCAAAACAAATTTCAAAGGCTTCTCACAGGCGCCACAACCAAAATTGAGACTTTTAAAGTATAGTATGTACCAAAGTGATGTAAATCCGCATTTCTGCACAAACGAACAGCGAGCTTTGTACAACTTTTTACAGAAGATATCATCAAAATGCACAGCTTTCAACAAACAAATTTCAAAGGCTTTTCACCAAAGCCACGACGAAAATTTAAATTTTTAAACTGAAATATGTGCAAATCCCCTAAGACATCCAGAATAATCAACAAGGTTTATACTTCTGAAGTGCTAGGAGAACCACATACCTCGAGTTGGGGCCAGGGGCAAATTCCCAAATAAGCAGGCAGCTTTTTGAACAATCTCTGCTCTCACTCCGACCGAGGCTGTAGCCCACAAGCCCCAGGGCATCGAGGCCAACCCTGAGATCCGAATCTAACCTCACACAGAGCAAAATCCCTCCGCCCTAGCCAAATGGGTTTGTTCCAATTTCTCTTGCACTTCCAACTGGTCCATCGGTCCCCTGGCCTACGACGCCATGCAATGGGGTGGCATCGACAATTAAGTTCTCGAGGTCTTTATAGTGCCAAAAATTTTAGGTGCCAGGACACCGCAAGCACAATATTGATGGTAACTTAAGTTGCATTTGGTAGCTAGCAATCTATCCGAATTATTGATAATTTAATATAATAATTTAAATTATTATATTCAGTATATTTTTTGGATGATAATACAGTTTATCTTGACAATTCAGATTAGATAATCTGATTGTCTTAAGGAGGAATGGCTATCCAGATTATCACTTCTTTGGTAATGTTGCAATAAAAATTTTAAACAAAATTATCCCTCAAAAAAATCATACAAAACCCATTATCCAAACCTTCTCCCTCTCCCCACCCCCTTCCGCAGGCACCTCTGGCTTGCAGCTCCTCCATCTCTCTTTGCCTGCTTGCAACTCCTCCGTCTTAATCTCCCACCATCTCTCCATAGCTCATCCACACCTGTCCCCACCACCCTCATGACTCCACACGCATCCGCCCCCTCCCCACCCATTAGTGCCCGTGGTTCCCCATACCTTCCGACTCGCCATTTTCCCATGCTACCACCACACCTATACTACTTCCGTCATTTCTCATCAGAAAAAAAGAAGGGCATCCGGACAAAATTATTAGGAGCATTTTAAAAATTTGATTTCACATTATCGATAATCTGATTGTCATATCAAATATGTCAATCAAAATTTTTAATAATTTTACTGTAATATTATCTGTGTATACTAAATACAGTAATCAATATTACTGATAATTTAATGATGGCAATTTATCCTGAAGGCAATCCATATTACCTTCCAAGATGGCCTAGTGATGCACCAAATGCAACCTTAAGTATGTGTGTTGGGATAATTGGATATGCTCCCCCCGTTTCGAGATCGATTACTTGCTCCACACCTATACAAGAAGAGCTAAGAGATCTCAAAAGGGAAGGCTCTAAAGAGAAGAAACTTCCACGATTCAGCTTTCACGAGCATCTTCATGGCTGACTGACCATCATGACCGAAGCAGCATCTTCATGGCTGACTGACCATCATGACCGACTGACTATCATGACTGAAGCAGCATCTTCATGACCGACTGACCATCATGACCGAAGCAGCATCTTCATGGCCGACTAACCATCATGGCTGACTGACCATCATGACCAAAGCAGCATCTTTATGACCGACTGACCATCATGACCGAAGCAGCATCTTTATGACCGACTGACCATCATGACCGAAGTAACGTCTTCATGGCCGATTGACCATCATGGTCAAAGCAGCATCTTAATAGCCGATTGACCATCATGATCGATTGACCATCATGGTCAAAGCAGCATCTTCATGACCGACTGATCTTTATGGCCGAAGCAACATCTTTATGATCGAATCAGCATCATAATAACCAATTGACTAATGGCCGACTGCCTAATCTACAATCACAATACCATAATCGTGAGTAATGATTGCATACCATGATCGTTAGTGGGCATAAACTACCTACTAACTCCATGATTATGGTCCGATAATAAGAGTTAACTACCTTTTAATACTATAAAAAGTGAGACTCCACGTGTTCAACGGTTACACCTGAATTGCCTATAAAGGAGAGGTAAGGGGACATTAATGGTAAGAGACTTTTTCTGGACTAAAAACTCTGTCGAATTCTGTTTTAAATCTACTGTTCACCACTCTCCACTGACTTAAATATCGGAGGATCTCCATCGGACAAAAATTCGATCAGTGGACTTATTTTGCAGATCGCTCTTTAACGGACTCAAGCGCACTCGGAGATTGACCATAACAGATTGGTGCACCAGATAGGAGGAGAAAATCCAATCATCATGGTGAAAATGAGAGCCCAAAATATTTTCATCAGCTTCGCTCGGCAATCTTTCCGTCGGAAAGATCTCCCACCTCCATCGACAGAGCCCAGGTCCTCGCATCCGGTCATCACCGTGGATGTTCAACAATTTGCTGCTATAGTGCAGTAGGTGAAAACACTGATGAAGGCAGTGCACAGCCTCCAATCTCCAGCAAACACAGCAACAGCAAAATCTATTCTCTTCTTGCAAGACAGCGGTATCAAAACACCTGATCCAAAGTCAAAATCAAACCGAGATAATTCTCAAGGCTGAGGTAAAGACAATCACCGAAGCTATTCAGTCTTCAATAGATAGTAGAACAGTGATAACAGCAATCGAAGGAGTTGATGCCATAGGCTGTACCTCTAAGGCACAATCGTCGTGCCCCACTCTGCATTGACAATACTCTCGGCACTTGCAACGTGCCGACTCCTAGCCTTCTAGCATTCATGACATGCCAACTTACGACATATTCGGCATTCATAACGTATCGAATCCAAAGAACAGCGGTCTCCCTCTCCTCGACAAGCATTCAAAAAGGAGAAACGACCACATTCTCTCTTTAGTTCTTTCAAGGAAGATTCCACATCTAGATATTTTCATCATCTTGATGAGTCACAACGGTGGTTCGATGACTACAACTGCAATGAAGTCAAGTCTATCAAAGGACTTTTCGTCTACAATGTCGTGCTGAAAGAAAAATGATGATGAATCAACAGATGATTTGACGATAAATACAAGCTTTGGCTCAAGCCTGGAAGGGCCAAAGCAGAAAAATATCGATCTTCGGATTGAGATAAGTCCCAAAAGGATCTATATGCCGATTTCGATCGATCGAATCTACATACAGACTCTGATCGGATGACTCTACATGCCAACTCTGGTCTGTCGAATCTACTTACCGACTCTAGTCGGTCAACTCAATATGCTGACTCGACTACGGTCGGACGGAATAATATGTCGATCAACTATGATCAGACGAAATAATATACCGACTCAACTACGATCGAACGGAATAATATGCCGACTCGACTACAGTCAGGTAGAAGATATGTCGGCAGACTTTAATCGATCGAAGAATATTTGATTGCTATTCAACTAAATTAGCAACAGTCATCAATGATGAATAATGATCATATTCAGGAAGAGACAATACTTAGAAAAATTTCTTTCATTGACAACTGAAATGATTGCAAAATCGAGGCTCGAAGTCATGGCAGAAGATATGCTAACTTCCATCATCCAATGTGTCAAGTCACCTTGGACTTGAGAGTGGAGGGCAACTGTTGGGATAACCTGATCTGCTCCCTTCGATTCAAGATTGGCCACTTGCTCCACACCTATATAAGAAGAGCCAAGAGATCCCAAAAGGAGAGGTTTTGAAAGAAAGAAACCTCCACGATTCAATTTTTATGAGTATTTTCATGGCCGACTGACCATCATGACCGAAGTAGTATCTTCATGATCGACTGATCATCATGGCCGAAGCAGTATCTTTATGACCGACTGACCATCATGACCGAAGCAACATCTTTATGACCGACTGACCATCATGGCCAAAGCAACATCTTCATGACTGATTGACCATCATGGCTAAAGCAGCATTTTTATGGCCAACTGACAATCATGGCCAACTGACAATACTCTCGGCACTTGCAGCGTGCCGACTCCTAGCCTTCTAGCATTCATGACATGCCAACTTTCGACATATTCGTCATTCATAACGTACCGAATCCAAAGAACAGCGGTCTCCTTCTCCTCGACAAGCATCCAAAAAGGAGAAACGACCACATTCTCTCTTTAGTTCTTTCAAGGAAGATTCCACATCTAGATATTTTCATCATCTTGATGAGTCATAACGGCGGTTCGATGACTACGACTGCAATGAAGTCAAGTCTATCAAAGGACTTTTTGTCTACAATGTCGTGCTGAAAGAAAAATGATGATGAATCAATAGATGATTTGACGATAAATACAAGCTTCGGCTCAAGCCTGGAAGGGCCAAAGCAGAAAAATATCGATCTTCGGATTGAGATAAGTCCCAAAAGGATCTATATGCCGATTTCGATCGATCGAATCTACATACAGACTCTGATCGGATGACTCTACATGCCAACTCTGGTCAGTCGAATCTACTTACCGACTCTAGTCGGTCAACTCAATATGCTGACTCGACTACGATCGGATGGAATAATATGTCGATCGACTATGATCAGACGAAACAATATACCGACTCAACTACGATCGAATGGAATAATATGCCGACTCGACTACAGTCAGGTAGAAGATATGTCGGCAGACTTTAATCGATCGAAGAATATTCGATTGCTATTCAACTAAATTAGCAACAGTCATCAATGATGAATAATGATCATATTCAGAAAGAGACAATACTTAGAAAATTTTCTTTCATTGACAACTGAAACGATTGCAAAATCGAGGCTCGAAGTCATGGCAGAAGATACGCTAACTTCCATCATCCAATGTGTCAGGTCACCTTGGACTTGGGAGTGGAGGGCAACTATTGGGATATCCTGATCTGCTCCCTTCGATTCAAGATTGGCCACTTGCTCCACACCTATATAAGAAGAGCCAAGAGATCCCAAAAGGAGAGGTTTTGAAAGAAAGAAACCTCCACGATTCAATTTTTATGAGTATTTTCATGGCCGACTGACCATCATGACCGAAGTAGCATCTTCATGATCGATCATCATGGCCGAAGCAGTATCTTTATGACCGACTGACCATCATGGCCGAAGCAACATCTTTATGACCGACTGACCATCATGGCCAAAGCAACATCTTCATGACTGATTGACCATCATGGCTGAAGCAGCATTTTTATGACCAACTGACAATCATGGTCGATTGACCATCATAACCGAAGCAACATTCTCATGGCCAACTGACCATCATGGCCGAAGCAGCATCTTCATAGCCGACTGATCATCATATGACCGAAGCAGCATCTTCATGGCCAAAACAGCATCTCATGGCCGACTGATCATTATGGTCGAAGTAGCATTTTCATGACTGAACCAGCATCATGGTAACCGTTTGACTAATGATCGACTACCTAATCTACAATCACAATATCACAATCGTAGGTAACGACTGTATACCACGATCATTAGTGGGCATAAACTGCCCACTAACTTCATAATTATGGTCCGATAATAAGAGTTAAACTATCCTTTAGTACCATAAAAAATGAAACCCATGTGTTCAACTGTTATACTTGAATTGCCTATAAAAAGGAGATAAGGAAATAACAATGGTAAGAGACTTTTCTGGACTAAAAACTCTGTAGAATTCTATTTTAAATCTACTATTCACTACTTAGGCATCAGAGGGTCCCCATCGGATAAAAATCTAGTCAGTGGACTTGTTTTGTAGGTCACTCTTTAACGGACTCAGAAGCATTTGGAGATTGGCCGCAATAATGTGTTATTATCATTAGTTTTTTTTTTTGGTAGAACTATTATCATATGAGTTTGTTCACAATGATTATGTAAACTTTACATGAATAATGGGCTGCCTTTTTCATGATCTCATCCGCATAAAACAAGACCTGATTTTTCATAAATATTATAATAAATTCCAAGGTTATGTGTTTGATGGATGATTATGGATCAATTTATGTTTTTCCCTTTTTGGTTTTGTAGTTATGCTTTGGTTCTTTTATCTGCAATTATTCTCATGCATTGCATTGAGGCTTTGCGGAGATGAGCCGTCACCTTTTGTTTTTGATCAACAATCAAAAGACGGTAGTCATATCCTTTTTAGCAAAAAAATTATTGGTTGGCAATGATGAGTACATCTGGTTTCAAATACTTATATATTTAGATAATTTTACAATTTCAAGCAACTCATTTGGAAGTCCATTATTCCATTTATGGCTGTAATTTTTTTTTCTGAAATTTTTAAATTAAATATTTGAGTAGCTGTATTTGAATCCGTAATGACAATCAACTTGTCTGATATCCCAAAAAGCTTTTTTGTAACTTAACAAGTGAGGAAATTGATGGAGTTTGCCCGCTGCTAAACTACATGTAGCTAGAAAACAATATGTTGATAGTTTTTCACCTAATTTGGCAAGTTCAATAAAAATGGAAGAAAATCCTTTCATTTGTACCCTTCTAAAATGGCGACGTGTAGTTATTGTGAAGCTTATGTTCTAATACTAATGTAATATCCAAAATTTTAGAGAAAAACCCATTAAAAAAAAAATGGGCCAGCACATGTAACGCACGTGCTGGAATAAACGTGGAGGAGAAAAATACACGGAAGAACTCCCAAAGGAGTTTTTCTCTGATTCAAACTCCCAAAATCTTAAGGAATTAGAGACCGATTCAAACACCAAATCTCTCCTGTTTGAGGTCTGTTTGAGATCTATTTAAGGCCCCGATCCCTTTAATTAATTCTCACAAAAATCACCATCAAGATCTCTTGATTTCTCCCTGTTTATCGGTGGTTCTTTCTAGCTTTGGCCATCGGAAATCAGATTAAAACCCATCAAAAGTTAGGTAAATCTCTTCAATCCTTCTCTTTCAATCTTTTATAGGATTTTAAGCTTGAATTTGTGCTAATTTTTGTCGAAAATTTCTTGAAAAATTATTTGAAAATTATTTTTTTCGGATACCCAATTTTTTCTTTTGTTTTTGATTTTTCGACTGTTGGTTGCTGTCACCGATCATCGGATCCGATCGCTCGACATCGTCGGGGACTATCCCACTGGCCTGAGTGGTGGTCGATTGGGGGGGGGTCTCCTTGTCAGGAACAAGGGAGAGCAAGAGCTCCCCTGTTCCGTTAAAGAGAAAGAAGAGAGGGACGCGGGTTCCCTCTCCCGTGAAGAAGAAGAAAAAAGAAAAGAAAATAAAATAAAAGAGAAAATAAAAAAATAAAATAAATAATAAAAATATGAGAGAGAGTTTTTCTCTTTTCTCTCTCCCTTCAATCTGAACCCTTGCTTTCTCTTTAAAATGTTGGACTTTCTCTCTCTAAAATTTTCTTTTTAGACTGTTTCTCTCTTTTGATAAATTTTTCTCTCTCAAAATTATCTTTCTAAGATTAGTGTAGTGAAAGACTTTCTTTTGATGATTTTGATCGAGCTTAGTGAAGGATTCGATCTTAAGTGAGATTTTGATTTGAAATTTATTTAGATCTAATTCTAAATTAAAATTAATACAAGAATATAATTTTGAACTATAGGTTCTGAAGATTTTTCTAAAGGTTAATCGATCTGTTCGTTTAATAGTCTGTGAAAGATAAGTAATGAATCATCTTTTTGAGATATTTAATATTTATTTTAAAAATAAATAATTATTTCTAAAATTATGTATGATTTATGAAATTATGTTTTGAACGAAAAGTGATTCTGAAATACTATAGTTTATTGATTATGCATATGTTCATTGAAAATTATGATATGTTATGATACAAAAGTATTTTGATACAGATTGGATTTATACTCTCAGTCTAACTATATTTCAGTGGGTCCTATCAATAGAGATTATATGTTGGTACTCAGTGGATCCTGCTAGTGGGGGTTGTGCGTTGGTATTTAGTAGACCCTGCTAGTGGGGGTTGTAAGCTTGTATTCAGTGGACCCTGCCAGTGGGGATTGTGTGCTGATATTCAGTAAATCCCGCCAATGGAGGTTAAACATTGATCATAGTCGAGGCTGTTGAGTTATGAGTGTTTTGATTCGAATCAGATTTATGATTATATTATATGTGAATATTTGAAAAGATTGGATTTATATTGAATTAGCATGAAATATATTTTATGTTTATTCACAATATTATTCTTAAATATTATATAATATTTGAAATGTCTATTTGAAATATTTGTTACTTACTGAGCTGTCTAGCTCATTATCTTTCTTTTTATTTTTTTCAGATTCAGATAATTAATTACGAGCGTGGGTCATAGTGTTGGGATAGAGCTTTTAGAGGCGAGATTTAGTATTATCAACATTATTGAACTTAAATATATTATTTTATTTTTAGTAAAACTTTATTGGATGTAAGATATTTGATTTAATTATTTGAATTAAAGTTGAATAATAATTATTTAAACTTTATTCTGTTGTGATGCATTGATATCGTGATGAGATGCCTTGCATGCTTATGGAGAGAGTTCTTCATAAGTATATGATGGTTGCCATAACCTCAGACTCGCGAACTCGGATCGGAGATGTGACAATTAATATGGTATCAGAGCATAAGTGGATAAATTATGACACAGAATTAGACATAGTATGAGTGTAGATGGGTAGATATCATGAATATTGAGGCGTTAAAGTATAAGTATCATAATAAACCTATCATAACAAGTAGATAAATGAATCTAATAAGGTTTTACTACTACAGAGGTTATTATGCATCCCTGTCGAATGACAAGAACTACTCAAGGGACCGCAAGAGAGACATTGCAACCACGGGATGGTAGCACTCTCCATTTGATTAGTGTCACCCCTCAGGAGGAGAAAGTCGTAGATCCTATTGAGACTACTTCAAGAGTATGTCAAGAACCAAACATGGCTTAGTTAATGCAGACCCTAATTGAGATGGTGCAGATGCAACGATAAATGCTTGAACAACAGCAGATACAATGAGATGTACAACAACATCAGCATCCATCACAACAATATGGAGAGCAACCAATCGATGAAACAATATTTCAGAATTTAAAAAGCTAGCTCCTTCAGTCTTCAAGGGGACTACTGAACTTTTGGAGGCTGACAACTGGATAATAGAGATGGAGAAAGCCTTCACATTCCAAGAATGCTGTGATGAAGAAAAGATTCAATATGCAACTTATTTACTACAAGGAGAAGCGTACAACTGGTGTCAGCGACTACAGCATAAGTATGAACAAGATAGTGAAATACTTACCTTGGAGAGATTTTGGATTGTATTCTACGATCCGTATTTTTCTCAAAGTATAATGATCCAGAAAGAGCAAGAGTTTATTTATCTAAAGCAAAGGGGAATGAGTGTGACTGAATATGAAGCAAAATTTACAGAGTTAGCTAAATTTGCCCCGAGATTAGTGGATGGTGAGCAAGAATGAGTTCACAAATTTGAGATGGGGCTGAGAACCAAAATTCGAAAATAAGTGGTTCCGTATGAATTGACTACTTATGCAAATGTGGTAAACAAAGCATTGATAATTGAAAGAGAAATCAATGAAGAACGCATGGAAAGGAAAAGGAAGTAAAGAAAGAGAGCGAGATCAAATGATACACAATGGTAGAATAATAAAAATATCAAAAGTTCAGCTAAGGGAACAACAGATAATAAGACTCAACATATTGATAGTGAGTGGTACTCCAGATGTGGCAGAAATCATGCGGACAAGGATTGCTATTGGAATATAGGTGCTTGTTTCAAATATGGTCAGATGGATCATAAAATTACTAACTGCCCGCTAAGCACTGAAAATCAATTTGGCCAAAGAACTTATGAAGGACAAAACAAGGGTGGTGGACAGATTTCTAAAATCAAGGAAAGAGTTTATACTCTTACTCAACAGAATGCACAGGCTTCCAATGCAGTTGTGACAGGTAAGAAAAATTTTGAGGATGAAATTTTTTTTAAGAGGGGAGAATGTAATATCCAAAATTTTAGAGAAAAATCTACTTAAAAAAAAATTGAGCCAGCACGCGTAACGCATGTGCTGGAATTAATGTGGAGGAAAATACATGAAAGAACTCCCGAAGGAGTTCTTCTCTGATTCACCCGACAGCTGTTTAGGAGACTGGAATTCCTTTAGTAAGATAGCTCATGAGTGAAGCTTTCAAACCAGTTCCTGATTCAAAAGTTTAGGAGTGCATATGAGTTCATGAGTGCACGAGTCAAGGTGCGCTTCTCTTCCAATCAAATATATTCTATTAAAATAAAGCCAAGAGGAGAAGTACAGTAGTCCGGCATAATCAGTTAACAATCAAAGGCACTTGCATCATTCTCTAGTGGCAAAAAAAAGAAGAAAGGCGATCATCAGCTCACTACAGGACAGCTTGGGGAACACTATTTCTGACCCTGTCATCCTCCATGATATGGCCATACAGTATTATATGGACTTGTTTTCCTCTAAGGGTTGTTCAGCTGATATCAAAGATTTTTTACTTAATATATATTCATTAGTCTCCGAGGCTGATAATGAGATGCTGACTGCTACTCCTGACTTGAAGAAAATCAAGAAGGCGGAGTTAGCCTATCCGCAGATAGTGCTCCTGGACTGGATGGCTTCTTGGGAAGCTTTTTCACTCACTGCTAGGACATCATTCACTCCGACATCTATGAGGCAGTGGTGGAGTTTTTCAGAGGCGGTCATCTTCCCCGGGCATTCACTTCTACATTTTTAGTGCTCATCCAAAAGACTGATAAACCTGAATCTCTTAAAGAGTTCAGGCCTATCAGTCTTTGCAACTTTTTTAAAAACATTCTTGCTGTAATTTTTTGTGACAGATTGGGTACATTACTTCCTCACTTGATATCTCCAGCTCAGGGTGCATTTGTGAAGGGTCATGACATCACAGACAACATCTACCTAGCACAGGAGCTGCTGCAAGACATTGGTAAAAAATCCAGAGTTCGATTGTCCTTAAGCTTGACATGACAAAGGCCTACGATCGCCTGGAGTGGCCTTTCTTATTTGCTATTCTGAGAAATTTTGGTTTTAGTGAGGTCTGGTTAAAGTTTATCCAAAGGATGTTCACTCAATGCTGTTTCTCTATCATATTCAACGGCGCTGTGAAAGGAGACTTTCCTTCTTCTAGAGGACTACGCCAAGGTAACCCCCTAGCCCCTAGTCTTTTTATTCTGGTGGAAGAAGCTCTCAGCAGAGGACTTTTCACTCTATTCCTGATCGCTATCGTAGACGGTCAAGAATAAAAACCAACTCAAACTATATAGATAGGGTGATTAGGGATCATTTCCATGAGGATCTAAGGCGATTATCTTTTTTTCTTTTTTTTAAGAAGAAATAAAAGAGAATTATTTGTAGAAGGATTAAATAGAATAGCAAAAATTAAATTAAAAGTATAAATTAATTTATAAAAAAAATAAGTCAGAGAAATAATTCAAAAATTTTGAATCCACCATGCAAATTAGATTTATTTTTTTTCTTATGTTGTAATATTAATTCTTGTGATTAAGATATTAGCATAGCTTATCTCTAAGGGATATAGACTGTATCAGTAGATCACAGCTCGTCCTGTTGGAGTATAAACTATCTAAATTTAATTACAAGATCTAAGATTTAATCTCACATACTACGATCTATCTCTGCAAAGCACGTACCATATCCAGAGATCATGACACGTCAATAGAGGGTATAGGCCATGTAGACTAGATCAATACTTCAGAAAAATAAAAAAATATGAAATAAAAGCATAATTTTTTTGTATAAAAATTAAATACAAGAAAAAAATAAAAACTCATTTATAGGCTTCATCGTATTCCTGAATTGAAGGGATTTAGCTATGCATCAAGATCTCTAGCTCCATAATCTCCCAATATTTGATCCCTAAAGCTCCTTGATTTTTTTTTCTATTTTTTTCTTACTTTTTCTCTGATTTTTTCTCCTCTCTCCACTTATTTCTGGGTCTCCTATTTATAGATAAATTTTTTACCTTTTTCTGATCACAAAAGGAGTCCCAAAATCCTTAGAAATCGTATTATACTCGTATAAATTAATTCTGACCGTTGGATCGCCTTTAAACCACCCAAATCAGCCCTAAATCTGATGTTTTAATCCTTATCAAAGTCGGATGCAACCACAGCCATTCAATCTGGGTTCAGATTTGTTCTGGACCATTGGATCGTGCAAAAGCTTCCTCTTATCAACTGGCAACGAACAACAGTCATTGGATCTGAGTCGGGATGATTGTGGACCGTTGAATCATGCAAAATCATCTCAACCCGCTGTGAGCCATGCCTATGGATGGCGTATTGTTTTCAATGGACCGCGCCTTGACTCTGTGGATCGAGCGGTCGGTCCACCATGCACCGAAGGTAATAAATTTATTTTTTAAGATATTTTCATTCGATTTTTACTTTGATTTTTACCTGAAAAATTAGAAAAAATATGTATTAAATTTTTTATTAATTTTTTTATATTTTGGTACTTAGATTTTTAATTAAATTAACATCTATTTTTCATAAATATGGTCTAATTTTATTTTTTTTAAAATTATTTATTTTTATAAAAAAATTTAATTTATTCATGAAATTAGATTTTTAAGAAGATATTAGCACCATAAATTATCAAAAATATCTTCAATAAATATAAAAATATATCACTTATCATACTCTCCTACTTGAACTTTGCTCGTCCTCGAGTAAAGAAAAAATTTAGAATTAGGTATCTTTTAACTTAAAATTTTGAATTTCATCAAATAATTTTTAAAAGAGCCACTGATGTTCAGTAGAGCGTGAGTGAGGTATGTCATTAGAGTATTAATACTAATCAATATGGGAGTTAAGCTAAGAATACTAAATATTTTTTTAATTTTTTCTAAATTATTCCTACCTTTATCTCCAAATCATTAACCTCATATAGACAAGTATATTGTTACTTTCATCCTTTATTTATTATTATTTTTTATATATTGTACCATTATTGAGTGTCTTAATCCTTTAAGCTTTCTGTTTGACCAATGTAGCAAATTTTCAATCAATGACTCTCAAACCAGAAGACTTTAGGGTACTAGATATAGAATATCCCTCAGACCTACTTGCTCGAATCAAACAGGCTACGAGTTAAAACTAGCTTTACAACAAAGCTTCTTTGTCCTTCATATTTTTTGACGTGAAACTCAATACTTACTTAGGTAAAGAGGTCCGGTTACTCAGTATGAAGTACTTAGAAACTCTTTTTTTTTTTTTTTAAATATGAAGAAATGTATAGTTACCCTACACAAGTTCATAAGAAGTAAACTCTTCTTTGATACTGGTAGAAAAATTTAGAAATACTCAAAAAAAATTATTTAAGTTCTAAACTTAACTCTTTATTGAGTTTTCTTAATACTTAATCCCTTAATATCTCACAAACTCTCTAATTTGTACATCAATTTTTTTAAAAAAATATTTGGTTTAACTTGATTTTTAAGTATAATCAAATGCTTAAATGCTAAATACTAACTTACTTGAGGACTTAAAAATTTTTTTAAATTTTTTTTTATTCTCTCCCCCAATTTAATCGACATTGTCCTCAATGGAATAAGAAAAATGAAGGGTGCATGCAAAGAGAAAGAAAATGAGAGATGTCACCTGATCCAGAAGTCTTTTTAAAATTAGTTCTCCCTCCAACTTAGCCAATTTTATCTTCAAATCCCTATAAAACATACGAAGTAAGCCTCGATTAACCTAAACAAAATGCAAAAGAAAGCAAAAGCAAAAGCTAGAACTGAGTTGCCTTCCAAAGAGCGCTAAGTTTATTATCTTCAGTTAGACCAAATTATTGACAGGTGCTTTCATATAGAGCAGTCCTTTATTTTTTAAAAAAATGAAGATTAGTTAAAATAAAATAAAAAAATTTAGGTTGCCTCCCAAAGAGCACTCAGTTTATCGTCTTCAGCCAGACCATACTAATTTTACCTCACTTATCCCGTATCAAATATTGGATTGACAAATTCAAGTGGATAAGATGGGTGAGGTAAATCAAGCAGGGCATTAACCTCTTAGACTTGAATTTCTTCAATTGGTTCATTCAGAAAATTTATGTTTACAAGTGATTCGACAGATGGTTGTCATTGTGGATGAACTCTCTGATCACTAGATGAAAAAATTTCATAAGCTATTTCAAATTTTTGATCTGGTCAGAAATTACAGTTAAAATCTTCTTCCTCTGAGTTAATGGTCTCATAAATCTCATCCTGGATCAAGTTTACATTAACTAATTGATCCTTTTTGTTTTCAAGTTTAAAAATATTAAGATTAATGGATATGTTTCCAAATGAGAGCTTCATGAGTCCATCACGACAGTTGATCAGGGCATTGATGGTTGCTAAAAATGGTCTACCTAAGATGACGGAGATGTGACCTTTTGGGTTTGACACTGGTTCAGTTTCTAAGATCACAAAATCTATAGGATAAATGAAATCACTGACCTTGATTAGCACATCCTCCATAACTCCCTTGGAGATTCTCACTGATCGGTCTGTCAATTGCAATGTAATTTTTGTAGACGTTAATTCTCCTATCCCAATTTCTCATAGACTGAATAAGATAAGATATTCACACTAGCCCTTAGGTCTAACAAGGTCCTATCAATGATGGTTTTCCTAATGACATATGAGATTGTAGGAGATCCTTGATCTTTGTACTTGACTAGCATGTGGCTTGAAAGATATGAGCTTACACTAGCTGCCAAGAAAGCTTTCTTGGGAACATTAGTGATTTTCTTTTTTGTGTATAGGTCTTTGAGGAACTTAGCGTAAGTAGAAACTTATTGGATCATATCTAGCTGAGAAATATTTACTTTTACTTGTTTGAATATCTCTATGATTTGATCCATGTGGGCTGAGTGTCTGTTGGACCTAAGTCTATTTGGAAAAGGAGCTATAGGATTGGTGGTTGATGTCTCAGCTTGCTTGAACCTAGTGATGGGTTCTACAATTGACTTAGATGGCTCATCAACCTCTGTTGATTCAGGCTCGTCAGACTTGGTCTGATTATTCTGTGATTCAATCGGTTGGTCTTTTTGGTTCTCAGTTATACCTACCTGATTATCTACTTGTCTCCCAGACCTTAAGGTGTGAATTGTATTTACATGGTTGAATCGACCTTTAGGTTGAGATTGTTGATCAATTTGGGCTCTTGGGTTAGGCTCAGATTGGCTTGGCCATTTTTTTTTCTCTTTCACTGATGGTGGTAGCCAACTGACTTAATTGCATTTCTAGACTGGCAATGGCTTAGGTGTTTGAATTTACAAGTTGGCCCGTGGTTTGCATGAAATTGTTTGTATTTTTTGTCAAGGCTTCAAGACTTTTCTCTAGTGAATTATGCTTTTGGTCATTAAATTTTATACTATCAGAAGTGATTTTTATTAAAATCTCTAACTCTTTTTCTAGTGCATTAAGCCTTTGATCATTGTTGAAGCCTTGTGAATAATTTTGATGGTTGAGTGGGCCTTTAATTGGATTGATTAAGGACAGATCTACTGGGATTTGACCCTTGTAACCAAGAAAAGTTAGGGTGATTCCTCCATCCTAGATTATATGTTGGTGCATAAGGATCATTTGTAGATTTGTAGTAGGCAGCATTAATCTGTGCTACTTCGTTCCTAGTTGGGTTCATCAAAAAGGGACATTCTTCCATGATGTGGTCTGTGGTATTACATCCATTGCAAGTAGATGTTGAAACTTAGTTCACTTGGATGTGTCTCTTGAGTTCTAAAGCCTCTAACCTACGTAGTATAGTATCTATTTTGACCTCTGTAGCTAGGGATGTGGATACTTGGTGCATAGCACCTCTTGTAGGTTCCCTAGTTGCTTTCCACTGCAGACTCTTTTCTGCTAGGTCCTCTAAGAATTGCCAGGCTTCATTGACTTCCTTATGCATAAACTGGCCCTGACATATTGACTCTAGCATGGTTCTAGAGTTTGGGTCTAGTTCCTCATAAAAGGTTTGGCATAGTCTCCAAGTCTCGATTTTATAGTGTGGGCATTGGGTTAAAAGGTTCTTGAAACGATCAAAACACTTCCAGAAAGACTTACCCCCAAATTGATAAAATTGGTTAATTTTATTTCTTAACTTAGCTATTTTATGATGTGGAAAAAATTTTCTCAAGAAAGTTTTTACAAATCCATCCCAAGTTGTGATCGAATGGTTGGGCAGACTATATAAACATTTCTTAGCACTGTTCTTGAGAGCAAAATTAATCAGCCTAAGTTTAATAGCATCATCTGACATTTGGTATATTCTCATGGTATCACATACTTCCTTAAATTCTCTAATAACAATATATGCATCTTCATTACCAGTGAATTTAGGGAGCATGTTAATAATTTGAGGTTTAATTTCAAAAGTTGTTGCATTGGTTTGGAGAAGTCTGATACAAGATGGTTGGGCTGACCCAATAGGATACCAAAGATCTTTTAAGACCTGAGGTTGATTGACTTCACTCATTGTAGACTTAGAATTTTCTTGGATTAGGGTAGGGTTTGAATCAATTCTCACTAAATAACCAGATTTTCTTTTTCAAGTTGCCATCTTGTGAGATTTTTAATGATTTTTTTTTGTTAGAAGAGAGAAGAGAAAGGAGAGATAGATGAAAAAAAAATTCTAAAGATGAGTCCTAAGGGGTCCTAAATCTAGAGATGATAGAGAAGAGTAAATTTAAATTTTATTTACAAGCAAGTTATGTAGTCAATCTTAACTAAGGGTGATCCTAAATCTAGACAGCTCCTAACTTTCAAGGTTGCTTTTGAGCACTCCAAGTAAAAGACCAGCCACTCAACTGGTTAGATAAGTGTAAGGTTGGTGAGGGTCCCCCCATTATTTTTCTTAGATACCAACTGAGTTGGTTAGATAAACGAACAGAACCAATTAAATAATCACCTTCCTTCAGGACGTAGTCCTTGAACTATTTTTTTAGACACCAGTCAAACTGACTAATCCTAATCCGATCTAATTCTTTGGATCCCTTGTCCTATTGAGCTCGAGAGTTCTTAGGGGCCAACGTCTAATTGATTTTAAGTTAAGGTTTAGATCAATACAATATGCAGGATGGTGGTTTATGGGCCAAATAAGGATGATGAAATCCCCATCTTATCTTGTTTAGGGTTTGTGCCCTTAAAATATTTTATGAAATTATGGAATGCAAGAAGAAAAGATGGCCAAATTTGATAGTTAGTCAAGAGTAAATTGATTTATTTTACTTTTTAGGTTTTGTGATTAAGTATCTAATTTTTTAAGTAGATTATGAGGTGTCTATGTAGAGATTTTTTTTTTTTTTGAAAGAAAGTAAGTTTGACTAAGGAACTAAGCAAATAAAAAGAAACTAAGAATAAGACTATTTTTTTAAAAAAAAAAATAATTGTACCTAGATCTCCGACAATGGTGTCAAAATTTGATTGCTATCGTAGGCAGTCAAGAATAAAAATCAACTCAAACTATATAGATAGGATGAGTAGGGATCGTTTTCACGGAGATCAAGGGTGATTATCTTTTTTTAAAAAAAAATAAAAAAAATTATTTGTAGAAGGATTAAATAGAATAGCAAAAATTAAATTAAAAGTATAAATTAATTTATGAAAAAAAATAAGTCAGAAAAATAATTCAAAAATTTTAAATCTACCATACAAATTAGATTTATTTATTTTTTTTCTTATATTACAATATTAATTCTTGTGATTAAGATATTAGCATAGCTTATCTCTAAGGGATACGGACTGTATCAGTAGATCACAGCTCGTCCTAATGGAGTATAAACTATCTAAATTCAATTACAAGATCTAAGGTTTAATCTCACATACTACGATCTATCTCTCCAAAGTACGTATCGTATCTAAGGATCACGGCACGTCAATAGAGGGTATAGGCCATGCAGGCTAAATCAATACCTCAAAAAAATAAAAAGATATAAAATAAAAGTATAATTTTATTACATAAAAATTAAATACAAGAAAAAAATTTCATTTACAAGCTTCATTGTATTCCTGGATTGAAGGGATTTAGCCATGCATCAAGATCTCTAGCTCCATAATCTCCCAATATTTGATCTCTAAAGCTTTTTGATTTTTTTTCTCTATATTTTTCTTGCTTTTTCTCTAATTTTTTTCTCCCTCTCCATTTATTCCTAGGTATCCTATTTATAGATAAATTTTTTATTTTTTTCTGATCACAAAAGGAGTCCCAAAATCCTTAGAAATCATATTATACTCGTATAAATTAATTCTGACCGTTGGATCACCTTTGAACCGTCCAGATCAGCCCAAAAATTGATGTTTTAATCCTTATCAAAGTCGAATGCAACCATAGCTGTTCGATCTGGGTTCGAATTTATTCTCAACCATCGGATCGTGCAAAAATTTTCTCTTATCAACCGACAACGAACAGCAGCCGTTGGATCTGAGTCGGGGTAATTGTGGATCGTTAGATCACGTAAAATCATTTCAACCCACTGTGAGCCACACCTGTGGACCGCGTATTATTTTCGATGGACCATGCCCTGACTCTGTGGACCGAGCGATCGGTCCACCGTGCATCGAAGGTAATAAAATTTATTTTTAGGATATTTTCACTCAATATTTGCTTTGATTTTTATCTAAAAAATTAAAAAAAATATGTATTAAATTTTTTATTAATTTTTTAATATTTTGATCTTTAGATTCTCAATTAAATCAATATCTATATTTCATAAATATGCTCTAATTTTATATTTTTAAAATTATTTATTTTTACAAGAAAAATCTAATTTATTTATGAAATTAAATTTTTAAGAAGACGTTAGCACCATAAATTATCAAAAATATCTTCAATAAATATAAAAATATATCATTTATCAATTCCACTCATACAGTATTAAGGCTTTTGCTACCTCTGCGAATGGTTCTATCATCTCTCACCTATTATATGCTGATGACACCATTATCTTCACTAATGGTACTAAGTCTTCTCTTAATAAGCTTATGACTTTTCTCTTGAAGCAGCTTCAGGTTAACTCATCAATAAAAAAAAAAGTTGCTACATCTTATTCGAGTCTGATTCAAGAGTTGAAACGCAAGTGCCTTTATAGGGATATAGTTCGTATCCGTACTCGCAGTAGAAACTCAGGGTTCAAAACCTTACTAGGTAGGTGCACTCACTACAGGAGCTATTGCATGACAAACTCATTGCATGGACGGTCACCCAAAATCTTAAGGAATTAGAGATCGATTCAAACACCAAATTTCTCCTATTTGAGGTCTGTTTGAGGTCTATTTAAAGCCCCAATCCCTTCAATTAATCCTCACAAAAATCATCGTCAAGATCTCTTGATTTCTCCCTATTCACTGGTGGTTCTTTCTAGCTTTGGCCATCGAAAATCAGATTAAAACCCATCAAAAGCTAGGTAAATCTCTTCAATTCTTCTTTTTCAATCTTTTATAGGATTTTAAGCTTGAATTTGTGCTGATTTTTATCAAAAATTTCTTGAAAAATTATTTGAAAATCACTATATTTTGGATGCCCTGTTTTTCCCTTTGTTTTTGATTTTTTGGCTGCTGGTTGTCGTCGTCGGTCATCGGATCCGGCTGCTCGGTGTCACCGAGGACTACCCCACCAGCCTGAGTGGTGATCGGTCAGGAGGGAGGGTCTCCTCGTCGGGAACAAAGGGGAGCAAGAGCTCCCCTATTCCGTTAAAGAAAAAGAAGAATAGAGGGATGCGGGTTCCCTCTCCCGTGAAAAAGAAGAAGGAAAAAAAAAGAAAAAATAAAATAAATAAAATAAATAACAAAAAAAATAAAAATATAAGAGAGAGTTTCTCTCTCTTCTCTCTCCCTTCAATCTGAACCCTTGCTTTCTCTTTAGAATGTTGGACTTTTTCTCTGTACTTGTTCTCTCTAAAATTTTTTCTCTCTAGACTGTTTCTCTCTTTTGATAGATTTTTCTCTCTCAAAGTTATCTTTCTAAGATTAATGTAGTAAAAGGCTTTCTTTTGATGATTTTGATTGAGCTTAATGAAGGATTCGATCTTAAGTGAAATTTTGATTTGAAATTTATTTAGATCTAATTCTAAATTAGAATTAATACTAGAATATAATTTTAAATAATAGGTTCTGAAGATTTTTCTAAAGGTTAATCGATCTATTTATTCAGTGGTCCGTGAAAGGTAAGTAATGAATCATTTTCTCGAGATATTTCATATTTATTTTAAAAATAAATAATTATTTTTAGAATTATATATGATTTATGAAATTATATTTTGAATGAAAAGTGATTCTGAAATACTATGATTTATTGATTATACATATATTCAATGAAAATTATGATATGTTATGATACAAAAGTGTTTTGATACAAATCGAATTTGTACTCTCAGTCTAACTATATTTCAGTGGGCTCCATCAATGGAGATTATATGTTGGTACTCAATGGACCCTACCAGTGGGGATTGTGTGTTGGTATTTAGTAGATCCTGCCAGTAGAAATTATGGGTTGGTATTCAGTAGACTCTGTCAGTGAAGTTTGTGCGCTAATATTCAATAGACCCCACCAATAGGGGTTAAATGTTGGTCATAGTCGAGGCTGTTGAGTTATGAGTGTTTTGATTCGAATCGGATTTATGATTATATTATATATGAATAATTAGAAAGATTAGATTTATATTGAATTAGCATGAAAAATATATTTTATATTTATTCACAGTATTATTTTTGAATATTATATAATATCTGAAATATTTAGTTGAGATATTTGTTACTTACTGGACTGTCTAGGTTATTACCTTTCTTTCTTTTTTTTTTCAGATTCAGATAATTAATTACGAGCATGGGTAATAATGTTGGGACAGAGCTTTTAGAGGCGAGATTTAGCATTGTCAACTTTATTGAACTTAGATCTATTATTTTATTTTTAGTAAAACTTTATTGGATGTAAAATGTTTGATTTAATTATTCGAATTAAAGTTGAATAATAATTATTTGAGCTTTATTCTACTGTGATGTATTGATATCGTGATGAGATGTCTTGCATGCTTATGGAGAGAGTTCTTCATAAGTATGCGACGGTTGCCATGATCTCAAACTCGCGAACTCGAGTCAAGGGCATGACAACCAATCGCAAGTTAACTCATAAGGTGGACAATGTTCTCACTTATGCTACCTATGATCTAGCAAAAGTTATCCATTTGGATATCTTCTGATACAGAGGAAAAGATTTCCCTCATAAATCCTTCCATAAAGAATGCCAAACTGTTCTTACTTTTATCGAGGCAATTGAGTTTTGCATTTTGGTACACATTGTTAATTTTGCCAGAATGAAAGTCTCGTAACCTAGTTTTGACACTTTGGTAGGACTATGTACAAATTGGTACGTAATCTTAGCTTTTGCCAGAATGAAAGTCTCGTAATCTAACTATGACACTTTGGTAGGACTACATATAAATATAAATTGTCCTTGCAAACATGTAAATTGCAAATTGCATGCTTCTATTTTTGTGAAGGTTTTCTTTTTTGAGAGTAATTTGTGAAGATTTTCTTAAAGGATATTGTACCAATGGTCATCATGTGTATAACATTTATATTACGCGCTATTATCATCTTTTTACTGATATTTTTTTTACCATTATTGACTATATTTGCCCTTCAAAGTTGCATGTAGCATTTTTTATCTTTTGTGTTGTTGGTTCATTTGCATTAGTTTCTATGATATGGCATGGGAGTCAACACTACTAATTTTTTGGATTACAAATATGGTGACATAATAGATATAAATTCACACACAACATTCATATAATCAACATACACAATCAATTGCAATTTCATGATGTTGTATGCACATATGGACACCATCAAACAATCATGGATATTTTATATGGTGGGGATGAGGAGTTCTTCTTTAAGAATTACTTTCTGAATCGAACATTCTCCAGCAGAGATTGGGATTCTATGGTCACGTCCAAGAGAGGTAGTTGCACCGGGTCACCCCCCTCCAATCCCATTTTTTCTGTATCAAAAAAAAAGTAAAAAAAAAATCATGGATATTTTACCATAAACAACGGGCATCCCAATAATAACTTTTTCGATTCTTTTTTTGCCATTGGATTAGTTAATTGTGACATTACAGGGATGAGGTTGTTTATGGATAATTTAATATCATTTGATTATTGGACTTGCTCTCGAAGAAGTAGATTGAGAAATGATTGATCAAAAAAATATGATTTGAAGACAATGATTTGAGGAAATATTGTATGAAGTAGTTACTTCTATCCTTAAAATTTACCATATCGTTAATGTGCATATATAAAATTGTCTAAATTAAATGAAGCAGTATTATTTCAAACTTGCTGCTATCCATATCTATCATTATCCCTTATAGATAGTTCGTGAACAAATAGTTATGAGGCTTCTATAGTGGGATAAACAAAATGTAATTCCATTAAATATTGGATGATGATCATGAAAATTCAGAACATCTACTTTGAATGCTTTAATGGTTTCATATTTAATTATGCACCAATGCAAAATTTATTTGATGTCCAGATACATGGAACAATTTGATGCCGAGTTGTGCATGAACTAGGCAAATCCAGTAATGTTTTTTCAGATGTATAATTTAGAATCATGGTCCAATTTATGGACTTAGGCTGGCTCAAGCTCTAGTTTTCTCCATAATTTCTGATTCTTTTGGGGTCCGGGTCCTAAATGGATCAGGGCACGCACGAACTTAAAAGCCATCGCGTATCGCATATGGTGCGACAGCAGAAGCGAACGCTCCGCTGGGCACGGGACCTGGAAAAACCTATTTTACGGTGACCGAATAAAGAAAAGGAGAAAAGGGCAAGACACCGGAAGAGAATACTGGAAAAAAAAAAAACCTCGGTTCGATTTGGTGTGCGGTCTCTCTTCCTTCCCCTGTAACGCTTTGTTTTTAGAGATCTCGCCGCCGAGTTTGAATCAAACCGATCGGATCTGGAGCGGAGGGGGGAGAGAGAGAGAGAAGGCGGATCTCGATTGGATTGAGGAAGAAGGGAAAGAGCGCCTCATGCTGCCGACCGTCTCCAAAGGGCGCACGCCCACCGCCGTGCGCCCCTCTCCCATGTTCCCCCAGTATCTCCGCCGAATCGTCAAGGTTTTCTCTCCCTTTCTTGCCCCTCCTGATGCTATAAGATCTTATGCTGTTGATCTCCATCCGTTCGTAGATGGAAGTTATTAGAATTTTCATTACCATTCGGTTTTGTAGTCTGCTGTTGAATCGGATCTGGATCTGATGCTTTGTAATCGAGTTGTTTCTGATCTTAAATTCCTAAATGTCTTGTTTTCTTGTTATCAATTTTGGGCTGCTTGTTCATTAATGATGGAACCCTGTGGGACACATTCGAATTTCCAAGCTAAAATTGGAAAGAAAATGCTGGAATTCATAGAGGAGTTCAGATCTGCCTGTCTTGGCAGCAATACTTGGTTGTGTCTGTCTAGGATTATAACTTCGTGATTTTTTGAGACGCACCTTGTGTACCTGTTTTGACCGACCATATAGAAGTTTGACTTTTGCGCCGGAGTGAATTATTGATTGGTGTCCGTATAGCATTTCACTTTGGCTTCGCAAAAGTGTTGAAATGTTGCTATGAGCTGAACTTCTAGTGTTTTTTTTTTTTTGGGCCCCCAGCTTAGTATAAAAGATGATTTGACGTTGTCGACTTATGAGTTCATCATATATGTAGGTGTCTCATGGAGTTCACAATGTAAGCTGAAACTTTGTAAATCTTCTAAACCATGTTGCTTAACAGTTTCAAAGTCATAGATTGGTCCTGGCTTGACAATACGATCCTTATTCTATAATTAGCGACCATTGACAAAACAAAACATTTGGGTTTTACCCTTTTTCCCCTTTTTAATACCCAGATAACAACTATTGCGCATTTGAAATTCTAACCTACACTTTTTGCCACAAATCATTATTAAATACTTGTGTATGCTCAACAAATACAAGTGCCACATAGGAATGATATTGGGTATCTGGACATTTGAAGTGAAATGTCACAACTTTTTTTGTCTTCTGCGATGCATTAGAACATGCATGCATGTTTTTAAAGATAAAAATACCATTAGCTACTCAAGCTAGTATTTTGTCTGATATCTATATAAACCTATGCCTATATTCATATTCTGTATGTATGTATGCATATCTTCTTCATACATCGTATAGAAGCATTCTTGTGCTAACTTCTTTGGAGTGTGGAGTGTTTAAAGTTCCAAGCACTTAAAGATAGCTTTTGCCTGTTTTCTGGGTAGAATTTCTTGCAGTGGTTATTAACCTCCATTTTGTCGACCAGCATGAGCTCTTTCACCTTTGGCGCATATGAAAATTACCTATAAAATTGGATGATCATCTTGATGTCATGGTATAACTTCTATATGGAGGTATTCGGACACCTACAAATCAATATATAAAACTTCATCAAGGATCAGTACATTTATCAAACAAATGATAAATATTAATTTTTAAACTAAAATAACATAAGAAATATATGCGTGTCAGCAAACTCACATATAAGATTCGATAATGTTTTAACTAATTCTATTTATTCATGATTTGCAAACATCATGTGGTACAACAAGGGTTATACAAGGTTCATATAAATGTCATGGGATACAATAAGTGTGGCGCCAATTACTATAAACTTGCATCAAGGATCAGCACGAAGGCTATATCTTTTTGTACTTATAATGGGTAACTTATTGCCAATATCTAGGAAGGTGTGACATGATATATGCTATTTGCAAACAATATATTATTCGTTGATGAAAAGAGAACTAGACTAAATACTAAAGTGGACTTATGAAGGAAAATTTTAGGACTAAAGATTAGTAGAACAAAGTGACCATTTTCGTTACTTAAGATTTATTATACAAAATAATAGAGAGATAGATGAAGATATATGTAATAGAACTATAGATAGTTGGGTGAAGCGGAGAGGTGCATGTAGAATATTATGTGATAGGTGTATTTCTTGGAGATTTGAAGGAAAATTTTTTAGACTAATAATATGGCCTACCATATTGTATGGCTCAGAATGCTAGGCAATAGAAAAAGTACATGAAAATAAGTTGAGTGTAGAGAAATGAGAATGTTAAGATGGATTTGTGGTAAAACTAGAAAAGATAAAATAAGGTATGAATATATTAGAGGAGCTGTAGGAGTTGCACAAATTAAGGACTAAGTAATGGAAAATTGATTGAGATGGTATGCGCATGTGTAATGAAGATTCGAGGATGTTATAGTAAGGAATGTTATTTTTATTTGTGTGGAAGGTGATAAGAGAAAGAAGGGGAAGACCTAAGGTGACATAGATGGAGATTGTGAGAAAGGATATAGAGAAATTTATAATAATGTCAGAGGTGAGCCTAAATAGGAATTTTTGGCAGATGAGGATCTATAAAACAAATCCTAAATAGTTGGGAAGAGATTAGACGGTCATGGTTATGATTATACATGTAATGTGGCAGTGCACTTTAACATGTCATGGTTGTGCAAGTTTAAACATCTATCACAAATACTATGCTAAAACATAAAATATTTTATTTTTAGAAATTCTGCTATGCTAAGTTATACATATGAAAATTAGATCCTACAGAATCATTTTAATTGCTTGTATCTTGTAGTTGATGCTAAAGTCATGTCCAAGTTGCCTAATTAACTATCACAAGATGTGCAGATATGAATGACTTCCTTTTGCTGCTAATCTTAGTATTTATGTTTTTCTATGTCTTATATTTGTCTGCGTGACTGTCAATCTGGATCATTCTATTAATAATATTTTCTTTTCACTTTGCTGCTTGAATCATAGTATTCTAGAGATCCTTCTGAGCCAGATAATGCAGACATATGGATCTGATTTCAAATTAGTTCCGTGTTTACTTTTGACACTAATTAATTATTTATATTTATATTCGATTTCCACTGACTCATGTGGTCCATTATTATACTGTAAGCACATGGATATTTCTTAGCACATTGCTGTTTGAATCATGGTATTCAAGAGATCCTTCTGAGCAAGATAATGCAGATGCATGGATCTGATTTCAAATTATTTCTGTGTTTACTTTTGACACTAATTAATTATTTATATTAGATTTCCACTGACTTGTGTGGTTCATTGTTTGGCTTATTGTAGTGGCAACAAATGGATATCGAGTATACATTCTGGCAAATGCTTCATCTTTGCACTTCACCAAAAGTTGTGTATGTATCTTTTTTATGCATTTATTTTACTTTGGTTACTGAATACATTATGTTTTAGGTATGTCTTAGTTCAGTTTTCAAGCAGATGATCATACTTCAAACAGATATTTGCTATAGTAATGTAGATGAATTTTTATCCTATTATTATAAAGCAACATTCCCTAACTGTACGTCCAGCAAATATCTTCCTCATGTAGTTCGCAAGAATATACTTACCATATTAATTTGCATTGCTAGCTTCTGACATATATGGAGAACATTTCTGGAGATGCCTGTTGCCATGTATAGCTTCATGTGAAAGAGTTCTGAGAAGTAACCATCTCTTACATCACAGTCAGAGTGGAGGGATATTAACAAAGTTTAGGTGGAAAGTGTGAGGAACAAAATTGAAATAATGAGTGATAATGCTGTCAGCTTTGTGATATTATCTTGCTACTTGTCTTTATGCAAAACCAAGGTCTTTCAGAAGAATTAGGTTAATTGTTTATCATTATTTAACTTTTTTGTTTTCTTGCAAGGGTAGCTATACTGTTGACAGCTAGCCATACTATCTCCTTAATTAATAGAGGATTTAAAATCTGGTGAACAAGTAAAACTATGCACTTTTTGAGAAAATGATCAATCGAGTAACAATGTAACGTTCCAAGTTTTGGCCCTTATTATTGTTACATTTTCTATTTTTTTAGCATTCACTGCATCATTATTGCAATATCTTATTCTATTTATTTCTGGGTATCTTCATGTGGAACTGAATGATGGAAGACAGCTACCAGCACACCAAATATCATAAACGTAAGTCATCTGACTTAACATTCACCGTTCTTTATGTTAGTGGCTTTTTGTTTTATTTTTTATTTTTTAAAGCTTTGATAGTTTTGTTGGCTAGTAGTTATTGGTGATATCTTCCTGTTACGTATCCTTCCATACTTTTTGACATAATAATTTACATCTATGTGTATCTTATATTCAAAGGTGTGTTTGCATGCATCTCGATTAGGTTGAACTTTTTTCTTTCCTTTTTCTTGGAAAGACTATGTAAAAAGAAATAGTTGCACTCTTTTGTGCAGAAGAGAATGATAGGACTAAGATTTCGGTACCTTCCAGGTATCATAGTTTAACAATTCAAAAGAGCAAAGATATGTTGACATCCATGAACATGATAGACTACAATGTTATTGGTTTTTGATGTCACATGTGCATGGTCAGCAAGAAGGAAACTTTTTCACTCCTAAATTACTAAATGGATTAAAACCTTCTTGGTTGCTATATAAGTAAAGCCTTTGACAAGTCTATTATGCATTCTGGCACTTCCCTGCTCTTTCATAGAATCATTGTCTATGAAGGCATATCTAGTAGGACACTTCTAAATCTTGTTAAAAGAACTTTAGAGATAAGATATTATAATTGTTTCCCTAGGAAATACTCAATGGACTCTTTTCAAGCAAGTTATCATATCCTTCATACAATTGAGGAAGAAAAACTATTTTTTTTTTGTTATCTTGAACCGATATATTTTGTTGCTGCCTTAATCTAGATATGACAAGCAGCTCTCTGCAAAATATTGCATAGAAAATTACAGCATGTACTATGGGAAAGTCTCCGAAGTACCAAACATCCTTCACTAATAAGACATGTATACTTTATGAGATTAAAGACTTTTATAGGGCTTTCTTTTTTCATTTCAAACTGTTCATTTTTTCAATGACTCCTTGAACTCTCAGAAGTGAGAAATATGATACTGCTTGTTGATTGTTTGCAACTTAGCATGCTGAGAAAGCAGAATAATTCTCAATCCATTTTTTTTTTCTTCAGTAGTTTGGATCTAATGGGGATTTTTCAGATATTGTTGATTTTTAAGATTTATTCACGAATAACTTGGTGCATTGAAGTGATCTTGGATCCCGGCATGGCCTTAACTTTTCTGTGTGATATTAACAGAATTCAGGGAGATCGGCAACTACAAGAATTTTACATGGCAAGGCTAGTAACTGAACTAAATTATCATGGAAATTAAGGAACATTATGCAAGATGTATATATTTGGTGAATAGGGATCCATAAAGTCAACCACAAATGGTTGGGTTAATGCTTGATGGTTATGGTTATAGTTAAGCTCCTCAGTTTCTGTGTGTGCCTTTTTTTTTGTTCAATCATACAGAAATAGTACCAACTATATCTGAACTGTTTTTAAGTGTATAATGTGAGATTATTATTTAATATATTATGATGGAGATATTGATCAAGTTACAACCACTTTATGACAATAATTAGCATTAACACTAGAAGATATATAAAGACTATTCAGAAGTCTAGGATTCTATATCTTTTCAATTCCTTTTCCTAGAAGATATGTTTTCAAAGATTGTATACAGTAGACAGATACTCAGTGGCAATAGTTAATGGATCAATAACTTCTGGATTAATATCTTTCATGGAATAATTTATAGCATTTTCTTTATAAATTGGTATTCTTTTGTACCTTCCAGAGCATTGTTCTATATAAGTTTCACACTCAATTTCCTGAGGAACCATTTTGAATTTATATCATGATGTGTTTAATTGTCTTTTTCTTTTGTTTATTGTATAAAAATGGCAGTTAGCATTTATAAACACACCTCCTCTTTTCCCAGAAACAAAGAACCAGTGGGCACGGGATGATCCTGGTTTTGTTGTTATTCTCTGTCTGTTTTTGGTAGTTGCCACTTCAGCTTATTGTGCTGCGTAAGTTTCTCTTCATTGCCTGCTGGTTCTGCAATTGGTACATTATTTGTTCTGGATGACAGGATTAGCAATTCTCTCTAATTCTTCCAGCTTCTGTTTTATAATCTTTTAAGTTTTCACAATGAAACTATCCCCCCCCCTCCTTTATAGAGTACATGCTTTCTTATTTTGTTATATACTTGTGGGTATTGATATCTTTTTCCATGTTCTAGGTATGGTGAAAGTTTGGCACATGCTGTTTCCACAGTTGTTTCAGTTGTTATTTTTCATTTCTTGATAGCTGGAATAATTTTGGCCACATGCTGTTGGTAAGATTTAGATCTGGAGAGCTTTATGCATGAAACAAGCTTCTAGTAATTAGTGGTGTTTTTTTTTCCCTATAATTTCACTATTATCTTTACGACATTGTTCTGTTTTATGCATTTGTAAAAGGTTGCAAGATATAAAAACTAATAGCATACTTGAGAAACAATCCAATTTTTCGTTAGTGAAAGTGAAGATTGCTGTGCAAGATTGCTGACAGCACACAGACACTGCTAATTATAATGTAGCCATGCCTGGCTTGTATAATGCTTATTAAAGGAAGAGGACGATTGCAATCCATCTCACTCAATACTTCTTTAAGATCAGTGTTAATTAATTTATGAATTTCTTTTTGTTTTCTTAATATTATCCTCTTATTTCTCTTCAATGAAAAAGAGATTGCAATCTGTATTCTGTACTAAGTGATTTATCCATCTGACGGACAAAAAGTTCTTTGTAGCTCGAGTAGACAGATGGATAGGGATGGAGTTTGTCTATTTGCAATGGATGGTTGCATATGTCATGTGAAGCCGAGGTTCACCTTACTAACCTGTATCGCCCAGTGTCGGGCATAACGTAGCATACTGGAAACATGTAGATACAGTATTGAGGATTGGTACGGTGCAAGGGCCAAACCAGTCTGTGCTAGGTAGAACAGACTGGTTCTGCCCGGTTGTGTTGTTACTACTTGTACCACGGTCTGGGCAGCATCATATCTGGGCATGAGTAAAGGATCTCTTGATCCTGTGTCTGCATGGGAGTTGTACTAGCAGATGTGTGTACGCTATGCATATGGTACTTGCTAGGACATGGTGAACCTTGCATGAAGCCTTTCAGATTATGGTATTAGAGAATATGACTATGACAAAATTGAGCTTCCGTTTTGCAATCTATTGAGCATTTTTAACATCTTCATCACATTTTACCATTGTTCCTCTATATATCCTTAGAAGTCTCAGGAAGAGTTAGAATTGGAGTGAGTGAATTATAAATTTTAAGTTGCTCTAAGCAAAATGGGACGGGGAATGATGCAAAATGTGGTAAGCGAGTGACTTTGACTTCATGAATTAGTGAAATTTGCTTTTAAGAGAGCACCTCATCTTCTCATGCTGCCTCTTATTTTCCTTGCATCCAGAACCTGTGTGGATCTTTTTCCTGGTCCTGATACCTTGTTTGTGGCAAGCTCAATTACAATTGCATACTACCAAATCCATTTTGTCCTTCTCAGCTTCAGCGATGTATTGCTTGCTTCTACTGTCAAACTTGTGCATAAGCAACAGCTTTCTCTCATGACCAGATTAAAAACTGCTCTGGTTTCTTGACTGCACATTATAATTTGGGAAATTCAACTGTACAGAAGTCAAGTCATTTAACCCTTTTTATATCATCCTCTCCTTTTGGACAGATGAAGAAATTAGAATATTCAAATAACTATAAGCTTATGTTGGTGGCTTGTATAGAGCCCCCTAGTTGTAAGTTATACTTATAACGGAGACTGGATATGTGATGTTAAATATGTTCGAGTTATGTTGAAGCTAGATATTCAAGAAATTAGATGTTGAATTTTCAAATCTAACATGACGCTGTGGACATCCTTTTTTAATCACAATTAGAAGATGGGGAAATGTATGAAGTGGGAATGGGGATGAGAAAGGAGCATGAAGATTAATGATATTTTATGCATCAGTATAATTTTAAGTAAATCGAGGAACTTATGTTGGAATGCTACATAAATACAATGAATCATCTAATGGAGGTAGTGTTCTAATGAAACAATCATAAAAAGCCATAGCACTAAAACGGCGATTACTCATCTTTCAAGAGAGGCTTAAGTGCTGATCTGGTATGATATGGATATGATGAAGGCTTATTATGCACTTGTATGAACACATAATACAGGGTGCTATGCTGATTCCAAACCATTCGCAATGTGTTGGGATGGGGGTGTACCTTAATGACAAGGTACAGGTATGGGGCCTGATATTGTGACGTAAAAGTCATCGCTCTTGTATATTATGTGTCTTCGATGTGCTCAAAGAATTTAAACGATGAACTGTATAGGCTATTTGGGTATGATGAAGGCTTATTATGCCCTTGTACCAACATAAAAGTCATCGCTCTTGTATATTATGTGTCTTTAATGTGTTCCAAGAGTTTAAACAATGAACTGTTTAGACAATCTGTTACTCATACATATCCCTCGGGAAAGAAAAAATAGGAAAACTCTCAATAAATGATAGGCCAGGTTCCCCCCAGTGAATACTGAAAGTGCATGATGGTATGACTATTTGTCTGGAAGGTACAAAATATTCATTAGACCAGATCAAGAAATGGGAATTTGAGTATGGAAATGGTGAATTGAGTGATGGTTATCGTTATTATGTGTTTGTTGAGAAAAAACTGGACCATCGTCTTCCTTAAAAAAACACAATTGTCTTGTTACAATGAAACAGAGTTACAGAGTGAGATCAAGAAAATCAATACCTATGTTGGACATCAGTGACAAAGCAAGACCATTTTTGCAACTTATGAGGCAACAATGATGCTAAGCCTTCGCCTTGGAGTTTGTAAAAATGCACCTGCTTCTTTCTTTTCCATAATGGAGTCACTGACTTGAGGAAGCGTGGACTTGAGCAGATGGTAATTAGTGAAATCACTAATTTATCCCTTTAAAGATCCTACAAGTAGGTGTCAAAGAAAAGGAAATGAGTTATGCTTTTTATGAATACATAGGCTAATATACAAATTAGATGCGCAAGTGCAGAGTAAAATGACTGAGCAGCACTAAGAAAGCATCTTGCTTCACAAATTTTATTGGCAATGTCAGGCTTAGAAACGGTCAAAGAGAGTTTAGACAATTGATAACAATTATATTGTTGTAAGGACTTGTGATGGGAAGAAGCTTTGGACCGAGTTGTTCGAAGTACTGATGGCCTCACTCTCAGTATAGACATATGATTGATCAAATTGGAGTTGTACTTTTGTAGTGGTTCTTTTTAATATTTATAATTCTTTTAATCACATGCTGTAAGTTTTGTATTTGCCTATAATTATTGAAGAGATATCACCCATTTGTTTAGGTTTCATGTGCCATTATCTAAATTGCTTTTCAAATAGATCTAAAGAAACAATTGCTTTAAGGTTAGTGGTTTCAATACAGGTTTCTGACAAATGCTTATCTGCGCGAGGAGGCTCCAAACAGCCATGTGGTCGAGCAACGTGTTGAATGGTAGTACTTCATGGAATTTAATCTATCAGCAAGTATACTAGTTGACATGTCTTAAATCTCCACATGGCTTGATTTCTTATTTACATCTTCTTCACATTGAAATCCTTTGTTTTCTTTCTCCAACATAAAGATCATGAGTCATGACTATCCTTCATCACTTGCAACAAGGAAGTTATGCATATGACCTATAGGCATGCACTTGGTAATTGGTATATGTTATCACCGACTGCTTATCAAATATTTAGATCCCTTTATGCAAATGCATAAGAGTATCAGCGTTATTGGTAGCCTTCTTCGGTGATGCATAAGATCAAACACTATTGTTCTGAATCTGATCACATTAAATTTTTGACAGATCCTTCCTGTCAACTGGTGTTTGATTTATTATTAATGAAGACTTTTTTTTGGGAGGTGGGGGGTGTGGTCTAGGGATTGGGAAGGATAAACTGAGTTTGCTTGCATGACTTTAATGTTGCAAGATCTCATTTCATGTTAGTGAGCAATCAGTGAAAGCTAATCACAATTTTGTAAAGGATACGGGTAGTGCTATATGGACCTCACAAGTCACTTAACAAATTGATTTAATATATGCTTGGTTAGTAGTTAAGGATTTGATGAGACTATGATAAAAATTTTAGTCTAGGATTGTTTTCCTAGTTTCAGATGTAATTACAGTCATATGTCTTGAGCCTATAACTTGAGATTTTTTGAATATTTTTTTAGTGTAAAAGCGAAATTCATGAACTATGTGCTGTTTACCTAATGGCTCGAACTCTCCCCTTATTGAAAGTCCAAATGCCTCTCCTCTCAGCCTGTTTCAGTCTGGTTGGTTGTATTGTAGGGGGTCCATGTCTTGCACCTTATATTGCACCACCTAACTTTGGGCATTCACATTGGACTCTACCATTCACATAACCAAAGAAGAGAGAATAATTATGTGGCCTATTTTTCCATGATATTATTTATGAAATTTAATGTCAACTTAGGTAATATAGACATGAAAAGCAACTTGTTGATATATTGGCTTCGAAAATTCTCAAACTTTATGAGTACACCATGTGAGATATCTGACTACCAAGAGTTGATATTTGAGGCAGAATCTGGAACAATGTATAGCTTTTTATGAGCAGGATCTTCATGCATATATGCTATACAACTAGAGGCATACACTAGCTTTTGAAAACATTAATTTCTCACTTTGCATCTCAGCCTATTCAAGATTATTTGAGATGGTTACTAGGTGGACCTGATGCCACAAATGACCCTGAAAGGAGGATTTAATGTAAGTAAAAGGATGTAAAGGAGAGAAACTATAAGAGCTGTATCAAGTGGTGTTAAGTATGTTGGTGTTTTGGATGATACGACCTAAGATATAAATAAGGAACAGGATATGATTGATAAAGCCAGATCCTCATAGAACGATTATGGAAATGTTGTTGAAGTTCCTAAGAGTAATTATTATGGGAACTGGAATCTAAGTTACATGTCGCCCTATGCTATACTTTTGAAAGAAACAGCCATGTCTCAGGCTTCTGGACATCCGTGGATGGTAAGACTTCTCATGAACACATTTATGATATCTGATTACTAATTTAGATATCTTGATTTTTAAAAATATTTTTTGATATTCTCATTCTCTATAAAATGTGAAAATTATTTATTTTCAATTTCTACTTACAAAATCTTCCATACCTGGTGTTTTTATGTCTGCATGGCAAAACATAACCTGTTTGGATGAAGCTTTACCAGGCTGAACCACCAAGATTTTAATTTGTTTTTTTCCCAGTTTTCTGTACTTTGGTTTTTCTTTTTTTTTTTTTACACCTAATCACCAGTCTCTCTTCAGTTTTCTTTTCCACTCTATAATGGGATTAGCACCATTGCAACTGTTGTTTTAATGAAACTACAATGATTGATTTACTAATGTTGTGTGCTATTTTCAGGCTGTATGCTTTTGATGTTCACTGCAACTCTTTCTTTCCCACGTTCATTATGCTTTATGGTAACTACCCTAATTTTTTTTTAATTGAATCTTTGTTATTATTACTGTTAGTGTTTATCACATCATGGTTGTGTTTTCACTGACAACTTCTTATCTGCTTCAGTAATTCAGTACTTTGTGTCACCTATCTTGGTTGCACATGGTTTCTTTCCAGTTCTGCTATCAAATCTGCTTTTCATGGTGGCTATGTCATACTATCACTATCTGAATTTCCTAGGATATGATGGTATGGAAATTTTATTCTGCTGTGTATTAGTATGTCATATTGATCTTCTTCTTCTTCTTCTTCTTCTTTTAAATGATGAAATATCTTACATGTTCTATATTGGATTTACTGATGCAGTCCTGCCGTTCTTGGACAAAACTACTTTCTTTTTGTATCCAATTGGTCTTGTCATCATCCTATCCCCTCTTAGTAAGTACATAATCTTATACCACATCTCAATTAAGCTTAGAGCCCTAAGAATGGACTTCATTTGTTTTTCTTTTTTTAATGCTTGTTATTGGTCCTTGTAGTGATTCTAAGTGGTTTCAACCCCACAAGATACATTATGAACTTATACTTCAGTTAGCAACTATGGTTCACCCCACTGGAGTAGACAAATCATTGCAGAGGCAAAACTAATTGCGGATTGATTTGCAAACTTTGGGCGGAAAAGGATTTGCTAGATACCTTTGTTTATGTAAAGCAAATCGGCACAACATGCATCAAGTGCTGCAGCTTTCATCAATAGGGTGCCAGACATGCAACAATTACCACACAAGAAGCTTGGAACTTGATGAATAGATGAAAAGGAATGCTTTTTCTTTGGTCATTTTATTCAGGCCTGTTGCTAGGCAACCATGTGAATGGAATGTCTAATTTGCCTAGTTTTTAGGTATTTTGAGCTAATGTAAAATTTACATGTGATAATGATGAGTTTAACCTCCATTTTTAAGGGATTAGTATCATCATGGCTTCATGCATGTGCTTGAGCACCAGCGTATGACTAATAAATTAAATGTGCAATTA
Organism: Elaeis guineensis; assembly: GCF_000442705.2. Classification (NCBI taxonomy): domain Eukaryota; kingdom Viridiplantae; phylum Streptophyta; class Magnoliopsida; order Arecales; family Arecaceae; genus Elaeis; species Elaeis guineensis. The sequence goes on along the minus strand of NC_026000.2, from coordinate 13,284,151 downwards.
GAGCTTCAATGTACTCTGTGAGTGTGATATTTGATAATTGGCTGCTATTAGAAAATGAATTCTTTTCAGAATAAAAAAAGGAGATAAGCAGAGAGATCAGTGCTATCAAAAATCTAATTTTCCTTTGCATAAATTTTATATAGATTATACTTAGAGCTACTTTAGATTTGGTAATATATTTATCCCAACTCCTGAGAGTCTTTTCTGCCTGCCAATGAGAGTGGTGGTGTTTTGGACTGACATGTCGTAGGAATTATTTTGCCTCCAGTGCATTGCCCCAAATTTGTTTATAATCTGGGTTATTTAGGCACCTTGTATCTTCAAGGAACATTATTGGTTATCTTGGCAATACCTTAAACGGGGTTTGGCATGGAAGGACTTTTAGTGAATGATTTGAGATGCTGTATTGTGTTGATTGTAATGCTAGTTCTGTTAAATAGCGTCTTTCTTAGAAGTTCTTTTTGGGACTAAGCACCTCTTAGTGTCTGATCGATTTGCTGATCTATCCATCACCTGTAAGATTTCTTTAACTCCATTTGCAGCTTCAGAGTTTGATGCTTTTCTTTCTTTACTGTTTGGTGTTCATGTGTGGTCAATCTAATAAAAATAGTGAGATCTGAATTCTATTGGATGCAAGCTTGTGGCTTCTGGCAGCATAAATTTCTTGAAATTGAAATTGAGACATCAGAAAGGCTCCCTTTTATCCAATTGTTTTGCTTATGCTGTTACAAGCAGTTTCTGTTTGCTTATCATAACTTGGATTCTCATGGAGTACCTTGTCAAATAGACTAAAGAGAGGATCCTCTTCGAGGATGAGTCTGAGGGCTTTCTGTCTTTTCATCTGCTACTTTTGAATACTTGTCAGTACCAATACTGGGACGGTTTGAGCCTTGGATGCTGTGAGGACATGTGGACTTCGTGTCAAATTCAAGGCAAATGTTTTCACTTTGGAGCAATGGCCAAAGGCTCTGGTCATGATAAGCAAGTGTTTGCAGTAAGTTTTGGCATTTCTCCAAGACGTCCAGAGGTCATCACATAGAAAACCATGGCTGAGGCCTTCCTCGTGCTGCTACCATTTTTAAAAGCGAGAAGCATTTCCTCTGCCCCATCGACACATCTTCCTCATATAAAGGTAATATGTTCTATATGTCTTTTCAAAACTATGATGGCCAACTTGTTCTTTGCTCTTGATGTATAGGCAGCTTTGCTAAATGGAGGCCACATCATTGGTCTCATGTTTGCCTTAGCATTAAAAATGATGAGAGAATTCTCGCAATAAACATCAATGTTAACTAATTTAGAAAGTCATGCTAATAACTCTTAATCATGTCAACAATCTAGTTAACGCTATATTATCAGCAAAGGCATCTTTGGGCAAGAAAAGGTTCTATTGGGAACCCACATTTTTCTTCATTTTTTCCCTCTGCTCTTTTATTTTTTTGGTAACATGGGGAGCTGAAAGCTTGCATTAAGAGGTAAATAAAGATAGTCTACAGATCATACAACCAATTACAACATAGAACCTGTTGCACTTCTGCTCATATACAGCAAGCTGATAAAAACTGAATACAAATAAACAGAGACATAAAATCTGCCCAAAGAAAGGGAAGTAAAGCTAAAGATAGTGTTGCATTATGGATAAAGTCTCCTTGCTGTCCGTGGGGCATTAGAAAATAAGTCCTGGTCCATCCTGTGCTGCTGTTTCCAACTTCTATAGACAGTGGCATTAGTGTCCTCTGAAAATAAACGGAGACTCACAGGCAGAAGGAAAGGATAAATTAGGACCAAGAGGAGGCACTAGCATCTTCAAGATAAATAGAAGCTTTGTTAGTGCATCTAGCCGCCTTTATTCCTCTTCTCCTGCAATAGGTGACGCCCAAATCATCCTGCAAGATAGAGTTGAGTGCATCATCTATAGGTTCACCAATCCGCCCATTGAAGCTTCCTTGCAGTGCAGATTTGGCAATGAAATCTGCTGCTCGGTTCGCTTCACGACGGGTATAGGACATGGTGCAGCTGCTACACGCCTTCTTCCAAGCAATAATATCATGTACAACAGGAAGTTTGGGAACATTGGCTTTAGTGTAATAGGCTAGAGAAAAAATAACATTGATTGCATCACCTTCCAGCCAAATAGCATCAGCTCTAAAATTAACAAATGTCTCTTTGAAATCCAACCATGCAGCCACTAATTCTGCATAATTCACAAATGAAGGAGGAAGATATTTGCTCCCTGCAGAGATAAGAGTCGTATCATAATCATGAATGATATAGCCAGGAGTTGCTTTATCCTCAACGGCTGTCGCATCCAAATTGACTTTCAATGATAGAGAAGCATGCGATAGTTGATTAGCTGTCCAAAGAAGATAGCAAAGGGCTGCCCCAGCACCTTACAGGAGACATGAAAGTAACTTGTGTGCTAGTAGGTTGATGAGGAATAAGGAAGCAAGCAGCTTTTCTAACTAGATGCATGAGGGACCGAAAGAAGTGTTAAAAGACTGTCATTTCTATCAGATGAGATTAGCCAAAAGGAGGATGGCCAAAAGAGCACACTCTTGATATAGTAGATATATTGTAATAATTCTAAAATATATTTTTTGTACTTAAATGATTGATTTATCAATAAAGGGGGCAATTTTTATCCATTCTTGTGTTATGTGTCTGAAAATCATCCAAAAAATTAATAATTTAAAAATACATATTCTAAAAAGTTTAAATTTGAGACATGTATAATTAATTTCTAAATTGCTTCTGATTAATCGATCATCATGAGGACAGTGATTGGTCCGGTTAGATTGATGCATGGATTGCTTTTTTCAGGATAGACGAATCTCGAGTCTACAGTATAGAGATACTGAGCAAGAGTACAGATGGTTATTAGAGAACATCGGTACTGAGCGTGATCATATAAGAGATCACGTAGATGTCTACGCATTTGTCAGTGATCTTCTTGATGCTATAGTGGTGTGAGTGGTTTCTTGACCTACGGTGCCTCGGCTGCTCACAGTGAGGTTGCTGTAGTTTGACTGCACATAAACATGATCTTCTAGCCATTTGAATCATTGTAGTGTATGTTGGCTATAGTAGGTTCATTGTAGTAGGATGTACACTTATAAAGGATCTATCGATCTTAGTAGATAAGGAATCCTATGGAATTTGAGAAGCCAAGTCCATAAATCTATGACCATAGCAAGGTGATTGATGGAAAGAAGTTTTCATGAGTATCACATTTAGACTTGAGCTAATTGAATTTTTCATATGACAGATGTTAGAGTTTGACGAGTTTCTATGATCTCCATCTTGTGGAGACTTACGATAGAGGAACTGAATCATACAGTAACTATACTTAGGGGTTCTATTTTCTATTTTACTAGATTGCCATCACATGCTGCTAGACGTCACTAGTGGATTGTGAGAAATCATCAGGATTATTTTGGATCGATGATCCTTGTTGGATATGAGTTAAAATTATTTTAGCCTATCGAAAGATATTTTGATGATACTATGATAGAGATCATGGTATGTCTCACTATCAGAAGAACAGAACCTATAGGGTTATATACAAAAGAAGTTCTTGACTGATCAAATGATTGAGTTACGATTATGAATCATAATAAAAATTAATTATCAATATGATTGATAATGCAAAAGTTGTAATTAACTAATTCGCTAAGTATTAGTGAATTATAGAAGGATCAATTAGCAATTGGATTGCTGTCTGGTTCAATCTGATTGAGCTATGGGATTCAAATTAAATCTAATTGAATTAGATTCAATTTGGATTGATTTGAATTTGATTAGATCAAGTCTAATTGGATTATGAGATAATCCAATTACATAAGGAGATCAATTCCTAATTTGACTAGAACTTGATTCAATCAATTTTCTTATTAGATTAAGATTTAATTCAAATTTAATTAAGTTCTTAATTAGATTAGGAATTAACTTAATTTGGGTGCAATCTAATCCTAAATTGGTTAGGATTAAAACAGATTTAAATCAGTCCTTAAAGAGATCTCAGTTGGATTAGGATTTTATCTCCTTGTGCCACCCATCTTCATGCCAAATAGGGAGATCGCCTCCCTTGTTTTTGCACCACCAAAGGGCCATGCTAAAGCCCTTCTAGGCCTCCCTATTTCTCCTCTTTTTGATAAGGATCAAATAGATTTGATCTGATTTTGATTGGATCAAAGTTGGAGTCCTAGTTTGATTAAGTTTGATGTTGTCAAACCTAGTCTTATCCTAACTACTTGGGCACCAATTTAAAGAGAGGTTATGGGGTGTGGAGACCTAATACCAGATCAGTTTTAGGCATGGGACTCCTTTTTGGATGTGGGATCATAGAGAGAAGTGAGAAGGAAAAGAAAGAAGGGTTCTCTCCTCTCCTAGGTCATCTTCTTCCTCTTAGTTTTTTTTTCTTTGAGAGAGTCTTATAGATTAAAGAAGATCCTAATCAACCATCAAGAGAGCGACATCTACAAGGAAGCTAGCATCTCGGAGAGATCAAAGAGCCTCCGATCAGATCAGACCTCATATGGATATCTGTATAGATCGGACACATGCATGGCTACACCAAAACCTGAGACATCCTCGGATCCAGATTTGAAGAAGGAGTTCAACGATTCAGGTATGTGATTTGATCATAAAATTATTTTATTCTCTGAAATCAGATACTCTTAATCTTGTTTATCATCATATGAACTAGATCTATAGGTATTTGATTTAGATCTATGCATGTATGGGATTAAATCTGATTTAATCTAGTCTTCTGCTGCTTGTTTTTCAAAATTGATTTGAAATCTACATGCAAAATATCTAAAATCCAATAGTGGTATTAGAGCCATGGATTCATATATATGAAAATAAGATGAGATCTGATTTCTAATCAGATCTAAAATTAATTTGATTAATGATCTAACATCGGTATGTCATAAGGTTATCCTGATATAAGGTTTACCCCTTATGTTGAAAAGATTATCTTAGATCGATGTTGGATTCTTTTAAAAAGTATTTTCAATATTTAGATCTGATTTTTATAGATCTGAAAAGATATTTTTAGATCAATTTTTAATCATATATGAGATATATCAGTAGTAGTTTAGATCTGAAAAGCAGTTTTAGATCTAATTTATTATGCATGAATGATTACTGAAATTTAAAAACTAGTTTCAAGATCATAACATGTTTAGATCTTAAATTTAAAATTTAAATATGAAATCTAAAAGTTATTTCAAGATTATAATATATTAAATCATTCATGTAATTTAAATTTGAATTTTAGATTTTAGATCTGAATTTAATGTTAATAAGATTAATAATTGGTCATTGGTAAATCAAATTAGGCCTAGTAATTTGATTTCATTTAGGATAATTGATTTGAACACAATGGAACCCAATCAATTTGAGGGGTTGATCAAACCCATTCAAGAGTTGATTAGGATTAGATCAAGAGTACTTGCAATCAAACCAATAGTTGTAGTTGGTCGGATCGATTGAAATCCATATGTTAAATTGATTGATCCAAGGATCTAATTCGGCTCAGTGACTCGAGCCTCAATCACTTAAGCTAACCTATTTGAAACTAATTAATCAATTGGTGTCTAAAACAAGTGCTAGGTGATGGTTATTTAATTAGGACCCTTGAATGTTCAAGAGGAGCCTCCCACTCATCTTTACTTATTTGGTCAATTTGGTAGATTGAGTCTTGAATCATGTTGTTTGGTGGCTTGATTTAGCCTATGCCAATAGAACTAGTCATGGTGATGAGTAATTAAATAAGACTTAAATCAAAAATTTTCTCGCATACATATTAAGTAAGCGATCTTCCACCGTTGTAGAGATACGGGCGTACAACTGATGTTGATTGTTCTCGATTAGTTACAGTGGTTCAGTTGCACCAAGAACATACAACCACTCTATAGCATTAGGTGCTCCAAGGTAGAGATGGGGTTGGGCCTAATATCTATCAGGTAAGGGATCTAATAATGACTTTGCACCCGCTTATGAATGATAGATCTGACTTAACTAAGGAGTATAGCCAATATCTATCAGATGAGTCTACATAACTTAGAGACTGAATTGTTGTATCATGCTTGGAGAAGCATTGGACAAAAGTTATCCACTCATCGGTGTAATATGTTACCAATATTTGTCAGGTGAGGAGCACGTACATCAGTGAGACTGCAATACCTACTAAGAATCCTTATCGTGTTTGGATTTTTATTTTTTCACCTGGAGAGTGTGAGAGATTTGAAAAAATAATGGGAGGCTATTTGTTTCTAAAAGTCCCTAGAACAAATATAGATTTAAGTATAAATATCTAACTAGAATCTTTACTCTTCGCAGTTTAACCATGTCAGCTTCAAATCCTTTACCCATATCCTAGAGTCCAACTGTTTGACCGAAATCAATTTCAATAACTGGCTCAGAAATCTCAAGATAGTTTTGATATTGAAAAAATTAGGGTACATTCTCAACCAGGACCTCCTTTTCTTACCAAACCGTTCTAGTACTGAACAGAGAGCTGCACTGGATAAATGGATAGATGATGATAATTGGATCAAGTGCTATGTATTGACTTCTATGTTAAACGAGCTGTAAAGTTAGCATGAGCACATACTAACTATCAGGGTTATGATCACTCATCTATAAGAGTTGTATGGTAAGCAGAGCCGAACATCGTATTTTGAAGTTTTGAAGAGGCTCTTCAACTTCAAAATACACGAGGGACAGTCGGTCCACGAGCATTATCTGATAATGATCAAAGATCTGGAGGAGCTTGAGAAGCTCGATCTTACGATATAGAAGGAATTACAAGTGGATCTGATCCTGCAATCTTGGACTAGTTCATATGGGCAATTTATAGTAAATTACCATATGAGCAAGTTAGACTGCACCATACTCGAACTTGTTAATATGTTGATTACTACAAAGGGGACTTCGAAGAGTTCAAAGGGCTCCATTCTTACTATGGAGCAGGCATCTTCTTCTAAAAGAAAGTCTTCAGAGAAGAAAAAGAATAAGCCTGTGAAGAAGCAGAAGAAAGAGAAAACACCAAAGAATGACACTTCGAAGAAGGCTACAAACATAGAAAAATATTTTTATTACAAAGCTAACAGCCATTGGGAGAGAAATTATCCGCTGTATCTAGAGAGCCTAAAGAGAAAGAAGGGAGACAAACCTTCAGAAGGTATATCTAGATTGCTCGTTGTTGAATCTAACCTTATAATTTTCTTTATTTTTAGTGGGATATAGACTCTAGTTTAAGTGCTCATATATGTACTTCTATGTAGGGTCTAATGGAAAGCAGAGGGTTGAGGCATGGTGAGATGATTCTTAGGATCGACAATGGGATAAGAGTTGCTGCAGAAGCCGTTGGCACTTTTTTTTTTTATTATCATCTAATTTTAGATTAATTTTGAGTGATTGTTATTATTTACCTGTAGCTAGTCAGAATTTAATTTTTATTTCTGTACTAGCATAGAAAGATTTTGTTTTTAATTTCAATAAAAACTTCTATTCGATTTATTTGAAAAATAAATTGATTTCATGTCTTTTAATTGATAGTCTTTATCACATGCATATTGATACGTGTGTGAATATAAACGAGCAAATAGTCGATAATACCATAGGTCATAAACGATCTAGAGATAATATTGACCACAAGTATATGTGGCATCTTAGGCTTGATCATTTTAGAGAAGATAAGATAAACAAATTGGAAAGAGATGATCTCTTAGGCTCATTTAATTTTGAGTCATATCTAGTTTGTGAATCCTACCTTCAGAAAAAATGATCAAGTTATCCTTTGTAGGATATGGAGAAAGGACCACTGAGATACTTATCTTGGTACACACTGATGTGTATGGCCCATTTGATGTGCAGACTAGGGATGGTTACAACTACTTTATTATCTTTACTAATGACCTCTTATGGTGTGAGTATGTGTTTCTTATGAGACACAAGTCTGAAGCTTTTTGAAAATTCAAAGAATTCAGAAATGAAGTAGAAAAGCAAACAGAAAAATCTCTTGAGGTTCTTCGATCAAATCGAAAAGGAGAATATCTTAGTAAAAAAATTTTAAATTATCTTAAAAAAAATGGCATAGTCTCACAATGGACTCCTCCTAGCACACATCAACTCCACAGGATATTTGAAAGGAGGAATAGGACCCTATTAGATATGGTTCGGTCTATGATGAGCTTCACTGACTTACTTTTAAATCTTTAGGGATACGTCCTACTGATCATAATTTATCTACTAAATAGGGTTCTCTCTAAATCTGCTCCTACCACACCTATGAGATATGGCACGGTAAGAAATCAAATCTTAATCATCTCAAGATTTGGGGATGTCCAGTCTATGTCAAAAGATAAATGACAGACAAGTTAGAGGCTAGGTCTTTTAAAGCTCGCTTATAGGATATCCTAAGGAATCAATAGGATACAACTTTTACTTTTCAAAAGATTGCATTGTGATTGTGAGTCGATACACCATATTCCTAGAAAAATAGTTTATCCAAGATGGTGGCAATGAAAAGTTAATTGAGTTCGAAGAGAAAATCTCTAAAGAGCAACGAGCTGTAGAACCCATCGAACCTACTAACAATGAGCCAGTAGTTCGATCTCTACCTTGTAGATCAAGTAAGGTCTCCCATCCTCCAAAAGGTATTTAGGTATCCTTATCAATGATGTAGAGAAAATGTTCCTTGTTGGAGATAAGGGTCATAGAGATGATCCCAAAATCTATGACGAGATGATATTTGACATCGACTTTGAGAAATGATTAAGTGCTATGAAGTCAGAAATTGACAATGCATTCGAACCAAATATAGATCCTAGTGGATCCACCAGAGGGTATAGTACTTATTGGGTGTAAATAGATCTACAAAAGAAAAATAAGTGCAGATGATAAGATAGAGATCTATAAAGCTAGGCTCGTGATAAAAGATTATAATCAGCACAAAGACATTGACTATCAGGATATCTTTTCAACTGTAGCTATGTTGAAATCTATCCGTACACTGCTTGCTATTGTAGCTTTTTACGATTATGAGATATGGCATATGGATGTAAAAATTATATTTCTAAATGGATATCTTAAAGAAGATATATGTATAGAGCAGCCTTTGGGTTTCACATAAAGTCTACATGCTGTAAAGATCCATTTATGGATTGAAGCAAGCTTCTCGAAACTGGAATACTCGTTTCAATGATGCGATCAAATCATTTGATTTTATCAAGATAAGAAGAAATCTTGTGTATACAAAAAGATCGATGGGAGCACTATCGCATTCCTCATACTGTACGTGGATGACATCCTCCTTATTAGGAATGACATTTCTATGCTGACCTCGGTCAAAAGATGGTTGTCTAAGAAATTCTCCATAAAAAATCTAAAGGAAGCATCTTATATTCTGAAAATAAAGGTCTATAGAGATAGATCTAGAAGGATGCCTGACCTATTACAGAAAATGTACATAGAGAAAGTGTTGAAGAGGTTTAGCATGGAGAACTCTAAAAGAAAACTTCTACCCCTAAGATATGGCATTACTATCTCCAAGAACATGTGTCCAAGCACACTTGAGGAGTCTGAGCGCATGAGTAGGATCCCTTATGCTTCGATTATAGGAAGTCTCATGTACTCTATACTATGTACTCGATCTGATATTATCCTTACTGTGAGTGTCACGAGCAGATATCAGATGAATCTAGGAGAGGAATACTAGATAGCTATTAAGAACATCCTTAAGTACTTAAGAAGAACTAAAGATTTATTCTTGATCTTTGAAGGAGGATCGGAGTCACAGATTGAAGGATATACTTATTCAAACTTTATGTCTGATCCTAATGATAGAAAATCTACATCAGGGAGTGTGTTTATGTGCAATGATGGTGTCACTAGCTAAAAAAATTCTAAGCAACCTATAATTGCAAATTCAACGATGGAAACTAAGTATGTCGCTGCTTCTGAAGCTACAAAAGAAACCTTCTGATGCAAGAAATTCATCATAGAACTTGCAGTAACAATAGATGCCATCACATTGTACTGCGACAACAATGGCATCATAGCACTTGCTAAGGAGCCCAGGTCTTATCAGAAGTCCAAACATATCGAGTGATAGTTTTATATAATATGCGACTATCTTAAGAAGAAACATATTGAGGTAAGAAGAGTAGACTCCACGGAAATGTGGCAGACCCACTGACGAAGCAGTTGAGCCAGTCGAAGACTGAAGTCCACTTTAAGAAGATGGGACTAAAGTTAGTGACCATTGACTTTAGGTTAAGTGAGAGATTGTTAAATGTATGTCCTAGAAGTCAAAATGACAGACACATTAATTGTAATAATTTTAGGATATATTTTTGTACTTAAATAATTGATTTATCAATAAAGTGGGCAATTTTTATCCATTCTTGTGTTGTGTGTCCGAAAATCATCCAAAAAATTAATACTTTAAAGATATATATTCTAAAAAATTTAAATTTGAGACATGTATAATTAATTTTAAAATTACTTCTAATCAATAGATCATCATGGGGACGATGATTGATCCAATTAGATCGATGCACGGATCGCTTCTTTTGAGATAGATGAGTCTCGAGTTTACAGTATAGAGACACTGAGCGAGAGTGTGGATGGTTGTTAGAGAATATCGGTATTGAGCATGATCATATGAGAGATCATATATATATCTACTTACTCATCAGTGATCTTCTCGATGCTGTAGTGGTGTGAGTGATTTCTTGATCTGCGGTGCCTCGACTGCTCATAGTAAGGTTGCTATAGTTTGATTACACATAAACATAGTCTTCTAGCTATTTGAATCTTTATGGTATATGTTGGTTACAGTAGATTCATTATAGTAGTAGGGTATACATTTATAAGGGATCTATCGATTTTAGTAGATAAGGAATAGTCTTATAGAATTTGAGAAGTCAAGTCCATAAGTCTATGGCCATAGCAAGGTGATTGATAGAAAGAAATTTTCATGAGTATCACATTTGGACTTGAGCTAATTGAATTTTTCATATGATGGATGTTAAGGTTTGACGAGGTTCTATGATCTCTGTCTAGTCGGAACTTATGATGGAGGAATTAAATTACATGATAACTACACATAAGGATTTTATTTTTTATTTTATTGGATTACCACCATATGCTGCTAGGCATCACTAGTGGATTGTGAGAAACCATTATGATCATTCTGGATCGATGATCCTTGTTGGATGTGAGTTAAAATTATTTTAGTCCATCGAAAGGTGTTTCAATGATGCTATGATGGAAATCATGGTATGTCTCACCATCAGACAGTATAGAACCTATGGGGTCATATATAAAAGAAATTTTTAACTGATCAGATGGTTAAGTTACGATTATGAATCATAATAGAAATTAATTATCAATATGATTGATAATGCAAAAGTTGTAATTAACTAATTCGTTAAGTATTAGTGAATTGTAAAAGGATCAATTAGCAATTGGATTGCTGTCTGGCTCAATCTGATTGAGCTATAGGATTCAAATCAAATCTAATTGAATTAGATTCAATTTAGTTTGATTTGAATTTGATTAGATCAAACCTAATTGGATTATGAGATAATCCAATTATATAAGGAGATCAATTCCTAGTTTGACTAGAACTTGATTCAATCAATTTTCTAATTAGATTAGGATTTAATTCAGATTTAATTGAGTTTCTAATTGGATTAGGAATTAACTTAGTTTGGGTGAAACCTAATCTCAAATTGGTTAGGTTTAAAATAGATTTAAATCAGATTTAAATCAGCCCTTAAAAAAATCCTAGTTGGATTGGGATTCTATATCCTTGCGCCATGCATCTTCATGCCAAATAGGGAGATTGCCTCCCTTGTTTTTGCACCACCAAAGGGCCACACTAAAGCCCTTCCACGCCTCCCTATTTCTTCACTTTTTGATAAGGATCAAATCTAATTTGATCTGATTTTGATTGGATCAAAGTTGGAGTCCTAGTTTGATTAGGTTTGATTTTGCCAAACCTAGTCTTACCTTAACTACTTGGGCGCTTATTTAAAAAGGGATTATGGGATGTGCAGACCTAATAGTAGATTGGTTTTGGGCATAGGACTCTTCTTTGGGCATGGGATCATAGAGAGAAGAGACAAGAAAAAGAGAGAAGGATTCTCTCCTCTCTTAGGTCATCTTCTTCCTTTTAGTTTTCTTTTTCTTCTTTGAGAGAGTCTTAGAGATTGAAGAAAATCCTAATCAATCATCAAGCAAGCAATCTTTGCAAGAGAGCTAGCACTCTAGAGAGATCAAAAAGTCTCCGATTAAATCAAATATCGTGTGGATACCCATAGAGATCGGACATATGTGCGGCTATAATAGAAACTTAGACATCCTCAGATTCGGATCTGAAAAAGGAGTTCAACGATTAAGATATGTGATTCGATCATAAAATTATTTTATTCTCTAAAATCAGATGCTCTTAATCTTGTTTATCATCATATGAATTAGATCTATAGGTATTTGATTTAGATCTATGCATATGTAAGATTAAATCTAATTTAATCTAGTCTTTCGCTGCTTGTTTTTCAAAATTATTTGAAACTACATACAAAATATCTAAAATCCAATAATTCTTCCTCCTTTAGTCCAGCTGCGGCTATGAGTTCCACTAAACCTGATAAGAAGGAGGGTTGCTGATTGCTTCCAGAAATAAAGGTTAGCTGCTGCTAGCAATTTGAAGTAAAAGGGCACTCGAAAAAGATATGATTAATATCCTTTATAAAATTAATGCACAAGTCACATTGAGCTTGGGAATCAGAGATAATACCTCTACCGACCAATAAATATTTGCGAGGTAATCGATTCCACAACAACTTCCACCAAAACAACTTGACTCTCATGGGAACATTTTGCCTCCATATCCGTTTAAAATTAAATTGCTCCATAGGCCATTGTAGGAGATAAATGAGGGGGTAGACATCTTTGATAAAGATATGCTTAGATTGGTTAGAGCCCTAAGTCAACTGATCAAGCCAATCACCATCCGCAATTAGCAACTTTTTAAGCTTGGCCATCATCTTAGTTGAAAAGAATGAGACGATTTTGTCAAGATCCCATTCCTTATTCAAGTTTAGCAAGTGACTAATCTTCAAGTTTTCAGAAATGAGATCAACAATGATAAAGATGATTGAAATAGTTATGGGGAGATATGAAAGCCAAGGATCACTTAGGACATTTATAGATTGGGCGTTTCCAATTTGCCAAATGAATTGAAATTGAATGATTGGTCCATAGCTACAAATTTTGCTCCAGATAGATGAACCGTGTGTGGGTCTAGTATAAGAATGCCAAGAGCTCTTGAAATGGTATTTAGCAGAGATGACTATGGCTCGAAAAGAGGCAGGATTAAGCACAACTTACACAATAAGTTTACACAAATAGACTTTCTTTTTATTATGGAGGGTGTTGCGGCCTGTCTACGATGGGATAGTCAATCGAGAGCCGGATCACTGCGCCTAAGCACTGAACAGCAGGAAGTCGGGAGAGGATGCTTGCTTGCCGGAGAAAGAGCACAATCAAGAGGGCCGAAGATGAGAGCGAGGGCTCATGATCTATTGAACTAGAAATTGGATGGAGGTCGGATCAATGAAAACCAAGCGGAAAGGCCAGTCGGTGGCATTTGGAAGTGGCAATGAGATCTGTAAGGCAAGTCCTCGTTTAAAGTTGCTCTGATGAGAATCCTCCGACGCTCAGGTCAGTTTCTAGCTCAACAGTTGGAAGAACGAGAGAGACAGAATTTTGGCTTTGTGTTTTTGTGCGTACCTATCTGGGGTCCCGTTTTATCTCTATTGATAGAGGGAGCAAGGTCAAGAGCGGAAGGTCATTTCGATCATGTCCTATCGAACAGAACCGAATGGATCTTCTTTAAATGGCTCTGACGACGAGTGTGCCTTTTGTTCAACGTGTAGGTGGTTGCGATGGTGGGCCTTACCGTACGTGTGGCGTAATTAATAACTTTATGGCTTTCCATCATAGCATGCAGCCTGCCGCCCAGGGCATGGCTTCTGGGTGATGTGACTTGATGTAATCCGATTGAGTAGCGTGGAGGCCACACTTAACATTCAGCTGCTCGACTGATGTCTGTCGAATGGTGCCATCCAGTCGTCAGTTCTGATAGTCGGTAGGGCACCGAGTAAGTAGTCAGTCGTATGTCAAATATCATTAGCCAGTCGAAGGTCGTCCATCAAACTAGATCGGATAAATGCCGACTTGAATAGGCCCGTTAACTGTGGTCGGTTAAGCACCGATTGAGGTAAAATTTGTTGATCCAAGTCGGGCTGGATCACAGTAATCTGGTTGGTGCAGCGTGCTTGGTCAGTCGGGAAGCAAGGAAGGAGGTTAGTCGGGTAAGGGCCTAGGATGTACCCCAATAGAGGGACATAAGACCTAAACCACTAAGTTGTCTTAGCTTACAAATGCTATCCTATGCAATCAAGTGGAGATCTCTATGATCCACCTCATGTCCGTATAAGAAGGCATGAATATTCTTTCTCAAGATGATTAAGGTTGTCCTCTGCTCCTTTGAGATAGCATTTTAGTAACACTTTAGTTAATTTAAGCTTTTGCAACTAGGAAGCAATCTTCATATTCTCTCTAAATATGAAAAGAGTCAAAAATCATAATCAACTAGTTACAAGTCAAAAATTTTCTCATTTAGATTGCATTACAATTGGTCATTTGAATCTCATTGCTCTTTCATGACCACAAATCATCGAGCAACCCCAATGATATATTGTCGTTCGATGCTTGAAGCCTCATCCTAAAGATCTTGCTGCATAAAAAATCATTCCATATGGATAATACAAACGAGATACATTGCATAATGAACTTCATACTTTAGATCAAAATTTGCTATATTGATCGATACTGTACCATCAAATATATCATACTATACTGGCAACAAATTGATACATAATCTCATACTATACTGATACTCATATATATTGCCATCTTTTACCACATTGTGTACTAATATGGTAATAGAATGATATCAGTATAGGATCTAGTATCAACATGATGATCCATTCTTTTGTTGTGAAAGGTGTTTTTCACGTTGCTTACTTTGAGAGGAATGTATGCATCATTTCCTTTCATTTACTTTGCACTTGCCCGTTCCAATGGCACCCAACTACCAACCATTAATTGGCCTATGCTATGGATTACTATTTACCTTACTGAAAGTAGGAATACTGTATGAGGGCATTTGGTATGGGACGATCTACGCAAGATCAAGAGTGATATGTGGTGATTGGATTGAAAAAATAAAATCACCACTTCGGATCACCTCTCAACAGAGTTGAGAATTGAAAATTAGGAGTGAGACAGAGAAAATTTTAGAAAAATATCTAACAGATTTTTCCTCTTTCTAATCACGAGAATCTTCTTTGGAGATGATGCTCCAACTACCCACCGCTTGAAAAAAAAAAGATAGGTTTCAAGTCGGGCGAGGATTTTCCTCAGCTCTAATTCACCTCCTGCTATAGTATGTAACCTACATTATTTATACTAAATAGCATAAATAATGTCAATTCATAGGTTATCAGGTGTTGCAAGGCTTCGTCGATTGAGAACATCGGGCTCGAAACTTCTGATTAAAAAAATCTCTTAATTTATGAGTTGAACCTAACTAATGAAAAGTTATCAAAGGTAATCTTTTCGAACTAAAAAGTTGTGAAGCAGATGTTACGAATTGAACCCAATTTTTTTTTTGGTTCTTTTTTTTGGTAATCTAGAATATTTTGGTTAACATATTTTAATATAAGATTATCGTAATGGATGGTGATTTGAGGAGTGGAGGGATTTAAAATCATTGCCACATAAGATTATCATAATATTTTACTTTTTTGTTATCTGTCCTCTGTCATATTTTTTCTTTCTATCTGAGATATATTAGAAATATTTTTGATATTACATGATTGGTCATCTTGAATTTTTGTAGTATACCAAATAAATTACTTATATATATTCATGGATCTTTAATCACTGTATTATGACCTACCAAATATCATGATCTAAGATTACTAGGAATTAGATCACTCTAAAATTTGGATCATTAGTGATTTTAGATTATCATGATGATCCCAATCAGATCATCAAACGTCTTTTATATGCTCACCCAATCCTACCTCATGAGTAAATATTTATTGCAACGATGATACTATATTAAATTTTTAATAAATTAATAAAAATATTTATATTTTATTAATTATTATATATTTTATTACGTTTTATAATATGATCATATTGTACCATCGATTTTCAATTTTTGATTGGCATGTTATAAATCTGACGCGGTGTCACCGTTGCAAAAAAACCCTACCGTGCGTGCGTAATATATCAGATACCAACAAAGCCAGCAGCACTGCTTAAAAAATGTGGAGACCAACGCAAAATACATCCGCTCGCTGCTGTGCCAGTGAAGCTCCAGTGGAGGATTCCATTGTGTTTTAATTATCCGTCTTCGTTTAAATCCTCTTCTCATCCCTCCTCATCTCTTTCCTTCCTCCAAGAAAAACCCTAACCCAGTACAATGGCCGGCGGAGAAGTTCTCGACAGACTATCCGCGCCGGCCCCGACGGCGGCTTCTTCCGCGTCGCCTCCCTCGCCCCGTCGGAGTCGGCGATCTATGCACCGTGCCCTCGGCGGCGGCGCTGGTCTCCCTCTCTCTCTCTCTCTCTATATCCGCCTTTCTCTCTCTCGAACTAGGGTTTTCTTTGGAACCCTCGATGATCTTTGGTTCTTGGTTGTTCCAGTTGCCGATGTGCTCCTTTGGAGGCGGAGGAACGTCGGGATTCTCGTGGTGACGGCCGCCACCGCCGTATGGTTCCTCTTCGAACGGGCTGGGTACAGCTTCCTCTCTCTAATGGCCAACGCGTTCCTCCTCCTCGTCGTTATCCTCTTTTTCTGGGCCAAATCCGCCTCCCTTCTCAACAGGTCCGTTGCCTTTGCTCTCTCCCTTCTTCCCTTGGTGCGGTTCGTTTCTTCGTATAAATTTTCTTGGTTAGTGGGAGTATACGATAGTTCCAAAATCTTTGAGTGCATTTCGCTCAGTTGTTCTTAGTAGGTCGATTGCTGACTGATGTGATTGTTAATTTGTTCAAAATATTTGATTCTTAGACCTCTTCCGCCCCTTCCCAATCTGGAGGTTTCTGAGGAGTTCGTAGGGAAAGTTGCGGATGAGGCTCGGGTGTGTATCAATCGTGTGTTGGCTGTTGGACATGATATTGCCATTAGGAGAGATAGGAAGGTGTTTCTTCAGGTATTTCTCCTTGCCCTCTCATGCTTTGTTAAGCTTAAGCTTGTTCTTTGTCTTGCCTCTTTCTGATATCGTCTCTTTTTGCTCCCTTCTTCTCTGAAGGTTACATTGCTTTTGTGGCTTGTTTCATATATTGGGAGTTTGTTTAACTTTCTTACACTAGTTTATATTGGTGAGTTTCGGTGGACTTTCTTTATTTTCGTTCTTTGATACATGATAGAATTGCAAATGTAGGGTAGCTTCTTCCTCTTATGATCTGCATGTTCTGATTTGTACTTTGATATTATTGCAGGGGTGCTTCTGTCTATCACTCTTCCTGCATTGTATGATAATTACCAGGACCATGTTGATGAAAAGCTTAGTCTAGCACATAAATTACTCTTGAAGCACTGCGACAACATTCTAAGAAGGGGAACAAGAAAACCAGCCAAAGAGAAGAAGATCCAGTAGCATGATATACTCTCTTGACTCTTATCATATAAATACTTGCACCTCATGATAATAACAATATGGTAGATTTACTTTCCTTTATCGTTTATTTCACTTCAAGTGGTTGCAAACTTACATTCATCCAATTGACTGTACTGAGGTCTGCATTATTAGAAAAATCTCTAGATCAATGCATTTCGAAATTAAAATTATGAATTACAAGTAGTGGAAGAACCTTTGTTGTGAATAATCCGAGTTTGTTACTCAATAGTCAATGGATTATAGAGAGAAAAATGGAGAGGGAGCTAAGATATGCCCCTACTGGAGCTGTTCAACTAGTTGGATCTAGCAAGACTGATGGTGGTCCATATACATTGGTATCTACAAGCATTTGATTTTTGATTTTAAAAATTTATACAAACTGATTCTTTTTTTTTTTTTGCAAGAAAATATTTCATTTATAATTTGTTCGGCAATCTTGATGTTGATCATTTTTCGATAATAACAAAATGAATGCCACTTTTTGCTAAGTAGAGGGGTGCCAGACCAAAGTCCTGTTGGCCTCCCAATGTAGATTATGGTTTACAGTGTGAGTTCTTATTTTAGATAAACAATTATGCATTCAAGTTGGATTCAAATTGTACTGGTTAAGTTGTAGCTTATCTCTCTTATTTCTCTCTCTATCATCTCTCTCTTTTTTTTTTTATTCTCTTTCTTTGTGTGAAAAGAGTGTGGCAGTCTAATTGTCATCTGATACTTTCTTTGTGCTTGTCCCAATCTTTGTTGTAGTTG
The DNA here is from genome assembly GCF_000442705.2 of Elaeis guineensis. Taxonomy (NCBI): domain Eukaryota; kingdom Viridiplantae; phylum Streptophyta; class Magnoliopsida; order Arecales; family Arecaceae; genus Elaeis; species Elaeis guineensis. Next base: position 13,265,628 of record NC_026000.2, on the reverse strand, counting down.
TAGCACTTGGTCTCACTTTACCTTGCAACTGACTACACCTAGTTATTTATTTTACTTATATATTTATTATATACATAAGCTTATATTCCGTAGCATCATTGCTTGAATTATGATGTAACGTCTCGTATTTATACCTATTAATATAATGGCTTTTTTCTTAATCTACTTGATATGTTATAAATGTATCACTGGGTACATTTCAATATAATTACCATTGATCATTATAAATTATTTAATTCTTTTCAGAATTAGGTGTTTAGTTTAACTATTAATGTTAAGTAGATTAGTTGTGGTTTGTTAACATAATGAAGGATGATAACTTGTATTATAATTTTTTTAATACTAAAATGTTGGACAAATTACTTAGTTTTTATATAGATTAACTGTTTTTCATCTGTTAGTATATGCTTTCATATATCCTGGTTCACTATTATTAGTTTTTAATTCTTGAATTAAACTGTTTTCCTAATACATAGTTTCAATATCTATGAATATGATAAAATTGTATAAATTATGATTTGTTGTATGAACATTTCAGTAGCTGAGAAAACATGTAATAAGTCTGAATTTGCACAAGTTCTTAGCCTTACAGTTTTCCCCATGATACCATCCCCTATCAATTGACTTGAATCGTAGGTTGGAGACATGTTTTTCTTTTGCCTTCTGCTAACTACTTTCAACTAGTCACTTTTATCCCTGTAACTTTCGCTTTTATGATGCTATAGTGGAGCAACAGGAGGAATCATAAGGGAGTGCAGGATGAGGGGGGTTCATGTTTCTTGTGAGTGTGGAGCAGTGGCATCAATGTAGGTGTGGAAAATATTTTTTTGAACCTCTTTTTTTTGCTTCAATAGAGAGGTCTGAGATAGGAGGTTCCTGCATTTCTTTTATAATTCCTTTGTTTCTTTCCCATATGCTGTATTCTTTTCTTTATTTGGATCAACCTGTACTGGACTCATGCTATCAACGTACTGTACCTCAAACCTCTTCTCGATCTCTATGCATGTTTTGTGTTCTGAGAGGTCATGAAAACAGCTATAACTAGATTTGGATTACTGAAGGAGACACAAAAGAAATTCTTGAAAGCTCTCTATTAGTTGTTAGACGAACATACATATATACATGCATATTGCTCAGGTTGGACCACGTTCCTTGCTTGATCTCTTTGAGAATTGACAATTTTCACTCCCTTGTATTGTGTTAGTTAGTTTTACTTGCATGAAAGTATTTTTGTCATTTAATTGCCATTAATGCATCTTTTTTAAACCCTAGACACACACACACACACACACATATAATATATGTATGTATGTGTGTATGATTATATGTATGTATATATGTGTGTATGTGTGTGTGTGTGTGTGTGTCTGTGTATATATAAAATATATATATTTATGCATGTGTGTATGATCGTATGTATGCATAACCTTGTTGTTCTTTTTGGGTCTTATACATTTCTTGGTGTTAGTGATTTGATTTTTGGATTGCTCCTAGAGAATCCCTAGGCTATGTTTCTCTTAGGCGGTTCTACTAAATTTAGAGGTTGAGAAGAGCAAGTTGTGCAGTTCATAGTTTTACATTAGTGGGCTAGTGGGCTCGCACTAATAGCACTTGGTTTAATAAGTTAAGTTATCAGCTTCTTACTTGATTAGGGAACTAGAGGTGGGTTTGTATTAGTACCCAAACCTACTCCGATACCTAGAAAAGAATCCCAAAGCTTGTTTGAGAAAAGGTGTCTACCATGGTTTTAGGGTTCAGCTGTCATGCCATGGCTTTTGGTGGCCTGGAATGGCACTTGAGCTCATGGCAGGTGCTATTGTGGGCCTGAACCTAATAAGGTGGATGCTTGTGGCAGGCCCACCCTTGGCAGGTGATTGGTTTTCTTTTATTGTCTTTCTGAATAATGGTTTAACACCACTTCTTTATGTAGCATGACTTTGTTTTGCTTTATTGAGTAATTATATGATTTTATGACTAATACAATGATGTGACTCTTCCAGAAAAAAGGTTGATTAGTTCTGCATCGTTAATGAATCTTAATATTAGTTACCAGACAATCATTGAATCTTGAATTAAATGCACATGCTCTCTCAAAAAAATTGCACGTGTTCTGCATTATACTTAAATCTAGAGTGATAATTGACTTGTTGATTGAAATATTTGAAGCAACTCATTGGTACACATGTTTTGATATAAGCGATACTCTTTTTTTAAGGTATATCATAGCTGATGTAATCATTATTTATTATTTAATGTCTTATGCTTCGTAGTTCTATTTTTCATTTAGTGGTTGCTATACTACCAAGGTGTATCAGAGAGCTAGTTGTTTTATGTTTTATGGATGATGCCATATTAGATTGTCAATCTTTATTCTATAGATGATATTATCATGTTGGGTAGGCTGATGTTATCACAAATTATGCATCTTTATTTTCCAACATTTCATATCTTTGTTGTTTCCCATTATCTTTTGTTTTGGATGATGTTCATGTGAAATATTGTTCATTGGATACTTAGTCGAATAGATTGCTAATATATTGTAGCAGCTATTGCATTGAGCATTGGTTAGGGATGGCAACAGGTCGCATAGGCCATTAACCATATGCACCTCATACTCACCTCGGGGTGGGAGGGGGCGGGGTGGGTGGAGTTAGATAGGGATGGGTTGGATGGATGGGATCGGATAAAATTGCAAACATCATTTTTTAAAATCAAACAAATAAGAAAATATAAAAATTAACATTACTGCTTGACATAGCATTGAACAAAATAAGTGTTGAAGACATAGAACATTCAAACCAAATTTTCAGCAATAATAGAAACATAACAAACAAAAATATTGTTTTTACGAAGTCAGATGTCCCTAAAATTAAGAAAAGTACTCAACTAAAAAAATGAATAATTGAGCATTATGGCATGTAACCTTTCACATGTTCAATCTTTCTCATGACTAGAGTAACTAGAGTAAAGGATGGGGAGGGGATTTATGAAGACTTTTATATATCCGGGTTGGCTTCGGGATAGGTTTTACCATTACCCACACTCATCTTGGATCTGTTGCGGGTCGGGTAAAACACACCCCATTAGGGTCGGGTCAAGTCGGGTACTTGATAGGGCAGAGTAAATTATCACCCCTAGCTCTTGCCACCCACCATCCAATGTGTGCTGCGAATCCCTTCAGCCATTGCTTGGTGCTTTTCAGAATATTGATCTCGAAATTGTAGAATTCCAATCTTGAATAATCTAGTGTTATCTTGCTATGTCAAGAAAGATTTGGAAAAACATGGAACACACTTAAGACCAAGAAACAAGTTATTGGACACAGATGATCTCAAGTTGCTTCTTTACTAAATGTCTTTAGGCAAGACAGAAGAGATATGCAATTTTAGGAAATGCTGAGCGTATTCTCTCTAGAGGTCTTGATGGAAACTAATCCTTTTACAGTACGTAACCATTGCCTAAATGCTAAATTCGAGCCTCATGATTTTATAGTAATGACCAAATTTAATGGTTATGAATGTGAAAGCTGGCCATGTTAAATCACAAGGTCACTGTAGAAAAGTTAAATTAGCCAAGTTTTAGTTTAGCAAAGTAATATGTAGAATTAATTGTTATTAGATTAGGGTTTCTAAGCAGTTCATATCTCTTAGAATTTAATTTCCTGGGCATATATGTGTCTGTGCCATTGCACAAGTGAGGATGCGCATGCATGCATGCATGTGCACAAGTGCATGTTTATGCATTTGTCTGTGCATGCATTTATGGCTACATATGCATGTATTCTTGGAATAGTTTTTCTAAATGTTCTTTTCTCTTTCTTCCTAGGCTCCAAGTTTTTTCTTTCAATGGATTCAAGGTCACACCTTCGTCCCCCTTCTGACTTTTGCTCCATCTTGCAACCTTACCTTGTTAATGGACCACACAGTTTTTGTATTATAATCCAAATCTATTTTTATGGTTCTATGCTTTCTTTCAGTCTTTGAATTCTTGTACCAATCAAAGAATGATTTAATCACGTGATGATCTTATTACAAGATAGGTAAGAGATGAAAAGATGGAACCTTTTCAATAAAGGACAAGCATGGTGCCCTGATCATATGAGTATTAAGTGGAAAATGAGTCATCTAAAGAGAAGATAAAGAAGTAATTAGATTTTCGATCATATGACATTGAGAAGAGCACAGTTCCTGATTATCCATCTAACCATGATATAGCACTCAACATTGCAGACATTGTTGAAAATCCAATGATGTGTTATGATGAAAAGAAAGAGATGGTGATGATATGTTCCCATGTATATGTGATTGTAGTTGATAGTGGTCATGATGAAGTTGGAGGTCATTTATTGGACACTCTCTAGAACTTTGTATCATTTTCTTTCATGACTGAACTCTCAAAGTGAGATTTATGATCTTCTGTTCAATTAGTGGTGACTCTATCCAAGTGTGAAATGATGGTTTCCATCAAAAAGATGATGTAATCAAGTTATGGTGGGTGCCTTAGTTACTAGAAAAAGGTGCAGTTATGGAAGCATGGGTACAGGGAAGCAACTCTCATAAAAAAATAGTAACAAAATTTTGAGAAGTGGGTGTTGAAATGATTTCTGAGGAGATTTTGAAGTGGATGCTTCACCTAATTGGTGGAAGATTCCTGCTGGTAAGGTGAATGTATGTGAAGCTCTCATGAAATATGAAAAATTTTCCATAAAGGATAAGCATTTGATGCTAATCTTCAATCCTAGAAAGGTGATTCTTCCTCACCCCCAATTCTCCTCCTCATCTTCAATCCTCATTCCCACCAGTGCCATTCAGGCTGCCATGCACCGGAAATCTGTTTCTGCTGCCGCAACCAGAGAACCTAGAAGAGATTCTCGTTGGATATATACGAGGAAGGTGGGAATTTCTTGTGGGGAGGACCGAGCTGTTCTTTTGGCCCAAAAGAACTTAAATCAGGTCAGTCGATGGGTATTAGGCCGGGCTTGGGTCGGGTCGGGCCTACATTTCGCGAAAGATTTTGGGCCTAAGCCTGGGCTGAAGCATGAAAAAAGTCTTGAGCTAGGATTGGGTAGGGGCGTGGCCCAGCCCGGTTTGAGGCCTAGATGTCAGCATTGGTGATCTATGATAACCTGTTATTGCTGGTGGAGGGGGTGAAGAGATGAAGGTGAAAGAATTATGTGAGGTGGGAATAAGTCACTGATTTATTATTCTTCTTTGGGGTAACCAGATCTGATAAAAAGGTGACTTATCTCTAAAGTTCAGGAATATTGAATTCGCTGCTTCCCCTCACTCGGACGTTTCCTTGTTTCCTTGGACACCTCTCTTTGCTTCGCCTCACCTAGTGCACAGATTACCTGCAGATATCGGTGGTTGCTTCCTAACAGGCTCTAAGTTTCTACTAGTCAGCAAAGATGCACCACGCAATGGTCAAGCATTCTGATATTTGAAAACCAGTTTGCATCAGAAGCTCTAGAATTGACCATGGGATAGGGAGCTGTACTTTTTCTAATTTAATCCTTATATTGTAGTTATTTATTTTGATAATCAATGTGCTCTGTCTATGAGACTTTTTGACTGAAGTAGAAATTGGTGATGTGCATTGACTAGCTGACACCATCTATTAATTATCTTGAATTCAACCTGAACGTGTAGCTAGAGATGCTCTGGACATAAGGATATGTAGAGTTGCCTGGCATGTGTGGTAGTGATTGAGGCCAGAAAGTTTGCACAGAGGCAAGGCCGTGGACTATACTTTGAGGTATTCCATAATGTTTAAGGTGATTCTGTGTCGCTGACTATTTGTTATGGTCCTGTAGAAAGTGTGTTGAAAAAAGATATTTATTTGCAAGTGTCGAGGTCCAAAAACTTGGTTTCAATGGCAATTTCTGCTAGGCTGAATGAGCTTGGTTTCGGCAGCTTCAGCGAGCTTACAAAAAATTATTTGAAAAAATAAAGAAAAAAACTGAAGTCTAAATAATAAATTAGGCACATTTTTGTTGTATAATCTTTGGTTATACACTGAAACTATCAAGTCAAAATAATAAGTTAGACACATTTAAGTGTTATATACTATTTTATTATTTGGTGAATTTAAGTGTTATTTATTATTTTATTATTTGGTGAATTATCACTTGAATCATGATGCCTATGAGATTTAATCTTTAAGACGTGATAACCATATGTCAAACAATTTACTTCTCTAATTTTCTTTTGAAACCAATATTGCAAGACTTCCATGTCTTTTTCGAAACTAGCAAAATCTAAACTGAATTTTGATAAAATGCTGCTCAAACGAAGACACTTAGCAGCATAAATTGCCTAAACATATAAATTTGGTCTCAAATATTCAGTGGAAATGCTATAAGTAGCCATGATTTCATCTGTTCTGGTAAAAACCGAAGTATTTTTACATTTATTTCCGAGTTTCAGCTGAGCTTTAAACCATTGGTTAGCATGTTATTTTACTGTGGGTCAGCGTATCATATAATTTTATGTATGCTCTATGTGCAGTCAATTTTCCATAGTACAGGTAGGAAATAGGGGATGCCTCCGATACCTGCTAATAGACTAACTTGGACCACAATATTGTAATATGCATATGTAAACCTAATGATATGCTTGATCTGTCAAGATTCTCATCTTGTGTATGCCTACCAATCTTCTTCAAATGAATTATAACATCCAAAGCTAACATTTGTGCTCTAGGCTCCTATGTTAAAAATGTTTTTGAGATGTCAGTAAAAATGCCAAATGGATTCTTGTATTCTTCTTTTTTGGCATATCTTGTTCTGAATTTGTTGAACTTTTGGGTATCTCGTTTCCTTTATATTTCATCTCCGCTGGGGATATGTCACACCAGAGTATTTTCTGACTCCTGCTATATGTTGTTTATTCAGGTATCTATTTGGCGAATGTGGCAAGCTTACATACAAGGGACACGGCAAATGTGCATGTTCATTGAATTTCTATCATCCAGCCATCTGCAAAACCTTTATTCAAGTCGATGAGTCATTTATATGGTTGTGCCCGTTAATTAGACGACCATGAAATGAAGTACCCAAGTAATAGCAGGAAGGAGTGCCAAATCTTTTCAGGTGTAGAACGAACCCTCTTTCTGTGGACGTCTTTGTTGTTTGCTGCGTGTGTTGTTGTGGGCGTCTCTGCCAACATTAATGTATAAACGTTTGATTTTAAGTTGTCAGCACGTTACCCACGTGCTTCAACTAGTTTGAACAGATGAGATTAATTGCACGGGCATTACGAAAGTTTTTGGTTTGCGACTCGGAGGATTTATGAATTACTCATTAGATGTATTAAAACTTTGTATCTCGTCGACTTGTGGTGCATGTACCACATCCACCCCCCTTTTTTTTTTGGGTATATGCGGGTGGTCACATCATTTTGGTGAGAGAGTAGTCCATAAAATCAATGTACAATATATCCCTTAAGGTTGGGGTACATGTCTCGTCTTATCTTCAAGTCTACAGTGTTCCCTCACATGTGATATGGTCCGATCTGCAAAGCCTCCGGTAAACATGCCATGCTGACATTGCAATTGAGAGATGTAGAGTAATCCAGATATCGTTAAGAAACAGATGGGCTTTCTGTTATTTCATATTGTAACTGATATTTCATGTTGTTTTAGATTTATTCAACAATGGTGGCAAAATTTTTTTCAATGAAAATTCTTCCTGCTTGTAGTTCTTGTTTGGTACAGATGATATCCGTCTAGGCGATCTGAAGCTCAGCCTTCGAGATTGAAGGTTCAAAGAGATAGGAGTCTCTTTTCACTAGCAGCCTGGCATCTAGACTCCAGATGTAAAGTTTGCATCATGCCTACTATCCCTAACATTGCCATCACAGTTCATCTTGGCAAACCTTGAAGGAAGGGATTTCGAGAAATAAAAATAACCTTTTGGGTTGCTGCAGGAGCAGCATGGGAGTCCCAGAGATCGGGGAGTCAACGGATGGGCCAGCAATATCGAAATGATTATACTCTACAGTCAAACAGATAGTTCTTTTCAGTATTTGGTGTGCAAGCATCACATCACCTTCAAAGATAGACTATTTATGAAAAGTCAGATTTGATAAGCGATATAGACCATTCTGCTCTCCCAAGTGGAGGTCATCCTCTCCGTCATACTTTGATGGATTGCATTCAAGGAGGGCTTCAGTCAAGGGTGACTATTCGCCTCCCTAGATTGACTGCTCATCCTCCTTTAGATCAACCTCGCCCTTGGACAATGAAGAATAGCGTGAACCAGATATGAAGTTGGAAGCTCCATGCCTTTATTTTTGAGAAGCATGCGCATCGGAAGTCGGTCCCATGCAAGCTTTCAGAGACAGCCTCATTTTGGGGTAGGCAGTTGCTCTCCAAATCCAAACAGCCTCAATCCTCCTATCCATCACCGACTTGTACTTGATCAGGTCCCTCAAGGGGACCCTCGAGCAGTAAGACCAACCACACCTTTAGATCTTGACTATGATGCAACGGGATCAAAGTGGTCAGGATCCGATCAGCGAGAGGACCACCAAATAAATAGGTGATCTCTTGGGCTCTCCAATCCCTACCATCAGTAGTGAACAAGTTGCAAACATGCAGATGATCAACCATCTCACTACTGATGTAGGTCGGCCAACAGAAGAAAGGTAGGCTGGATATCCAGGCATCTTGGCTCATATCCATCGAAGTTCCATCCCCAATCAACCATCTGATGTGTGCTAAAACAATAGGCCTGCAAGCATAAATCTCCTTCCAAATAAAGCAACCGTAGGAAGCCTGGATCTGAGACCCCCGACTCCATGCCCCATACCGGACCTTCATCACTCTACTCCATAAGTAGCCTGGCTGGATAAAGAATCTGGCAGCATATCTAACAATCATGACCCCCTCCTAACCAATAGGGATCGAATCCCCAGACTTCCATCCCTCACAGGCTGACAGATTGCATCCTAGGATAGCAAGTGGATCCCACACCTATCTTATCCTGAGCCCCATAAAAAGTTTCGAAACCACTGCTCCAACCCTTTGAGATAGGATTTCAGCACAATCATGTTTGCCAAGAGATACACCAGGATGGAACTGAGCACCGATCTCACAAGAATCATCCTATCCATCATGGAGAGGGCGTTGGATTGCCATCCCTTAAGACGATCCTGAACCCACAACTCCAAGGATCTGCAGTCGGCGCTCTGAAGTCACCTCCTCATGATACAGGCAACTAAATAGGTTAGGGTCCCAATCAGCTCCTGAATTTTCAACCTCTCCCGAATCGCCTGCTTCATCTGGATCTTTGTCTTGGGGCTAAAGATGATCGCAAACTTTTGCAGATTCATAAGCTGACCAGATGTTTGATAGTAGGCCTCGATATGGGCATAAAGCACTCTGCATTTCGAACCAAAATCCATCCAATGAAGAGGCAGTCATTTGCAAAAAAAAGGTGCAAAGTGATTGGGCCCTAGAAGTGGACCAGTAGCGCTCCAACCTTGACCTCTAAACTACCATCTTTAATGTTCGAACGAACCCTCAGCACATAAAATGAACAGATAAGGAGAAAGAAAGCAATCTTAGCGAAGCTCGATTGCCGAGTGAAAGAATTCTATTGGGGTGCCATTAATCAAAATCGTAAAGCTGGAGGCCTCCACACAGTCCATGATCCAGTCAATCCATCGCTCTTAAAAGTCGAGCTCTCGAAGTGTCTGTCTAAGAAAATGCCAGCTCATCCGATCATACACTTGCTTCATATCTAGCTTAATCACCATGAGGCTTCGACAAACGGTTGCTTGCTAAAGATTCTATATAAACTCCTAGACAAGTAAGACATTATCGAAGATGTTTCAGCCGCTAACAAAAGTATCTCGCTTCAGACTGATCAGACGAGGCACAAATGGCTTTAACTGACCAACCAAGATCCTTGCACACACCTTGTAGAGAGTAGTGTGAGGTTGATTGCTCTAAAGTACCTCAGAGTCGATGCATCAAGCTACTTTAGGATGAGAGTGATCATCGTCTTCTTCCACTCCTCCAGAATGCTCCTAGACTGGAAAACCATCTACACCACCTCCCCTCTAACAATAGGCCAATATCGTCAGAAAAAGAGAGGAAAGTCATCCGATCCTGGGGCCTTATCCTCCCTCAGAGACCAAAGGGCCCGTGCACCTTTTCGGCAGACAGCAAATGAGTCAGAGCCTCATTCTTTTGATTAGAGACCTAGGTTACTGGCTGGGCACCTTAGAGGAGAATGTCCATGCCCAAAGGCATTGTCCAATGGGATCTAAAAAACTAGAATATCTACTCCTTGATCTCCTCACTATCATCCATAACTCAGGCGTTGCTCTTCCTCAACTGTCTGATGTGATTGGCAGACCTTCGGATCATAATAAACTGATGAAAAAAATTTAATGTTTTGGTCGCCCTCCTTGCTCCACTGAATTCTAAACTTCTACCTCTATAGTGTCTCATGCTGTCTCAGTAAAGAATCATGCACCAAGAGCTTGTGACGAAGCTCTCTCAAATCAGACTCCTGAAGGCCACCCTCGTAATCCTCCCTTAGCTATAGCTCCGCGATGTCTACCTCCACCCCTTCAATCCATCCGAAGATGTCACCAACCTCATGATGGTTCCATCGAAGGAGTCTATACCTGGCTAACTTCAATTTTTGGGTCACTCGATACCTTGCATCCCCATGGACCGGCATCCTCCATATCTCCTGAATCAGATCCCATGATTTAAGATAGAAGGTCCAAAACTTCTCAAATCTAAATGGGGCCTTAGGCAGGCATAGGCCATTCATGGTGATGAGAATCTGATAGTGATCCGATGCAATCCTCGTGAAGTGTTAAACTTGGTGCTTTGCGAACAAGTGGAGCCATTTCGTAGTTGCAAGCGCCTGATCGATCCTCTCCTAGACTTAAGCCATCCTCTGTCGATTATTGCACCAGTGAATTTATGACCGGAGTAGCTTATATCAATCAGACTCACATTATTGATAAACTCTCTAGACTCAATGTTGTCCTCAGGCTACCTACCGCCCATTTTCTCATGGGATCTCACAATACAATTGAAGTCCCCGATGATAAGGGAAGGCAAGTCTTGCGACACCATTCTGGATATCTCGAACTAGAGTACCCTTCTCTCCCTGTACTCAGTGCTGGCATAGACTCGGATAAAAGCCAAGGTCCTCCAGTATGCTCCGAGATGACTAAGGCCACCTGCTGCCTACATCTATGGAAGCATCTATCCTAATCAAGCCGCGATGCCACATCACCAGGATGCCCCCCGATAGATCCTTAGACTCCACTACATAGGTGCTCCATGCCACTGGAATCCTCCATCTAGTTCAGATGAGACTTGCCCCAGAGAGCCAGATCTCAAGTAGGATACAAATATTATGGCCATGCTGCTGAATCAACTAGCCAAAGATCGATCGAAACGAGGGCTTCCCTGCCCCTCGGGTGTTCCAGATCAGTAGCCTCATGGAGATGACTTGTGGGGAAGGGGATCCGTACCAATACCCCCCTCAGCCTCAAAGCTCACCTCAGTCCCAACTACCATCGAGTCCATCGACGACGGACTCGCCCCCTTCCCTTGGATAGTCTGTCTCAATATGGTAACAGCATCCTCATGGGCAGTGTCCTAGCCCCCCATCAATGCGTCCATATGCATGGGATCCTCTCCCCAGAAGGGCATAGGGTCGTTCTCTATCCTACGCTCCATCTTTTACTCAGTCTTTCCCTCCTCAGGAGCACCACCTAAATCAGAATCCCCCTCCATTCGAATCAATGCCTCCCCCTCCTCCCCCATGGTCCTTGCTGAGAATATGAAGACCCCGGGGCCATCAGTGCCATCTGCAGCCCGAGGTGGCGATCGGGTCGAGTCAGATATAAACAAGTCGGGTCAGAAACAGGTAGAGTCAAAAAAATTTGAACCCGGATCCGACCTATTTATTTAAACAGATCAGATTTTAAAATCCAAATCCGATCTACTTAATAAACAGGTTATCCAACCTGATTTGTTTATGACCTGTTTATAATTTATTAAAAAAATTTAACCCATTTAAACCTATTTTAAAAAAATTAAAAAAAAATCTGAGATCTCACCGCATCTTCGCCTCTCCATCCTCCATCCTTGGCTATGCTCTCGCCTCCACGAACGACGGCCGAGAGGGTGGCACTGAAAAAAATCAACGAGGTTGAATCCGATGCACCATACATCATAACCTGAACATAAAACACTAGGTTCCTGATGAGATTAGGGACCGACGAGATGTAAAAATATCGATAAATCGAGACGAGGGTCGGGGCCCTCTCCAAGATCCCCCTCGCCGCTGACGCCAACTCATCTCCGACGACAATGGGCTTAGATTCCTAGGCGGCACACCAAAAGCCCTTGCGGGAGACGTCGTGGTCCTCATGGAGGAGGCCAGAGATGGGGAGATGGAGGAGGATCTCGAGCCACTGCGGTAAGACGGAGTGCCAGTTGTCACAGACGAGGCGAGGCAGAGGAGGCGAACCTCGGCATACCAGCATAGTGGAAGAGGGAGGCAACGGGGGTGAGGCGGCGTCACAGTGATAAATTAGGACTTTACTTTAGGGAAGAAGAGGAAAAGGGTGAAGTAGAAGGGGGCTGGTTCCATCGGAAGGGGGCAAAGCGGAAAAATAAAATTTCATGGGCTATAGGCAAAAATGGATCAAAATTGAAACGAACGCAAATTTATTATAGTAAATTGAAATGAGCCACTCAAATATTTTAAATAAAAATTATAAATAGGTTTGACAGGTTGAGAAATCTAAATCCAAATCCGACCTATTTAATAAATGGGTTAAACAGATCAATCCATTTATAACCTGAACTCGTTTAAATCAAACCCAAATCTATTTAAGGCGGGTCGAATACGGATCAGATTTGCGGATCGGGTCATATTTTGCCACCCCTATTTGCAGCTTCCATACGAACCTTGGAGGATGCCTTGCTTTTGATCTTGTTCTTCCTTGAAGAACTCTTCTTGGGCCCCTCAAAATGCAAATCCCAGTCATTGGGCTTGATTGGTGCCCGATCTGCATCAAAATCATGGGGCTAGGTGTACTTGGGCTAGGTTGAGCCCACACCCAATGACACGGCTCACACGCCTTCCAAAAAAATCCTGCCGACACCTCGTCCCAATGTCCCTAGCACCCAGGCTCAGTCAACGGGCCGAAGCAGTTGATGCCCAAGCTTAGGCCCGCGATGGCTCCCCCACCAATCTCTACATCCCCAGCCTCATATCTAGCTATTGATTTAGGCATGGATCTGATCGGAGATCTCCACTATGCGATCTTGGCTGGTTGGATCTAGCCGTCGAATTCGGCTGCCAAGTTTGCCCAATCCAAGCCCCAATCAACTGACTCTGGTTCGAATCGACTTGCCTTCATCTCTAACCAAATCGACTCGGCTTCCTTCTTCCTCAAGCCCACTGGTACTTCCTTCTCAGACTGCCACCGTCCGACGGCCACCAACCATTGCCTCAGGTGCAGCCCCTCCATCGCAAGTCCTCCATCATTCCCTTTAGTTTGGCCAACGTTTTTCAAGCACAATCCAGCTGTCAAGCTCCCATCTCCCCCTCCAGCTTTGCATGCCTCCTCCGATAGGTGGAAGCAGCCGCATTGGAGGCAGATGCCATTGAGATTCTCATAAACAAACCTCTACCAGAATGGTCCATCCGGCCGTTTGACAAGCACTCCCGACCTCAAAGCCAGGACAGTTCAACCTTCATGCATGCCCAGATGAACCCGAGGCACCTTTGCTCTGCCATTCAATTGTGCATCACGGATAGCTCTATGGCCAGCAGAAGCACTCCCGGATTGCTGCCTTTTCCAATACTCCGTTGGGAGTCGTGGTAAATGGACCCAAAGCAGGGCCGTTCTGATAGCCTCCTTCATCAGAAAAAATTCCGACCTCCACACCTCCATTGCCAGCACCTGCCTGCAATGACGCACGGCCAATGAAGGACTAGGTCCCTCTCCTTGGCCTCCTTGAACCAAAAGAGCAAGAAACCCTTATCTAGCCCATAAGCTGCCACCTATCTCTTCAATCCTGTCTGGAGCCAAAATTCTTTAGCCACCAGCTCCGATGCCACTCGCTAGCCCAAACTTCTCGCTACCACTAATGTGACCGCCCAATGCTCCAAACTCTCCCTCGATATCTCCTCCAAGGACTCGATGACTTTCGGGAACCATCGGATTAGCTCGTCCACCTCTTCCAAAGATGGCTCCGATGAGATCCAGATGGTACACCCTTGCACTACCCTCTTCCAGCTCGACTCCGACCGATCACCTACCTTTGAGGTCCTAGAGCGGTCCTCTAGATTGCTCGACATCTCCTTTGATGATGGTGAACACTCCAGCCAGATAGACCGCCAACGATCATACGAGAAAGGGCCGCAAGGGTAATCTCAAAGCAAGCAGGGGAAAAAACAAAACGGTCACTATTTCACACGACGGAATATCACATCCCTTTCAGCAGAGGGTAGTGAACGGTGAAACAAGCCCCTTGGACTGCAGACACCAACCTTGGGATTGGTGATACACGTTGGATGAGTTAGTATGATTTCTTTACTGCCATTCGATCATGTTGCTCAGTTGTTATCCAGCAAGATACACCGCTCAATCCTGGTCGGTAAGCAGACTTTTACCCGGTGGCCTTTTCTTTAGCTTCTTTATTTGCTGTGCAAGCTGCATGGCCTGATGGCAATCTGTCTTCGATTTGAGTACGGGCTTTTTGCAATTTCACATGCAGCATACTCGGTTGGAGTCTGAGATTTTACAGCCAAAGAAACTCTCATGCTCTTAAAATGGTTCTGGACTTCAACCATTTCTGCGCCTTTTTTCTTTATCATAATCCCATGTATTTACATCACCTGTACCATTCAACTTTGTAGCCTTTTTGTTGATAAATTAAACTACCATAACCGACATCCATCTTTGCACATAGAACAGGTTAATCTGCAATCTATTCGACCGTTTGCTAAGCACAGAGCATATGAACAACAGGATGATTTTGGTGTGAAAGCATTGCACATAATTAACAAAAACAGTATTTTATAAAGATCTCTGAAAATTATAAGACAATCTCATGCAGTCCCATATTAATCTGGGGGCTAGAGATCCAGGATAATTGGCATTGCATGCAACAGCACTTGCTCCATTCAAGTTGTAGTTTAGTAAAATTTCCCAGCTATGCTTGATTTTTGCTCCACACATGGCTGGAAATGACGTGAACATCTGGGAAACATGCAAGCCCGTTATTACAGCAAACAATAGTGAGCTACAATGTACCCTTACAAGCATACTTGAGACCCAAAAATTCAGCTAGTATGTGGTGGCTATAGAGCAGATTTGGATAAGACGTGACAGCTCAACAAGATTCTTAGAGTATTTTATCCAAATGATATAAATATAAAATTTTTTTATTCAAATCATGCACATTCGAACTTATTTATCAAATTAATATAAAAACTAAAAGCACCATTTAAAATGACTTTTTTTTTTTGAAAAAACGTGATTCCAAATGGTGCTTTCTGTCCAATCAATCCAACCCTCCACATTCTACGTGGAACCTAAACAAAAAAAAAAAAAAAAAAAACACCATTGAGGTGGGGTATGGGGGTGCAGAGTTGGCATCAGATGGAAAGGAGAAGACGGAGTAGGAAAGTTACTTTAAAAGCGCCATTGTGATGGCGCTTCCATTTTTTTTTTTTTGGTTCCACGTAGGCTGGAGAGGGTTAGTCTCATTGGGCAGAAAGCACCGTTTGGCTTGACGTTTTCTCAGAGAGAAAACGTCATTCCAAATGGCACTTTTAGTTTTTGTATTAGTTTGATAAATAAGTTCGAATCTACATCATTTAGATAAAAAAAAATTATATTTATATCATTTGGATAAAGTACTCAAGATTCTTACATAACAAGTCTTGCTTGTTACTCTTTAGATATCATTGCTAACATTCAGAGTCCTCATAAGGAAGATTTACCTGTCTTCAGAGCTTCAGCGAGTACAGATCAGCTGCACTGGGGAGGACCACATGCCTGGATGGCCAGGTTGGATGGGCAAATATTTCATTCACCCAATGCCAACCATTTGCCTCACAGTCGTTGAAAACATTCCAGCTGAACCATCAAGTAGTATTACAACAATGCACAACTTTTCTATCTCCATGAAACAGAAGATACATGAAACAACATCGAAAAGAGAGAAAAAATAAGATTCTCCTAGAAGTACTTCCACACCTTGTCTCAGTCATTTTTTGGGTGTCCACTCAAATTATGAAGCAAATCAAGCTATAGATATTATTGGCTTCTAGCTTAGTTCACACAACAGAATACCCTTCTGGATCTAACTCACCTTGCTCAATTGCAAATATTGAGTATAGGCACCATGGACCCTAGAATGTTTCCCTCGATTTGCAAGAGGCAACCAAAAGTGGCTTGACTCAAAAGGAAAAGGAAACAAGGGCAGCTACAGAATGGCAAAACAGATTTTATTGAATTCGGAATCAGGCTATGCAGGCTTTGGGACAGGAACAGCTTCCACATACGGTAACGTGACTGATCGCAGCAGTTCTAATGAGAATGCAAGCCCCAAGAAATGCGAAAGGATGGTGTTGGCTGAGGCCTGTAAAACCAATAAAAAACATGAAAGTAGTGAGTCTCAATGAGATCATATAGGTTAATCGGATTCAGAGATAGATGCTTAAAGACAATTAGATGGAATAAAAGATGGACATTTAGAAAACCTAATGCAATATGCATTATCTTCAGATAAAAATTCTTATAAGAAGCAAAAACAGATGGCCATGGAAACTTAGTAAGTAAAAGCCAAAGTGTGTACTATAACCCCCCAAAGAAAAGCTAAAGTGTGTACAATGGCATCATCATGCAAGTCCAATTATTATTTATTAATAGAGATAGAAAAAAATGGAGTGCAACCTTGCAAATGCAATGAAAACTTTGGTGGAAAATACCTGATCTGAGAGCACCATAACAAGAGACCATAATAGATAACAAAGGTAACTTTCACCATGAAAGAGTGGATTAAACTATCACAATTTTGTTATCCTTATCACGACAGATGGTTATTGTCCAGATGTGCTGCCTACCTTTTTCTTTTTCTTTTGTTTTGTTTCTGTGGATAGCAACCTACAAAGGGTAGTTAACCAGAGAATGACATTTTACCTCTATGTGAGCTATATATTTGTCTATTATACTTTGGATAATGAAGATTATTGATGATTGATTGTGGAAATTTGACTCTAGCTTCATGCCCAGTGCAACTAAAAGACAAAGGAGCAAATATAAGAGTTCGTGGAACTTTGTGATAAAATTTTGTGATAATATTTATTCGTTGAGAGGGCAGGCCACAAGGTTGATCCATTTTGACCTGCATGTCTCGGGTTCGAAACATGGAAAAGGTCTCTCTACACATAGACGTAAGGTTGCATCCATCTGACTCTCCCTATACTCCATAGTGGTGGGAGCCTCGCGCACCGGGATGCCCTTTAATCTTTATCACCGAGTGAAAAGTTAGACGGAATTTCTTGAAGAATGAGAAGGAAATGGGCAGCTCTTTTCAGTTCTACATCAAGAAAATTAAGTCATCAGTTAGTTATGTATACTTTATAACATTGGGTTTATTTCTCCATCTACTTTAGTACAAACACATTTGTTTTTTCCAACCATGCTGGTGGTGTCCGCTGACCAAAGATGCCTTGTCACCTTGAGATGCACATGAAACTCCACCAGCTGAGTGGTAGATGTGCCTCTCAATGCAGCATGTATATCAATGTTTTAGAACCTGATCTGTTCATTTTAACTTGAAAAGGGACTGGGTCATAGGTCATCAATCATCAGTTAACCTTGGGTTAACCAGAATTGAACCATGAGTTCATGATAACATAATAAACATATAAATATATATAATTAGTAGATAAAATTATAAATATATACAGAAAAATCTAAAACATCCAAATTTGTTAGCATTTTTACTAAGTTCTAACAATTCTAACTACATTCTATCTCTATAATCATATATCCTTACAAACAATGCATAACATCGCTCTCCAAGACTAAGCTATACGAAAAGTAGAAAAGAAACTATTTTAGCAATTTCAAATATAAATTTATGTCAAAGCCATCAATTTGCCAAAAATCATTCACTTACCCTGTGTTTGGCTAGGTCATGAGAGGGTGGATAGATGAGGTTAGAATGATGGATGGCCTTCATCCACCGTTTAGTTCAAAAAGTTACGGAGAAGATGGATGAAAAGGAGGGGTTGTCTATCCATCCTGATCCACCAATTTACATCCTCCTAATTTGGGAGGATGCAAGGATGGATGGATAGAGCATTGATGAATAGATTTTGGCATTGACAAAAATTCTCTCATTATTTTTTTTGATAAAACTATAATATTTCTTCACTTTTTCATTCATACTTTTATACGTACCGTTAACCATATACTATCAAATTTTATTACTAATTATTTTAATTCTAGTATATAATTTCTATACTTACAATTAAATAATTAGTATTATCTTCTATTTTTTTATTTTTATTTATTATTTTTTAATTAACTATTTTTATAATATTAATTAACTATTAATATTAAATAATAAATTATTTATTTATTTATATAATTAATATATATAATCAATTTATTAATAATTAACTTATAAAAATATGTATTAAATTAAATTTAAATATTTATATAATTTTTTATATAATAGATTATAAAGATTACAAGTTTATACATTATTTACTTCTTTGGTATAGATAGATGTTATAAATTGATAATAGTAATATTTTTATCAAAGGATAGTCTAGTAAAAATGTTATATAAATATCATCCATCCTTTAATTTCTCCTATACCAAATAGAGGAAATCATTTTCATCCATCCTTTTATGTTTCATCAAATATATGAAAGGATATATGGATCTTCCATCTATCCTCTCTCTCATCCACCCATCCTTCGTACCAAACAGAGGGTTAGGACTGGAAATGGGCTCCTGCCAGCTTGAAGCCCATTGGACTAGGTTGTGGGTTAGATCGAAAGATTTCAAACTAGATTTCAGCTTAAATATAGAGCTCATTTGATTTTTAGACTAGGCTCGGGTTTATCATTGGCCTGACTTGAGCTTGAGCCCGAATAAGATCCGACATGAGCCTGAGCAAGGCTTTAGCTTTCCTTGGCTAGTTGGCCCCCAACTCCCAAAACCCACCTAACCATCCTCCTTTTTCCGTCTCGCTCTTGTCTCCAAAAGCTCAAGCCTTAGACCCTCCCTCAAGGCCCCATCCCCCGACCCCTCTCCCTTGTCATCCTCCCCCTCTCTAGAACCCAATCACCGCTAGCACCAGCATCGGTAGCATGTGCTCATGGAGCCTTTAGGCCTTCGTACAATCTAGTAGCGAGATGGGTCCTCGTTGGAGATGGTCAGCCTCCTAAGGCTGAACAATCTAAGGGGCAACATGCCGAGGAAGAAGAAGTGGAAGGGGAGGGGGATCGGTATTGGCAAGGGGAAGAAGCCTGATCGGGTTCGGGCCCCTCTCCCTAATTGTTCTCCCTTTATTTGGAACCCTATCATCGGTGCTGGCATGAGTGGTGCGTGCTCATCGAGCCTTTAGGGCTTTGTGGCCAGGTGGCGGGGATGGGGTCCTCGTTGGCAACCGACAACCTCCCGAGAAAGAGGTTGCAAGGTGCCAAGGAAAAAGCGAAAGGGATGGGGGATTGGTTCTGGCAAGAGGAAGAAGGCCGATCAGGCTCGAGTTTGGTTCGAGCTTGGGTTTTCCAAAAAGTTATAGGCCTAAGGATGACCTAGAGCCCCAATAAAATTTGAGCCAAGCTCGGGCAGGGGTGTGGCCCAACCCCATTTAGCCCATTTCCATCCCTACATTAACTGCCTTGCAACTATATGAATGAAATCTAACTAAGAGATGCAATGGACCTGTTGCCCGAAGGATGGAGGGGGGAGGTAGGAGATAGAGACAGACAGAGGGGGAAGCTAAGGAAGGCTGCCAACTTTAGGCCTGCCAAAGGTGTGCGAAAGAGTGTGGACAGCGTGGTGAGAGATAGGAGTGTTAGGGGGGAGAGAGAAAGAAAGGAGAGTGCTGCCACTGCCCGTCGATGTCCCAGTTAGAGAGAGATAGAGAGGTAACTCGGCCATCCACCTATCGTTGACCGTGCACTCCCCACCATCTGTTGTCTGCACAGAAAAAGAGGAAGAGATCATGGAGAGGAAGAGAAATCCCTTCTATTCGATCATCCACTTGCCCCAATTCCCATATGAACCCATTTTAATATGCTATTTTAAAATCTGCACTAATTCTGGTTCGAATGAATTGCTAGTTAAATAGATGCTTCACATGATTCCTAAAAATTAAATCAAATTTTGGGATGGATTGGGTTTATGGGCCTACCAAACCATAGACCTAACAAGTTGATGGTTCAACCAGTTCAACCGGCCAGCCTGGCCCAGGTTTTAACACATTGATATATAACATCCAAAATTTAGGAAGACTAATTTTCTCCATTGGGCAATGGAGCTATCCCATTCCTACCTTTCTTAACATCTTCAAGTGAAAGAAACACAAGAAGGAAATGAAACTGATTAAAAAGAGAATGTATTTTAACAATATTTTATCTGTTAAAAGGCAAGTCTATGATATCCATGTAACTACTATTAACCATTTGTACACTAAATTGAAGTGCATGCATTGCAATTATCTAATACTATTCCATAGAATGACTAATCCAAAAGATTCACGGAAAAAATGGTTTGTTATGAGGTTAAAGACTCAAGTTTATAGAAAATAATCAACTGGACACTCAACATTAAAATTTGGATAGCTAAACATTTATGGAAGGTGACCACGGGCCATAAAAGATGATAAACTTGTAGATTAGGTGTAAGTTTAGCACCCCTTTTTGTGGTTAATCATCTTATGGCTAATGAAAATGGAATCTCACTTTTGTAATATTCCACATTTACTAATAATCTAACATGATCAACATGCACACCTTACTGAGACCCATTCCTGCAAGCTATTTTCCCATGTAGAAGCTCTAGGTTTAGTGCTGTACATGCTGAAATTTAAGCAAAGTCTACATATTGAGTACCTTAATATTCACAAGACACATACTAAAACTGTATATAAAAGAGTATTACTTATGGTTTGGCAAAAGGAAAAGGTAATACCCAACAAAGAAAAAAAAACATCTAGTTGTATATGTGTTAAATCTATACATGGACAAGCATGTAGTTCTCCAACATTTAACACAACTAAGCATTAATTTATGTATCTATAAACTTTATAATATTGAGTCTGACATTGCACATGAGGTCTCTGGGTATCCAAACATAGGACATATGTCATTGACTTCACAATCCAATGGTGTATGATTGAAAAGTCCCATTTACATCATCAATAATTTTGTGGCCAGATGTTGAAAGCATGAAAAATCAGAATGAAAAAGAGCATACAGTAAATGGCTAAAACAATTTTTCCAAAAGGTCTCAGTAATTGAATGAAAAACAGCATCAGTAGACAGCATACCTGCACTAGGAATACATCTAATGCCAAAACAGGACTCTGACCAGGGGATATCCCCTGGTAGTATGGAATCGCCGATGTGGTAAGGGCCTTTGCAACCAATAATCCAACAGTTGCTTGCATTCCGAGAATTGCAGCACCCATTCCTAAAAGATTTAGCACTATGCCATTTTTTAAGCTTTTTACCACGTCAGCACGTGGAGGAGCCTGCAAAACAAGTCACATGAGTTTATAAGATTAATCAGTAAGTAAAAAAGGATAACCGAAGAATATCACAGAAAATATTCAGACGTAGTTATTCATATGTAAGTTGAACCATTGCACAGAATGAGTGGCTTTACTTCTATCAAAGGAAAAAAATATCTAATGAACTGATGATAAGTGATAACCTTCAAACTAATCATCCATGCATTATTCCCAAAACTAAAATGAAATAGGTACATGAGACACTTAAGCTTCGCTCTAAACAATGTTTATGCCCCTTATCAGAAATGCATGACTGATCCAACCAACTTTATTTTCCCCTCTTCTTTTTGTGATAGTGTAACCATCATCATTTCAAGGTTTCATCTTCTTTTAATCGGTAGGATTTACTGTCATATATCCTATATTTGCCACATCATTTTGATAGCTTGGTAGCTCGTGTATTGATTACAACTTCTGTTGCTTTGTACAACACGATAATCCTAACAATATGTTCTGCATGTTAAGGTCACTAACACTCAAAGTTGTCTATACAATTAGGTTAAATGAAAATGAAAGCCTGTAGGTACTGGACTATGTAAAAGGTTTCATGAAAGAGAGCTCCCCTATAGGTATTAGACTATACAAAAGACTATCATGAAAGAAAGCTCCCAATGCATATACAAGTTTAGATTGCATATAACGAGGAGAACACAAGACACATATTATACCTAAAAATCAGCTAGATGACTGAATGGATGGACATGGTCAATGAATGATCTAGAAAACAAAACATACAGCAGAAAGATCTTTTTTTTTCCCTTTTTTTTGGGGGGGATAGTACAAAGATCTTGTTTTCCTCTCATGCTGAGCTACCTGAGCTTCTGGGCATATGCACTTATGTTGACTAACCATGTGTAAGTCCAATTCCCCCACAACAGCAGCTCTTCAGCTGTTTAACAAGCTAAACAGAGATTACCCAATATTCTTAGCAGGTGATTAATCAGAAAAGTACAGGACCTACACCTGGAATAGTGGATTTCTTATAGTAACAGAACATCCATGGAGCAACTAAAAATGAATCAGAAGGTCCATGTAGCAACTAAAATGAATCAGAACGTCCATGTAGCAACTATCCATAAATAGTCTGTCTCATTTTTCATTTGGATGGGTGAAATGCCACTTTTCTCTAAAACATCCTCATCAGAGGTTTTTTCTTTTTCTTTTTTGCATGGGGATGTCCTATTATCACATTGGTTGTCTTTTTTTTATTCCCAGCCTCGATGTGTCATATGCACCTGCGAAGTACAAAAGATAGTCTTCCCCTCACACAACACCACCCAAACAGCGCCCCCCCCCCCCCCCCCCAACACACACACACAAAAAAAAGGAACAAAAAAAGAACAAAAAACAAAAACAAAAGAAAAACTACATGATGGTTATGATGCCAATATAAACCTTGCTCTGCAGCTTTTCATAAAATCACTCGACCAATCATGCAACTATCCCCATTGATTATATGGGGCTATCTCAGCTAATGATTTATAGTACTCCAAAGGTCACATATCTTAAATGAAGAATACATTTTGAAGTTTGGACTAGAAGAACACATCTTCACTCAAGAAAACATGCTCATGTAAGAGTTATGGTGCTCATTATTTATGAGACAACTAAATCTCTCAGTCAAACCAATACCTTATCCTAGGGTCTAAAATTGCACTTAGAAGTAGGAATCATTAAATGTGCCAAATTTTTTTTGATTCTATACTCAATTATTGTTCCCACACCTATTTATTGTAACACATTGAATGATATACATTAAATCTTATTTCTTCATTCCGATCTAAATTTAATCTTCCATGCTATTTCACACAATTCAATAATTGAAATACTAATTAGTCAATATAAATGCTGTTTTAAAATATATAAGAATGTGCAAAGTAATTCCTTTTGTTTCACCTTCCATCTCACAAATGATAAAAATACCATATCAACATAACTACATCATATATGTAGATAAATCAAAGGCACATGTGCCATATCTGAGCATTGCATGTGAGAATATTCCACTATACAGACTGATCTTTGTTGAGCAGTCTTGCAGAATTTAATAATTTCCAACTCAAGAAACAATGTTGTTGTTATTCAAAGATGAAGAACTTCTAGTAGCATATTCTGAACAAAAGTAATTTTTAATTGCTCCTTTGCTTTTGTTGTTAAGCTAGATGGCTATTTGTGCTTTTGTGTATAGCATGGATGTAAAAAGGAAAGAGGAAGGGGAAAAAGAAGGGGGTGGGGGAGGGGAGGAAGAGATCACCTTTGCAGGATCATTAGCTGTTCTCCGAAGCTTTTCTGATAGACGAATGTAACCAAAAGACCAAAAGACTGACACAAATGCTGCTGCAATACCACCAGCAGTTGTATAAAATGTAACCGGTGACGTGATCTTCCCAGTAACAACTGCAGAGAATGATAAAATTACAGCTGCCACAACAGTGCACACTAGTTGCCCCCAAAATCCTGCACTTCCCAACCTCTTGAAATATCTAGAGGTGTTCTCTAACCTCTTGGAGACCTGCTCATTTGGCCACTGATTTTACTTAAAAATAATGACAAAAGAATTGTGGATGAGACAATAAACTAAACAAGGAGATCCAAACAAACCACATTACTGATAATTTCAATTTAGATTTAGAGGCTCGAAGTCATGTCATGTTAATATAATTGGACATTACGAACAATACATGGCATCCTGAATATGAGGGAAAAGAGCCCTCTCCTAGATAAACACAGATGACTATTGTCATGTAGTAAGTGCAACTGCCCTTAAAGGGCACTCAAAAGAAAGTAGATGAGTGTTAATGATCACACTCATGCCAATCAGCAACTGACATGGTACCCATTGCATGCCAACTATGTTGATTCTCAATCAGACTATCAGAGCACAGCCAGCTTGTGATCCAACCTCTTAACTCCACTCCAACAGTCTGATATGGGGTTTACATAGAAATATTAGAATCTCAGAATCTCCATCATATATGCTGGTTGACCATCTATGAGTCTCGCTGTTATTTATCGCACATATGCGTTTGGTCATTCCAAACATCACTAGAACAACAATCTCTCTCTAAGAAAGTCGAAAGGTTTGACAGAATTCCACCATGCCATGTCAGCAATGAACCATTTTGCAGGACTGGAGTTTGGCTTTCCATATGTGTACATATCAATAATTTAAGTGCAGCTGGCACAAGGCATGGTAATAAGTGGCCTGCACACTGTGCCATGCCAAAACTAACCAATAAATAGAGACTTTTGGCTCAGTACATACTAGAGTTTTTCCCTTGAACGAATTATATTAGCCCATCAAGGGATAATGATGATTATAGATTGAGTGGTTCCATTGCTCTACCACATGATTCTTGTTATTTACAACCAAATATTTGAAGTTCCCAACAGATAGCAGTCTTTCTTAACTAACATGGCATTATTCAGGAAACCCCCTTCAATGGGATGTATTATGTATGTAGCCTACGTTTGTTGCGCATGCCAAAGCCATTTCGAACAAACTTATTTTAGCTCTATTGGTTCTACCAGTTGCCCTCGTCTAATGTATGCAACTGCCCTCCAAGTTTTAGCACAAATTCACATCTTCCATTTTATATAAGTGACCTTTATTTGTCAACTCTATTCACAATTAGAGATGCGCCATCCCTTTACCTGACGTACTTCATCCCTTTGAAAAAAATCCTACAAATTGATTTTTACACTTTTGCAAATATAAATTATGATTGTTTAAATATTCATTTGGGTGATATGCTGTCCCTAAACTCTTACCGCAGCCATGCTGCGACCAAACTTCCGCCAAAGTTGTGTTTAGTTTATTTATTTTGGTCCGACTACTTATTTCTATTTGAAAACCTAGGGCTTCACCCCATAATTCTTAAAACAATTTTGACCTATTGTTTCATACTGAAATAACAAAAGAAAAGCTCATGTTTACCTGCTTACCTCATTATAACATATACCCGTTTCATTCTCATTCAATTCATCCAACCATTGCAAACAGATGGATCTCGACAAAATCTAAGAAGCCATATCCAACGAAATCTTTTCCAATAAATCAACTCCCAGCGGACCCAAGAAATCTTAAAACGATTCAAAATCCATTCCCTCACATCAAGACTCGAGAACAGAAAAGAGAATAGAATGAACCTGCGCGAGCTTTGCCGTCTCGGATCCGTCAGCAGCAGCAGCAGAAGGAAACGAAGCGGCCGCGCGCGCCGCGATCCCGCTCGCATGCTTGCGGATTGGCGATGCGTCCGAGGCAAAAGAGAGGGGAAGAAAAGATGCGGAGAGGGTGGCTCTCGAAGGAGAGAAAGAGAGATTGGGGCGTTGGAAGAGAGAGGGGATGAGGGGGGGAAGGGGGGTGGTGATGAAGGTTTTAGGTCGGCGCAGTGGAGGCGGCGAAGAGGAGGCCACCAACGGCCCAGCGGACCGAACCGCAGGCCGCGGCGGCAGCAGAAGCGCCTGCATTGCTTCGGGGTGGAGCTTTGTCCCACGGCTGCTTCGCCGCCCGTCTAATGTCTTGTTTTAATTTTTATCCGTCCCCCCATCTCTCTTGGTAGTACTCGAGAGATCCTCGCGTTGGGCGTAAAGAGTTGTGCTGGGGTAGAGAATACCCGATGCTGTCCGAATTCTTTTGTTTTCGTACAACATGATTGATGCGTGCGGACCTAAGGTGGGGCTTAGTCTTATTAGCGAAAAGAAAAACGAAAAACAAAAAAAGAAAAAGAAAAGAAAGAAAAAAAAGCTTATACACAGTTCAAATACTCGGGGCATTATTATGTTAATAGGATCAGTGTAATTGTTTTAGGGTCCTTGTTACGTTACGTATGTATAGATGATTCGTGTGTATTTAACACAGCTCTTGTCAAGCTATTATTCTATCATAACATCCATGTATTTGTACAACAGACAATAATAGCTTTCCAACATTCGCATTTTATACAATCTAAAAAATAATCTGCCAAAATCCATCCTGCAATCTTATTTAAAATATTTAATAAGTGTATAGTCATATAATTATTATTTTTTAATTATTTTTATTACAATAATTTAAACATTTCATTACAATGAGTTGGACTATCATACCCCTCTGTTTCTTGTATCGTACATTCCAAGTATTGGGAGGTGGGGAAACATTCGGCTCTTTCACGTGCAATGGAAAAAACGAGCAATTAGAGAAAAGGAAATGCGAGAGCCGACACTAGATGAACTAGAGAGACAGTGGTAGAGAAAAAAATAGACACATCTTATAAAAATTGGAACTCCAGCTCCCATGGAGCTTGAGTTTGAACAATTAATCATACATCACACTTAGAGAAAAAAATCATAAAATGTTCATCCTTTTAAGGATAAAAAATTTATTCACAAATCTATTTTTTTGTATAAATATTTTTCATTCAACATTTAGATAGAAAAATAATTTTTTTATATTTTTTTATACATTAAAAAATGATTCAAAATTTTATTATTTATATTCTTTTACATTAGTAATTTTCTACATAAGTTGCTAAGATCCATCTATATTTTTCATATTATCTTTTATTATATAAATATTATTATATATAATAATATAGTATAATATATTATATTTATTATATTATGATGTATTATATTACAATAATATATTATATAAGATAGTATTATATATTATTATTATTTTATTATTATTATGGAGTTAGGAGTATATCAAAAATAAAATAAAAATATTATTTTTTCAGTTAATGAAAAAATGATTTACCCACCACCTAAATGGATAAGACTTTTTTTTTATTTTAAGACCTATCCTTTTATGGATAAATATTATAGAAAAGTTGGTCAACTTTTTTTATCGATCAACTTATCCATATTCTTATGCTTTTTAAGATGGATAAGTTACTTTTTATGGATAGCATTTACTCATGAGATGAAAAAAAAAATTATCCACCTAGAGGGTGGCTAAATCATTTTTCTGTCAATCAGTAAAATAGATATTTAATTTTATTTCTAAAATATCCTATTCTCATTTCCAATGCTTTTATCATTTAATACCCAATAACTCAATCATCCACTTTTTTCAAATATAAAAAATATAAAAAATATTATAAAAATATAAAAAAAATTTAGTAACTTATCCAGAAAGATAATAATGCAAAAGAATATGGATAATAGATTTAAAGCCACTTTTCTATGCGTAAAAGAATATGGATAAATTATTTTCATATCTAAATATTGCTTGAAAAATATTTATCTAAAAAAATATAGATTTTCAAATAAATTTTTATCCATAAAAAATGAACCTTATAGGTAAATGCTATCTATAAAAAAATAATTTATCTATCTACAAAAATATAAGAAATTAATTAAGTTGGTCAATAGGAGAGTTGACCAAATTTTCCCGAATATTACCCACAAAAAAAGGGCCTAAAGGGCATCGTTGTTTAAAACATAAAAAGGCAATTATTGACTAATTCATCATGTAAATAATCACTAATTAATTCTTCATTAATTATAGAGTCCCAGTCCAATGAGACTTTTCAGCAAAGTCCCCATTCAGTAAGACTCTTCAGCAGAGTCCCAGATGAATGGAACTCTCTCCCTTGTGCCTTTCTTTCTCTCCACACCTTATTTCATCGCACAAATTAGTTTGTGCACTAAAAATCCATGCTAAAACCCTTCTTTTGTCACCCATTAAGAATAGGATTTGGTTAGTTTTAAATTGAATTCAAAAGGTTTGAATTTAAACCAAAAATTCTATCCCTATCCTTCTATACGTTGGCTCCTTGTGAAGGTGCCTATTATGTGCGACCAAAAGGAAGTGTTCCTAATTGTTTTTCACATCCAAATTCTCTGATTGGTCCCTCTTTAAGTCAGATAAAGGTGAGAAAAAATTGGAGTTAAATTGAAATTCAAAATAGTTTGAATTGCAACAAACTTCAGCCCTTATCCTATCTAATCCCATTTGTACGACAACCATAAAAAGCTCCCATTTTTGTGTGCCAACCACTCTTTGATTTTTACCGTGAGATACCAGAGAGAAAGAGGGGCCGAATACCTTTTTTGGGGCATACAATTTGAGTAGGCTTCTATCTTCTTTGACATGAACAAAGGAAGAGATCGATCTTCTCTTGGGTGAGAGACCTAAAACTGTTCTAGGATTTTTAAGTAAGGAAAAATCAAAGAGAAGAGTGTCTTCATCTATTTTTTCTCCACCATCCAATATCCTCCTCTTATCCATCTTCAACATCGAAAAAATTCAAGGCAATCAAAGAAGGAGATCAAATCAGATTTGCCATTAGAAGCCGATGGCACAAGCTAGCACTCCCGCGGAGGGCTGATCGGTCCGAAGGCTTCGTGTAGACCATCCGTAGAGAACAGATGCTTGTGCAGCTGCAAGCGATCAGAGAGAAATTTCAGATTCACATTCTCAATCGTGAAATTTGACTACCCACGCTCAGGTATTGGGTTTGAAACCCTAATAGTAGTAGATTAGATCTATTGCTAAATGCTGATTTTTTGTTCACATATTTGTTATTTTAAATTTAATTTTTTATGCATATAAATTCATGTCATGGATCCATTTATAGCAGTTTTAAAATTAGATCTTATGTATGTATTTGTAGATTAAATAGTTTAATTTAATATTTTCTACTATAAAATTTTTAAAATACATGCATGAAATTCTTGTGCATCCCAACAATAGTATGAGATGTGGCTGTTAAAAAGCATCTCTTACCAAATTGAAGGTTATCCTGAAAACCTAGTTAAATCTTGCAGAACAAAATAGAAACATTTTTTTTTTTTCATGAAATGTTATCTAACTTTTCTGAAAATGAAATACACTAAAGATGACATGGTATTTGGCAATATGCTTACATTAATGATGGTAAAGGAAACTTTTCAAATTTAATAGCAATCTTTTGTTATGAATTCATGGCTTATTGTCTCCATTTTGAATTCAATGTTATTTTTAGAGCCACTTCTGATTTCTTTAAGACTCAGAATCATTAACCTCAGGACTAATGTCCTGAATCTTAGAGGCATCTGATTCCACACACTGACAATTTACAAGATCCATAAAACAATAATCCATTCAGCAAATCCACGACAGAGATAGGCAACCCAAACACATTGCAAATCAATCCAAAAAAAAAAAAAAAACTAGTGAATTCAGTGAACTTCCTTTTTTCCATTGCTCTTCTAAATCATCTATTTTCAAGAGATTTATAGGAAAAAAATTCCCAACGAAGGAGAACATAAAGAATGAATTTAACATGTATGGGGGCAAAAAAGAAATAAAGAAGCGAAAAATATAGAAGTAAACAAAAAAAATGAATTACAACATTCAGCTGGAACGAAGATTTCTTCAATTACGTGAAAAGGGTAACAACGTCTCTCCTGTATCCCCTGACTATCAACATCCTTGGCACATTCTCAACCAGTAGATCCATGTACTCCATATAGAAATATGCTGGGTGGTTCAAGGGTGGAGGGGGGAGGCTAACAAGAACAACCGCTGCCATCCGTGAGTATTTGAGTATGGTTGAATTTAACTTCAGGGTTGTGTAAAGGAACTTATCAACCTGCTGCTCGTTAACCACAACTGGTTTTCCATCTGCCATCAGCGGCTTCCCTTCTTTCTGAGCTGTCTCCTTCATTTCTGCAAGATATGCAGCGATCCGCCGTTGTGCACTTGTGAATGCTTCGACTGAATCCTCCTGTTGGGGCCCATTCTCCATGTGTGCCTCCCATGATCTCATTGTCACAACAATTACCTCAGCCTGCATTCGGAGATCATACAGAAACTTTTTCACATCGGCCTTCAGCTCCTCAGCCTCTGTGTCCTCTTCAGCAATACAGAAGACTTGGATCTTACAGCTTTCAAAGCTCGCCTTTGTGAGCAGGAGCTGGGATAACAGGAGCATTAGGCCCCCATCCCTCACAATCCAATAGAGGTCAATTGTCCCAAACTGTCTCTGATACTCACCAGGCCATTCATCAAGGCCCTTGACAATCACAACTGCCTTGTTAGCGATGATACAGTCGTTGATGATGCTGACAAATGTAGAAGGAATTTGAGTGAGGTTTTCACGACGCCAGATTTCTGGGTACCGCATGACAATTATGTTCGGTTTTAGATTGCCCAGTCCCATAGTCTGGACGATACCACGAAAACCATCAGACATGTTGGGAGCAACTATGATCTCAGCTACACCTTCACAGCGCTTGTAATCTATGTAAGTGCTTAGCTGACGGCAAGCTGTCTTGGCATCCTCAGCCAATTCATGATAGTCTCCATCAATGATTGAGACAAAGATTGACATGCCACGGCCTTTCTTCTTCATGCAGTTAGCAAAGTCAGCAAGCTTGGGATGACAAGGAACGTTCTCTGGAAGCTTCCCCCATGGCCGGCAGAAAATGAGAGGGATAGGGTACCAGTTTTTGGGATGTACTTGGTTTGCTGCAAGAAACGAGCAATGAAGAAAATCATTACAAAAAGGACCTTTCCTACAAGCAGCTTGTGTAATTTTTATGCATCCGTACATTGCCAAGGAAGTCTATATGAAAAGATTGCTAGTGCCACATAGCAAACAGTATAGCTGGTTTGCCCTAACTAGCAAAGAATGGTGTCCTTTGGGCAACTAGATTATTATACATGTTGGACTATGGAGGGCACCACAAACAGGATGTGTGATGCCATTCACATGGTTCTGCCAGAGATGGGTATGCATGTAGCTTACACGTCCAAACATCTTTTGCTAGTATATGCTTCTGACGTATACATGATGTTATCTGAAGTTATGTTATTACTACAGACACCACTGTACAGTATGTGCGTGCTGTACATAGTATTAATAATTACCAAGATGAGAGAGAAAAAAAAGTATGGTTTCTAATGTTGTAGAAAACACACTGGTAATATATCAGTAAGATAATTTGACCGTAGTAAGTCCTCAGTGCTTAAATGGCCGAGGAACAGTAGAAAATAAAGTAACGTTCTAATGGTGGCAAGCTTGACAGCAATACTTATGTGCCTATTTAGCAACTCATTTTATAAGCTCCTTAAATGGATTTTCATGCAATATTACATTGAAATATGCCAAATGAGATGTTATGGATGAAAGTCTACAAGGAAGCCTTCCAAGAATGCCACTAACTATATATGCATAAATATCAGCATATTTCATCCTCAACTTGTGCCTCTAAGCCAATCTTTGTGCATTTAATATTAATGCACACTCAGCATATAGATCTTTAAGGACATGACATAACTTTGTGCTGTGACACGAAACTGCCTTTTCTTTTACACAGATTCCAAATATTTCACTGACATTGGCACATCTATTTCTAGATAGTACTAGCCGTAGCAATTATACATAAATAATGGTGCACCATGCATTTTACCATGATTATTTGGAATATGCACTCCTGCCAAATGGTGATCGAACAACATATAAGCATACCTCCTAATGATCGAAGGCTTCTCAGGGCCAATTGAAAATATGCGCTCTTGAACCCGTCACCCCAATCTCCTGCCTTCCCTTTTAAACTCACATAGTAATATATAAGGCTAGCAAGGGCCAGAGACACCACAGTGAATGTCCACGAGATGAGGAACATAATCACTGAAATAAACAAAAGATAATTCATAAAATGTAAATCAAACAACAAAATTCCATGTATATCTATTTAACTGATCAGTAATGAAATTAGACTACAGAATCCAAAACAAAGTAAGGCCCCAAGGTGGGACAGTGGAAGAAGTCTGGTGCAAATTAAGAACCCACAGATAAATCTTAAGGATACTGCTAATTACTCAAAAGACAACATCAAACTCTAATCAACATTAGGTACTAATTTCATAACAGTCAAACTTTCACCATTTCTAAATACACCTTCGGCACATTCTGTCAATTCAAGGTTCCACAGCAGTATTAAGAACCATGGAAAACCTGGAGCAAGCAGTTTCAGTCTCTTCAAAGAATTTCCCAGACACTTCCTCATTTTATAGCATATTGACCCTTTCTGACACCAGACAGTTTATAAGCCAGACAAATCAAGCTTGCTTGAGACTGAAAAGTCAGTAGATAGCCCAGGAAGCATTTCACATTTTCTTTACCTTTCGAAAGCAGAAAGACAGTTGAAGTAATTGTCTGATTAGTAAATTAGAAGCTTAGTGTTCAAATCCCCAAATAAACCATATTGTCTTCACCAAACTGGTTCAGGTCTCTATGATTTCACTTTATCATCAAGAAAAAATTGAAACTCGATATGATGTTGGCAGGAGGAGAGCCCTATATAATTACAAGAAAAGAGGTTACACTCACCGAGCCAAGAAAACAAGAAAACATCATCCAACTGAGACATGAAGGTGACATTTTGGTTCTTGCACAAAGTCAACACTCACAGATGGTTAACTTCAGACAAACTTGCAATACCCTGATACTCTTTTGTTTTTTTTTTTTTTTTTATTAAGGGAATGGAGGGTGTTAATCCACCCAAATTTTACTAAGGATGCAATACCTTGATAACCAAAACCCACCTCATTTTTATTTATCAAAAGAAAAGCCACACGATATTGGAAACTGCTCCAATTAAACCAAAACCATCTTTTAACTATGAAGATCAGTCAATTTCCTTCAGGCTGCTTTCTTTCATATGGATGAATCAAATTTTAAGCAAACAACATTATCCCTTTTTTTTTTCAAAAAAAGAAAAGAACAGAAAATGAAGTTATAAATTTCTGCTTGTTTCATTTGTTTTCAGCAAAATGAACATCACTTCATCCAAAATAAGCAATGCATAGTCAACTTTTTGTTATGACAAAAAAAAAAAAAAAAATCCATTTTCTAAGTTACAAGGTACAAAAACTCTAGATTGTTATCCTCAGCTCAGTTTTCATGAAAACTTCAGGTACTAGCCAAGATTGAGCCAACCTTATACTGTAAATCAGTATCATTGCATTAAATCACATGAACCCCATGAAATCTTGCAAGACTGCACCCACATCATCTATCCTCATCATATTGATAAAAATGGTCAGTGCCAAGAATTAATCAAGACATTGAGTGGCCATCCACAAAGTCACCAAAGTTGGATCAACACAAGTCTTTAGTTTGGTTTGACATGGAAAGCATTCTCACGCACCTATCACCCCTCAAAAATAAAAAAACTTGTGACTTCACCCCTCCTTTTTCACGTTGATGAAGTCTTTAAATACAGGAGCTATATGTCGCCAAAACAGCACCATCATGAAGTGCAGAGTTCTCTGGATCCACATTTGCAGGGGCTGATTTACTTAATAACTCCCCAACATACCAACCATCTCAAAAATACATGTGGATAGAATTACATCAACATAGAAAGAACATCATGCCTCAATTATGCTCAAGTTACCAATCAAAACCAAAATTTAGTTTCATCAAGCTTGGACCATGACATATCATCAAGGATAAGCACAAAGACCAGAAAAGTATTCGAATCAAAGCCCTATAACACACTGATGCCACTTACATTTTCTTTTAGGAGGGTGCTGAGGGTATTTTCTCTTTCAGTTGCTGCTATTGTTCTCGTAGTCATTGATGCAGATCTGAGGTCAGTCCCATGGCCTCAAAGTCGCAAATAGCCAACTAGCTGAACCATAATCCTTAATCAAGACTCACTCCTAGCAATGATTACATTCGTACATAAGGATTTAGGTCTCGACGAGACATCCCATGGGACATCAGGATGGGATACCATCTCATGTGTACAAGGCCTTCCTGCTAACGTCCCAGCATCCCAATCGGGACATCTTGAAACATCCCTTGTCTTAAGTGTCAGGATAGGGCAAAACGGTGGCACATTCCATTCCATGAAAAAATCGGAACAGCCCCATCCCATGGGATTTAAAACTTTAGTCATACACATGCAGAACATAATGTGAAATTGGTTACATAGTGCACATTTCTGCAAGGAATATAACTTGAACATGTTTCAGCTTCCAGATTGATGGAAGGGAAAAAATGCTTTATTGAAAAACAACATAGAAGAGGACAAGGGTGCCATACCAATACAAAGTGATGCTCCAAGAAGTGAAAGGCTCCAATGGTGAAATTTCCATCGAGGACGCCAGCTAGGAGCATCAAGAAGATCCAGAAGAAAACAAGATAAATTCACCCCCGCATAGCATAAAAGGAAAAACATTGTTATAGTAGGTGTGATTAGGTCCAAATTCCCAATCACAACACACCCAACACAAATGAAGGCTGTAAAAAGAGTTGCAAGATGAGGTTCACCCCCTTCTGTGACCTTAAAATAATTAAGAACAGGAAGAATGTCATCATTCGCTATAGCAGCGAGCAAGCGGGGGGCCCCTGTCAAACTCTGAAGTGCTGCACCTAAAGTAGAGAGAATGATCCCAACATAAATGATTAATGGAAAAGGCCAAGCCACTTCAGCAGTCAGAAGCCTGCACAGGGTACCTAACTGTCAGCAATTGGAACAATCAAACACATCTAAGCATTGTTATGTGGACCCAAAGATCAGGATGTTAAAATATACCCACATCAAGAATCCACCATTTAGCATTCAAGGGCGTATTTGCAGCAAATTCAAATATTTTTTTAAGCTCTTCATGTCTTTACAAATTACAACTACTTTACATTTAAAAAAAAAAACATTTCATGCCTAATTTCTTATATTAAAAGTTCAAATATATATATGTGTGTGTGTAAAGAAAAAAGAAATGAAGGGCAGACAAGGAAGTAATGCAAAGCTAAACTAAATAGTGACAATTATATATGCAGAATACCAGCACAAAGAAGCGCACATTGGAAATTTTTCATTATCCTTCGGCAGTCAAACTTTAGGACTCAAGAATTTTAAATACTGCATCCTTTAGAAATAACTTGATCATAGAAATCAATCTATAAATTTTACCTCGTATTATGTGGCATTAGGTGGCACATTAATATAGCATTAGCTAGAGATTTTTCTATACCATGCAAAGTTAAGCAACACTACAGATTAAAAAGCAGCAAGTAGGGAAACAATCCTACTCAAGTGAGGAAGTAGTGTAGAGGGCTAATGTATAACATGTCAGCAGACAAGGTTGACAAGCAGCAGACAGTCCAATACAATGGGCTTAGGAGGAAAAAGAAGGATATCTACAAATCAGAAAACATGAAGGAAAAAACTAAAAATATAGACCAAATTAGGTGCATATAACACTTTAGTATAAGATGTTGAAATGGACAAAGGATGGAGATGATTTCCAAGTAGCATTCGAGTGAAGGATATATAGGAGACACACACAGGCTATGTTTGGAGTAGAAAGGGAGTAAAGTTATTTAAACCAGTTATTCCACCACCCTTTTTCAGCCCAACAATCAATGAGGCACTTAGTTTAACCACTTTTTCAGAAGGGCAAAACAAGTACTTGCAGAAAATAGGTATAAAACATTTTACCTAACACCCACTTACACCACTTATCCTAGGAATAAATTTCTCCACCATGTACGTTAATGTAGTTTATTCCAGATTAAATACGAGTGAGTTAACCAATTTACCCTGGGTTAACTTATTTCAATTACAAACATGACCATAGAGAATGCATGTATCTGACAAATCTTATCTCATCTATATAAATCAGCTCTTTTTTTTTCATCAACATATGATTTACTAAGATTTGAGAATCTTTACAGTGAAATCTCAACTTAGTAACTATAACTAGATTCAGATCCCCGGGCTAAGGCACCTAGAGGTAATGGTCTTGCTGCAAAAGATGAAGTATGGGTTGCCATTGCCACTTGCCACTAGAAAAAATCACAATGTATTGCCTCAAATAATAGAATTACACAATTTTGAAAAACACGAAAATCTTGCATAAGCTATAAATAAGAACAAAGATTATGTACTATAATTTATTTGGGGTTTGTTTCAATCAACTACTTGGTTGTATAACTTTATGAAGGCTCTAGGTTTTGTTGATGTTTCTGGAATTCAACTTAACCCATACGTAGACAAGAGGTCATCCAAATAATTTGGAGCTTAAAATGAAAAACCTAACAAGATATTCATCCCTTCTTTCGCCCTCTAATTTTTTCATTTTTCCTCTCTTTTAATCACATATTTATTTCCTTTCAATTCGCAATGTGAAAAAACCAAAATTAATCCATCATATTCCGATTTCCATGATCATTTCTTATCAAATATTATCAGCAACAAGGTTCGCCATTACAATACTGCATCTCATAATGGTACCATCTTGGTACAATATTAGTACACCCAATATAGTGGTTGATTTGGCATATTGACACTTAGCATGTCTCCCATACTGCATACCAATTTGGTCAAGGACTCAAGTCTCGATGGAATATCCCATAGAACATCAGGATGGGGTACCATCCCATGTATTGGGATAAGACCATCCATGTGTCTTAGAACATCTTTTGTCCCAAGTGTTGGGATGGGTAGGATGGTGGCATGTCTCTTTCCATGGGAAAACTGAGACAGCCCCATCCCACAGGATTTAGAACCTCGAGTTTGGTAACAGTATAGTACATAAGGTTGATATGCATAGGTACCAATTGGTATGGCATACCATGATCAGCAACACTAGAGGTAGATTTAATCACAAGAAGCAAACATAGTATGGATGTGGTATTTTGATGGTTTAGTAAATAATAGGACCATATCCACTAGATTAATCACAATTATCTTAAATTTTTGAAGTGCCATTTAGAACTCCAAATTAAGGATAGGGAATTCCAAAACCTAATTATTGATGCGTTTATTGTGAATCCAACAATAAGGCAATGCTTTTATGATTAAAAACTCAACCATTGAAGATATGACAACTGGAAGTTTCACAAAATGTTTGAATAGTAGAAGATATGCCTATTAAAATTTCGGGCTTAAAAAGCCATCAAATAAAGATCTTGCATTCCCAAGAAGAAAGTTAAGAATTGGACAATGCAGCAGATAATCATCGCAGATTCTACATTAATCCAATTTGGAAGCAATCTCCAGTCTCCACAGACTTCAATGGTTGATGCTTCAAAAGTTTCTTTGATAATTAGGTTGTGGGAGAGAGTCTCCTCAATCACCTTAGTAAATATACAATGATCCAGTACTATCTCACTGCAAAGGATGCATTAAAATAAATCATCCAACAATTCATATCAAGAATGGCAAGATCAACAAACTATATATATGATAGAATGTTCCTCGAATCATCCATCTCCATCTAACTGATGTGATGGTTGAGCAACATGCTTGGAGTGCATCAAGAAAATATTAAATGAGATCCACAGCCTGAGATGTTAAAAGGCAGCCGAGCATAATCAGTCTGTAACTTTGAATCAACAATAAGTACAAGTGAATAAATAGATGAGGACATTTGAGATAATAGAGCACAGTGGATGAAGTGAAGAGACAGTCTAATAGAATTTTACAAATGTCATATAACTTTAAGACTAGAGATAATCTTTCTGGAAAAGCTAATGTTGGAAGCATCATATCAACAAAAGTGAGGCCAACAATCAGCACCTAATGCATTATAAGACTAACATAGATTTTCCTTATTTGGTGACAAATTAAGGATTCAAATCCTGTGGGACAGGATCATCCTAGTTTTTCTGTGGAACAGGACGCACCGCATCCTGAGACTGTGGACAATGGATGTCCCATTCATCCTATCCTATCTCAACAATTGTGATGATGGCCCATCCTGACACTTGGGATAGTGCAAGGCCTCACCATCTCACCAAGACTTAAATCCTTGGTTGATATAGCATACGAGATCCTACTAGATCCCATACTCATGACTACACTTCAGAGAAAATCCATCAATTATATAGTAAACTAGATTCACCAGATAATTCTGTACATGATAATCGCCCCTTGTTGCATCAAAATTCAAATATCATACCCTCTAATGGACATACAAGTTTCATTAGTTTGCAGCAATTGCTACTGTCATCAATTAAAAGTTAAGATAATCAAATTCTCTCACCTTCTCTAATTTTCCTCATGGTATTGAAAAAAAAAGCATTATAGAGCACAAGCTTGTTAAATAGTTGAGTTGACAGAAGTCTCTCTGGCAATGACATTTTAAACAATGAAATATCAAATACCTGTTTGTCAAAAGCTCTTCTCTAGTTGCCAATGCTCCAAAGAGTAACACTGATATCAAATATAAAGATGAGGTGGTAAGAGTTGCAGCTAGTGTTCCAATTGGTATAGAGCGCTGTGTGTCTTTCAGTGATGCAGACCGATTGGATCCAGCCATGATTCCTGTCACAGCTGGAAAAAAGAGACCCACCAATGCACTGGCAGAAGTACAGAGTATAGATATTGTCAGCATGCATGAAAAAACGAGTTCATAAAATTCTTCTCTACCATAGCCACTTGAAATTTTAAAAATAAACGTGCACTACACAAAAAATCCATTAGCGTTCTTAATCAAATTGTAGTAAGCTTGTGAAATCTGACATTTGAAATTACAGAATCCAGATTTCAAAAGATTGATCTGCATTTAATCTAAATCTTAAGCTCCCAAGTTTCTAATATACTGTACGTACCGAACTGAGTAGTGAACTCTATTTCTGACAAGGTTTCCTAAACCAAAAGCATGCAGTTTCTAACACATGAGATTCCTATAATTACAATCGAAGCCTCAGGCTTATGCAGCCTTCCTTACAAAAACATTAGTTGCAAATAGCATTTGAGGTGTTGCCTCTACCACACAATCTCTTCAGAAACTCCCTCCAGCACCAAATTTTGGAGCACTTATAATATTTAAATTAATTGCTTCAACATATCCACACGCAAATCAACTCCCACACTCATTCCCATCAAGGTTTTGAATAAGGTATACCATTTCAGTTTCGGGCCCTATACCCAGCCAAGTTACTGTGTTGGTATGGGCCCAGTTCGGAGTACCAAGAGTTGGTACACCCCCATACCGTACCGAACTGATACAATACATCCCGTACTATCCGATTTGGTACAGTATGTCATACCTTGTTTTGGAATATGGATCATACCGTACCATCTCAATCCCATACCGCATGCCATATTGACCTGTATCAACACAGGGGTATCGTCTGATGAGTAGATATGGGGGCGTACAGAATCTCCCAGCAGTACGGGACAATTCAAGGTCAATATTAAATATTCAGGCTTTTCTCTCAATTCATTGAACTGACATAGAAATGTTACAGTTAATAGCAAATCAATGACCAGTGGAGGCCATTACATAAAGATATTGCAGTTCCTAGGATAACACTTAGGCTTCTCAAGATCAAACTGCTGAATTTTCAGTTTCTGATTGTGAGCGAGTGCTATTGATGGTGTTGCTCAGCAATAAGCAAGCATTTAATCATCTAAATGAGAACCTAAAAATAGTATAAGGTATAAGTAGACTAAGTAAACAACTATCAATATCAAGGTTTGCAATCTCCATATTGGACCCATATCAGTATCAATATGATATGGTGTTGGTATTGCCTGTTGGAGGTCAGTTCGGTGTATCGATACTCAGTATGCCCTTCATGTTGCGTACCCGTTCCATAGCTATATGGTATGGTATGCACCAGTACATGCTGGTATGGCATACCATGATCTGTATAAAGATGTCTGCTAGAATGCTCAAAGCAATCTGGTCTCAAAAGATGTGAAG
This sequence comes from Elaeis guineensis, assembly GCF_000442705.2. Lineage (NCBI taxonomy): Eukaryota > Viridiplantae > Streptophyta > Magnoliopsida > Arecales > Arecaceae > Elaeis > Elaeis guineensis. Next base: position 13,225,166 of record NC_026000.2, on the reverse strand, counting down.
TTTTACACATGAGATACATTGTAAATAGACACAATATATTGTTGGATAAAAGAATTTCATATTATTAAAAAGATACAAACAAAATAAATACACATTACTGGTAGGCATCAATAAAATAATGTCATATTGTATAATCAGACATATTCATTAACAAACACCATATTTGTCCAAAAAAAAAAAAACTTCACTCATAAAAAAAATGCAGTGAAGACTTACTTAAAATTCCAATAAACAGGTCCTTCTGGATCAGGTATCCCAGCATTGGTAGTACGTTGATAATCAGAACTCCAATTTTCTTTCAATGTTTGCAATTTCAATCCCGTTATTCCACCTTTACCAGATAAAAACGATGAAAATCACATTGTGCATCAAAGACTGAGAAAGGATTGAAAAAAGGGGTTCTACTTTTGCCTATAACATAAAAAAGCCTTATTCCATCATATAGGAAAGTGGAAAACAGTAAAAACAAGGCTAATTTGCATCAAAAGTGTAAATAAAAAAGGATTTTATGCATATAAAAATGGAAAGGTTATTGAAATAAGACTTACTTGAAGCATCAATTCTGGAAGCTGAAAAAACCCCAATGAATATGCAGAGTAGAGAAAATAGGACAGGCATTAAGAAAGCAGGTGCAACCCTATTGATCATCTTCACACCACCAAATACAATAAAACAGAGTAGGATGGTAACAACAATTCCATAGATTTGCAAGTCATGCAAGCTTGGAGTTGAAACAGTTGTTGCAACAAGATCTGGTTTAGTTCCATTACTTGCTGTGCTATTAGTGATGACTACTACGCTCTCTGCAATATGAACACCCCATAAAACATTGTTACACTGGACAAATAAATTTAACATTTCTACCATAGTATAGTAGCAAATGGCAACTGCAATAACAAAGAAGAAAGACATACAGATAAAATGAATTCTAATGAAACATAAAGATTACAAGGATTGTTACAGATCACGTTGTTTTGTAGTGAGAAACAAGATAGTAAAAAATTTTAAAATTACAATAGAAAGATAGCAATGCTTGAGAACCATAATGTAACTAGATTGTTGTAATTGCTTTAACAAGTAAGGATTTTAAATAGACGATAGATTTTTAGAACTTCTCATTGATAGATGTTATCTCTACTGCAGCACTACCAAGTACTAACAGAAGTGACAAGGTTGCCAACCAATTTAATGGCGAGCTTTTTAATGCATATCCTAGAACTATACAATAGTGGCTTAATCTCCCAATTTTTTAATTCCAAAATAACCCTAGTCAGATTTCTCCATTGACTTTTTTCCTGAATTAGACCTGAAGGAAGCCCTCTAAAGATTTAAAACATAGAAAAATAACTGTAATTAGATCTCATTTGTTAAGGATTTAAAGTTTAAAACAGACTAAACTTTTATCTAAATCTTAATATTATCTTAATTTTATCTTATACTAAATCTTAAACTATATGAATAAATCTTCTCAACTCTTGGATTTAGTTAAAACCATCCTACACATTCAGATTGTAAACTAGGTTAAATTTTAATCTAAAACTCCTGAAGTGCATGTATAACCTCTACTGAGTCCTGCTCTCCCACATTAACTTCAACTGGACTCTCTTCATGGCCCCTTGTCAAATCTTTTTTCTGCTGCTCTCTGCTTTCCCACAGGAAAACAAATCCAAATGCCATGATCAAATCATGGGATCCATCCTAACTGAAACATTTCCACTGGGAACTTGGTATTTGACCATGATGCATGATACCATCTCCAACACAACTCTATCCAAGAAATCTTTTGCTACATAGACCCCAACTGCCCAAATATCTAACGATTTCAAGCCAGGAAAGTTGTGTATTTTAACTTGTTTGGGTATAGTGTGAAGACAAATTAGACAGCTAATCACAAAACTACGGCTGTCATAATTGGTAGGCTGAGCTTGGTTGAATAAATATTGTTACCACAAAAAGAACAACAGTTATCTGTTAGTGTGCTTATATGATAAGCAGCCTGCCATGTTGAGCTTTCAAATTTATAATGGAGGACTATATAATCAGTAAAAAAGGGCAGCAGTTGCAGTATAAGCATTCTAATGATATTTCAATGGGATTGAATTTGTGCTCACACAGCCGAAAAGCTTGATATAGACATGGTCATTAGATAATAGTCACAATTCTAAGCACAAATGTGTGTATAAAAGCATTAAAAGTACTTGTGGAATAAAATTTCTTTGCACCAATGACCAACTAATAGACAAATGAGCAACACTACAACCTATGGTATGCCGTACCAGTGGGTAAATATGTACTGTACTGTACCGGTACCAAACTGGTATTCAGTACGAGGGTTGCACCAAGAGTCCCAATCCCTGTATTGGACATACTGATACTGTTACTGGTACAAGATCTGATACCGAGATGGAAAACCTTGCTACAACTACAGCTGCAAAATTGCATTCACTAATCTTTGTTCTGCAGGTAAAAAAAACCTGTATATAGGGTGACCCATTACTTCGGCATTTGGTTCTTCATTCCTAATATGGTTTATCTAGGCGTCGATATAATTTTGCAGTGGAAACTTTTTAATATTGGTTATATTATTGCTATACTTGCTTCTAATTTTTTAGAAAAATGTACTTTTTATGAAGAAAAGCAATGACACACTTGATAATTACCACATAATTTGCAAGGGCAGATAGAAAAATATCAAAGGATAATTAAAATTTTGTGACCGATCTCTAAAATGTCTAATTGTTTCAAAGTTATTTTTTTACTATCTTAATGATTATTAATTTATAAAATGGTTAATTTTATTTTGATGGTTTGCACGCCTTTACTGTTAAAATTAACTACTAATTCAAATTTAACGTGCATATGCATGGACATATTTTAGTAGTAAACAGAAAATTCAGTATAATTTCAAAATTTAACTACTTGATTGTGCCTAAATACATCCACAATTTTTGTAGTTTGCAAGGTTAACAATGACATGGAGACAAAATCAAAATGGGCTTTCAGTCACACAACTCGAATGTTGACAAACGCATATCAAAAGGTGCATTAAAGATCAAGGATCCAAGAATCACAAGTCATGCTGGTCAAAGGCAAACACAATATGAAAACATCCCATCCTATGCTGGTCACAAGCAAAGGGCCCAGGGGTTAGTATCGGACTATCAGGCATTCTATTTGACACACAACCAGCACAGCCTTAGACAAAGTCACATAATACACTAATAAACATCACTTATTCATGCCCATATACAGCTGGTGCAATCATCATATGTATGTGGAGTTATACATCCAATCAAGATTTTACGTCCCAGCGGGACGGAGGGCGTCCCGGCTATCTTGCCCCGTTCTTATGAGAAAACAAGACTGGGACAGGGTCGGGACTCCGAAACCCATCTACACAAGGAGAGAAGAAGAAAGAGAACAGAAAGGAAGGAAAGATGAAGAAAAGTGAAAAGTGAAAGGAAAGAAAAAGAAGAAAAATGAAAGAAAGAAAGAAAGGAAAAGAGAAGAAAAAGAAAGGAAGAAAAAAGAAAAAGGAAAAAAAAAAGAAAGGGATAAGGAAAGAAAGAAAAGGAAAAGGAAAAAAAGGAAGGTAGAAAAAAAAGAAAGAAAGAAAGAAAAGAATTAGGGGAAAGAGATGGAGGATATCTAACGAGACACATAATCAAGACCACTGTCGAGATAGGACGGGACAGCGGGGCATCCCATTCCATGGAAAAATCGAGACACCTCCATCCAGCGGGATTTAAAACCTTGCATCCAATAACTTAGCCATTGTTAAGAAGAAGATTCCATCGCAACTTTAGATATGTCTACATCAGCAGCGAGTCAACCCTGCATTTGGGACATCCTAATAAAACCAAACAGCTATAGAATACAATCAATGATTACTCTATGTACTATGGTTGTTCTTTTCACTTCAATAGATGCCAATGCATTAGTAATCTAGCCCTAATTCATTGGACTCGTAAACTAAGATCTTCAAAGACCATGGATAAGGATAAGGTTATTTCTAATCATGCCCAATTCATGCACAAAGTATCACAAAGCACATTAAATAACTAAATCAGGTGAGTCACCCGCCACACTGAAAAAAGTAGCAAAAAAGACTATGAATTTCAGGAAGACATCTTAAAACAGCCCATTTTAGTATCATAACTATCTAATGGTTAACCCAATTGAAGTGAACAAATAAAAGATGGTCCATCAAGAGTGCTTTTACCAAAAAAATGTTCATGCCGGTTTCCAAACCAGTCATAAATGTCTTCACTTCAGACAGTTGGCATTCAAATTATATTCAGAAGAACCATTCAACTAACTGGGAATTTGCTTACTAATTGACTTAGTGTTTAAGAAATATCAATCTCTAAAATGCAGCTATCAAATTCTAAAATAGGTTCCCTTCAAACTATAAAAAACTCTCTTACTTCCATTCCAATAGAAGTACAATACACTGAAGATGAATTTACATTTGGGAAGTGGATAGGCAAAAGTTTTTTTATATGTTTGCTAACCTCAAGCAGCAAACTGCAAATGTTTTTTGGATTATAAGAATCACATGCACAAAAATTCACAAAAATGTTTTCTCATCCACTGATTGCTACTTCAACATTAAGCTTTTTAAGTTTATCCTCCATCCAGAAAAGGAAGCCAATTAAGTTCAAAAAATTACAGATATGAAAATAAAAAAACTCATTGTAAAGTTTTTTAAATGATTTTTAGACAAAACAGAAGGAAAATTTCATGATGTTATACATATCACAACCATTTCTTTTTATAACTTTCAGTATTTTTCTTTGATAAACTTTTTATACAAAATTTGACAGCAAGTACCCCAGTCTTCTTACAAATATGGAATGGTAGAAGCAAAACTTGCTATCTCGGTACTGGACCACATATTAGTATCATACTATTTTAGTGTTGGTATGCCCAATACGGTTCCTAGTTCGGTATACCGAGGATCGGTATGCCCCCCATACCACATACTGGTTCGGTATTGGTATGGTACAATATGGTTGGCAAGCACCAATACCGACCATTAGGGCAAACTTAGGTAGAAGAGATGAAAACAATAGCAATACAATGATGAATCATGACAAGGTGGGTTGTACTTTTATTAGAAAACAAGGAAATTGATATGGTTAACCATTTTCCGCACCACAATTTCATATCTGCAAACAAATGTAAGGAAGATTGTCATTGACAATTTCCGAGGATGAATGACTGGAGACAAGCTCAAAATTAGCACTTTTCCCTTTTCATGAAACAGGTTTGCTTTATCTTGTAAATAGCCTGACCTATTAGCGAAACTAGTAATGCATATCTACTTATGCCCTAGAGGCTAGAACCATAATTTGGTTTTCTGAAATCAATCCAAAACTTTTTATCTAATAATACTAAATTGATGTGACAGGTCTTGGGTGTTTCAAAATTAGTCCACCACATTTTGTACAAAAGAGTAGTAGTAATTTCAGTTACCACAATCATCTTTGTAGTTTTACCTCTAAAAAACCCAGCACTTGGCAAAGCATCTAAGAAGGTTTCCACCGCTCCAAGGACATACCTAAAACAACACCATAAAGATAACACTAAGTAAAAAGGAAAAGTTATTGGCACATTATTTGATGAAAAGTAGAATGTTCTAAGAAACTTCAGTCATATAATTTACTGTCAGAATTAATGGCATAAATGTTCTGCAATAACTTGATGAAGGTGGCATTGCAGTTTACAGTTTTCTTCTTTTGGGGGAGAGGGATGGATTGTTAATGTGGACAATTCAGTAGATCTAGTCAAAAAACTTATATAATTAGGTTCTGCTTGTATGCTTGGTGTAATTGAGCTTGCTTGTATTTAATGTTCTGATTTCCTTTGTTGTCACCAAAAATGCAAAATCTAGCAACGGCAGAGTGAGGGTTATTAAGGAACATGTCTACTTACCCATTAGAAATTTCAAATTGGAGTTCATATTAATGAATTATAATGATAAACGTATGGAATAAAGTGTAGACTTCCTAGATGAGCGATATAAGTAAATTGCTTGCATGTCATTTTAACTCTAAAATGATTTCCTAATAGATTTAAATGTGCATAAAGAAAATAGGAAGAAAAAGAAACAAAAAAAAAATGTGCATAACTGCTTTCAGGATACATAAAGAACCCAATGCAAACTCACATAGCTCCAGCAACTGCAGTGCCAAGGAAAAAGCACAAACCAATACTAACTCCAACTTCTGGACCAAGAGCTCGACCGATAAGATAGTATGGTCCACCACCCTGAAAGCTCATGAGAAAAAATTAAGATCAAATGAAACTTAGTAACCAAATTCACTACCAAACTCATCTATGCAAACAAGAGAACCTTGCGCCATATAGAATGCCTGCAAGTTCATTGTTTACAAATTGGACAGCCCAAAGATAAGAACCTGTACAAATAGCAATAAGCAGAATCTATTTAACCCCTAATCTAATGGAAACCCAAAATGCTGGACTTAGATTCAGTTTCATAGCATGTGCACATTGATGTGTTTCAACTTATCTGAGACAGGACGGTTTTGTTAGTTTTCAATTTAAATAAGCTACTAGTGATCTGGTCAGCATGGCTTTCTTGTTCATAACAAGATAGGTAAAGTAGATTATCTATCATTACTTAAGAAGTTGCTAGGAATACAACGTAACCACATACATAGGAAGGACAATATTTAGCCTTCTCTCAACTGACAGTTGCATGCAGAATATACAATGTCCATTCCTAGATATATTATAAACTTCAAATACCAAAAATCAAATATATATACTAAGCCTGGGCCAGGCTTGATTATCCCATGACTCTAAAACAAGAGATCAAGGAAGATGATGACATAACCATAATTATCAAGCTTTATCTAGTCCACTTGAAGAATAAATTCTCAAATGTATACAGACAATCCACTTTACCTTCATCGCCCCATTTGTTGCAATTGCACTTAGTGATATTCCAGTTAAAAATGTGCAAGAGCCACAAAATGCAACCAACACAAGTCCTTCTCCAATGCCGGCCATACCCACAATCCTACAAAAAGAATGCTACAATTAGTATCAAGCACCATGCATTGCAAAACAAGATAAGGAAAGTGAATAGCATGGTGATGTAAATAATCAACACTAAAAAAAATGAAGCTGGAGAATTTTGTAGAGGATTATGTATTGGTCGTATTATTAGAAAAACTAGAAATATTAGGGAAAATACCATTATAGCATAAATGTTATCATGGAACTCATGATAAAAATGAAATATAAGAAAGAAAGGGAAAAAAGAAAAACTTAAGTAATATGCTTAAGAATCAGCCCAAAGTTACTCATGCAAAGCTACTCCCCATATTTGAGAGGATTAAATTGTGGGAACATATAATCAAGTACTTCAAAAATGAAGTCTCCTGTAACTGATAACACTATGTAAGACAAGTGGGTAAGAAGATGATTGAGAGAAAAAATTGTGAGCCAACAGACAGTCATGGCACAAAGATATGCTCAGCTAAAGTCTCCTCATATTCTTAGGAGCCTAGGAGAGAGGCAATGATCTAGGTCATGGCTGATAAAAACATGTAGATAATAAGAAACTCGAGAACAAACTAAACAAGTTTTAGCAAACCAAGCTTCACTTCCACGAATATTAACAAAGGCTGAGCTGTGAAGCCATCTACTTGACAAAATAACACCTAATGGACAAGAACAAGAGAATTACTGTGGCTGGACAAATTTCAATTTGAAAGTCAGACAGATTCTCCAATGCAAGTATAGAAAGCACAGATTTAGCATTTTAAAGGCTTTTGAGTGCGCTCTTGTGTCTGTCTCTATTCATGTGATTTATCATGAATGCACAAACAATCACATTGAGAGTTCTTGATAATATACTCGTGTGCTTTATCAAAATAATCTTCATAAATAAATTAGACCCACTGATAAACCAATCATCATGATGTCACCAAGGTGCTGCCATTTATTCAAGCAAATGAAGACTAATCCTGGACTTTCACCAGGAAAGCATTTTCCGAATGCTTGGCACCAAGATTATTATCTACCCAAAGCTCCACCTAAAAATCTTCTAGCAGTGGATCCTTGGCTCTGGCTCTATACCTAATAAATTTAATGCAGATCTGATTTGCATCATCCTTTGGATCCATATTCTCTTGCGCTTATCCCCAAAATATCCACTATGCTTGGTTTGGTTGCAGGAAAATGTTGTCAGGGTAATTTGCTCCCATCCCACAAGCCCTGCTACTCCATGGGTGGGTCTTGATAAATCTGAATTCTGTTTGGTTGAAAATCTGCTATTCTTGACAATAATTTTGGGGTGACTGAAAAGCTGTTTGGTTGAAGGAACAGAATAAAGACATAAAGGGTAACTTTTCATCAATTTGACAAAACTTCCCTTGCACAAAAACGGAGAAATTGGCTAATAAGCACGAAAAGAGTGAAGTGTAGTTCCCTTCTGATTGTGTCAGAAATGTTTGCAAGCATTGCCGCCAGATTATGTGTTCTCATCTGAATTCCACCTTATGATAAAAAAAGTAATGAATATTTGAATTGGAGTTAACAGTTCATTGCACCCATCATGATTAGCAAATTTGAAATTACACTCTCCTTTCACACATTTTATCTCTCTATGTGGTCTCACTTATAGAATGAAAATCTATAATTAGCATATTCTTTTTCCATGGTAAACACCAAGGAAAGTGAATTCCTTTGTTGGCTTGTTATAAAGAATAACTTAACTGAATTCTAATATGCCTTCTCTACAAGATCATTTCACTATACAATTTAAGAATTAACCAGATGCAACAGATAGTTATATGTAAAAGCTAGAGTGCATTAAAATCATTTAATTAAGTGGATTTAAAGAATATGCAGAGATCTATCTCAGCTGGACCCTTCAATTTATCCTAAAATACTTCTACCACACTTATAGATGATGACATTTGGACATAAAAAGAAATCTTTAAGTACTGAAGGGATCCAACTAAGATTTGCCGTCTCAGTACCAGATCTCATACCAATGCTATCTTGATATAATGTCGGTATGCCTGATACGAGGTTGGTTTGGTGATGCAATGCATCGAGTCACTACTTTTATTTTATTTTATTTTATTTTATTTTATTTTATTTTATTTTGACTGTATTCTATCATGGTTTAATTTATTGAGATCGGATGGCTAGGTTATCCTAAATCAAATCAAACCAACAACCATACCCCAACAAACTACTTCAAATATATCTTTATCCTACAACCACTCAAAACAAACCTGCAACCATATCCCAACAAACTTAATTCAAATATATCATTATCCTACAACCACTCAAAACAAACCTACAACCATATCCCAACAAACCAATGCAAATATATCCTTATCCTACAACCACTCAAAACAAATCAACAACCATATCCAACCTGGTGGTGTCATGTATAAATCTGACATGGAAAGAAGAAAAAAGTGGAGAAGAAAACTTTGGAAGGTTTAACCTATGCTTCTATCTTGAATCCCTCCTTTTGGGATCGTTGTTGCCTCTTCCTCGCGAACGGATTCCTCGCGAACGGATTCGTCTTCGGCTTCTTTCCTCTTGTGACTCTTGGCTCTCTCTTCCCCGTCCTGAAGCCTATCATTGCGGTGCTGCTCTCCTTGGTGGTTGTGGATGCCCTGCATCCCGTGAACCAATTGAGACTTGAACCTCTTCAATATATTCCCGCACTCAAGGTAACAGATCCATCCATAACTTTACCTCGTGCTGCCTCATATCCCATCATTAAAATCTAGCCATCTGAACTCCGTTTTAAGCCCAGAATGAACCTATTCCTTAGTATTTTATGTTAGAACTAGTATATGTAATTGGTCTTGAAAAGTTTGCCTCAATCATGGAACTTTCATCACTGTTATTTAATAAATTTTGAACATGTTGCTGATTTCTATTTAGTTCTAGCATTGACCTTTAAGAGTTCATTTGAATAGATCACATAGTATTTAGATTTACAACAAATTGCATTTATTTTTTTTTCCTTTTTTTCTTCTGTTCTCTCCTATGCTGCATTGCTACAGTAGCACGCTTCAGTACCGTATTACAATCTCTTTAAATGCATCATTTGGCGTACGGACAGTTGACACGCCCGCATATTGTTTCAATACTAGTACAGTACGATATGCCCAATACACATTGGCATCAACTAGTATGACATACCATGGGTCTAATAGTTAGACATAATACATATGTACATACATTCATACAGGCATACACACATGTATGTATGCATGTATGTATGCATATATGTATGCATACAGATGCATGCACATACACACATACATGAATGCATACATGCACACATACATCCATGCATACATACATGCATGCATGCATACATACATACATGCATGCATACATACATGCATACCCACATGCATACATACATGCATGCGTACATACATACATATGTACATACGTGCATACACACATATTTAAGCAAAAACATGCATATGTTTTTTTCTGTGCTGTACATACATTTAAGGATAACATTAATTGCTACTAACTTGGGTTAACCAATTAAGATGTCTCACAAATAGTTTTAGGTGCTTACAGATTACTGTTTACTCTATTTCTTTAATGAGAAAAAAAAAAAACTAGAAATTTCTTTCCAGCATTGACATTTAAGTCAAAAAAATAAATTATGGTCTCCATTACCATGAAAAACGAATATAGTAGATAATTCCTAGGATATTCTGGAAGCAAGGCACAAATACGCCCATCATGGTTCCCAATTTAGGACCAGTTCCCTGCAGAGCAAATCAAGTTCAATCTTCAAGTATGCACAGTTTAAAATTGTGGAACAAAAAACCCAAAAAAGAAAAAGAGCATGATGAAGGTAGATAGACAGAGACAAAAAGCCATCATAGCCACAAGACGAGATCATAGAGTAAGATATTTCCTGCCATGAATACTTCATAAAAGACAGAAATTTCAAAAAAGACCACCTCTAGTAACCCAGTCACTAGCAATAAGTATTTCCAAATCAACCAATAAATTTAAGTACTACATTTACAAGATGTTGCAAGGTCATCGGTATATCAAATGAGTCAATAGACTGTCTTCTGCTTAAACTGATTGCTGTAAAGAAAGATAGTATGATAAGTAACCAGAATAAAAGCCAAAATAATGAAGAAAGAAGATAGAATATCTCCACAGAAACCCTAAGGGCCTGTCTGGGTGCCCATGTATCTTGTTAGCTAAATAAATCATTCATGGATAGAAGGCAAGGAGATAGGTAGCAAGAGCATGGCGACTGTTGCAATGGGGGCTCTCCAAGGCACACGATCCTGGAAAAATTGGGATACCATAAATCATGTCCGAAGTGCAATATATAACCCCTAACTTGTTGGAGTTTGCTATCAAGAGTTCTGGATGGTCCCCTGTTGTGGTTCCTCTTTTCTCTCTCCATTGCCAGCCTCCTCATTTTCAATCAATGGGATTTATCCAAGGAGTAGGGCAAGCACCCATGCAAACAGGCCCAAAAGTCCTTTAAAGATAATAAGAAATCTTAATTACGTAAACCGATCTTCATAACCTGTGAAATCTGGTTGAAACATGAAATTCCCTCAAAAAGGTACTAAAACCTGAAAAACAAAGGAGAAAATGTTCCAGGTAGGGTTTTACATCCAGGCAAGATGGGAGGCATCCCCGGACATTCCATCCCATTCCTGTGAGAAAACAAGACTAGGACAAGTTTGGGATTTTGAAACCCATTCACATGGGGAGAGAAGAAAAAAGAGGAAAGAAGGAAGGAAAAATGAAAAAATGAAAGCAAAGAAGAAGAAAAAAGAAAAAAAAAAAGAAAGGGAGGGAGGAGAAAAAGAAAAAAACAGTATAAGAAAGAAAGGAAGGCAAAACAAAAGTAAGAAAAGAAGGAAAGAAGTAAAAAACAGAAAAAAGAAAGAAGAAAAGAAGCAAGGAAAAGAGATGTAAGATATCTACTGAGATGCATAACCGAGATTGCTGCCAGTACAGAATAGGATAGCAGGTGCCCCATTCCATAGACAAATTAAGACATCTTTGTCCCATGGGATTTAAAATCTTGGTTCTGGATAGGTTAATAAAAAGGATTTATCCAAAGTACAAGAAGTTAGCAATATGGAGCATCTAGTAGAAACTAGAAACTATAATATAGGCCAAAGTATTGCATAATCTTTCTTACCCCTGCATATTTTCTGTCGCCTTTGGAGTAAGATAGCCAAAAAAAGGAAACAGCCAACTAAAACACCACTGCCATTCTAGATGGATGATTAGTTCCTCATTCAAAATTGCGTGATAGACTCTCGCCATATGGAACACAAAATGATGCTCTATCTTGGAAGGTGGTCCATAATAAATTCTCTTCCTATAGACAATATAGCTCTACTGTGCACCCTTTACATTTTATGTTGTCTTTAGTCCAAGAATTTAAAAACCACCCATGCTGGCCTCATACCAGTGAGTACAAACTGTATGGGCAAATGGTATAACCAATATATGGGATCTTAAAATGCTTAATTTTAGTCAGTCAGGCCCAAACAACCTATATCACACTACATGAAGAAAACTGCCCCATAACATGTTGTATTGAGGCATATCGAACCCATACTGCTCGATATATCTTTTTTTTATTCTGTGCATTTGTGCCAAGGCATACCATCCCTATATCAAGGTAAATACTGTACTAGCCAGTGAACTTAAATCCTTAGTTGAGTCAATATCATGTTAAGCTTAACAAGGAAAGAAAAATTATTAAATAAGGTGAAAAAAGAACCTACTTCCAGACTCTCTATGATGTTGAACAACAAATTCCATTATCAATTGATGGAAGACAGGGAATGAAATTACCTTAATAGTTAATACGATTTAATTAATTAATAAACTTGAACTGAATCGTCATGCATTTGAAGTTTAGATTTAATTATCTTTCTAACATCCATAGGTTGCAGCATCTTCATGTGCTTACATGCAGCATTCTCAGGTATTACCATACTAAGAAATAAGAATGCAAGGTATTATGTATATCTGTAGCTTTTAAGCACAAACACTCAGTGCTGTTTCTAAACATAGTTATGTATATATGAATATGTATGCACAGATGCATATGCATATAAGCAAACAAACATATGCACTAGCAAACAAAAAAATGCATATGCATGTAAAGAGAAAAATCCATATAGCACAAATATTTACAGGCTTCTCTACACCAGTCATCAATCAGTCAAAATAATAGAATCTACTTATACCAATCTGCATAGAGATTTATTTCATGGGATCTACAAATGCATAAAAGTTAAAATGATAGCTCTTTTATTTTTTATTTTTTAGTCACTGTGAAGGCATTCAATTTGAAAGTCAAAAGTTAAAAAAATCAGTCTTCGGCAAGGTTACAAACAATGCTTCTCCAGTTGAAATATTCGAATTCTTTTTCTTTTATTTTTGCAGCCCATGAAAAAGAAACAGAGGTAGCTCTTTGTTTAGCTATTAAAAGATCCCTAGCAATGTCTGAGCTCGTTGAGGCATAATTGATGTGTGGAAATCTTGAAATAAATAGCAGAAGTGCATCCTGGAGATAAAGTACACAGTATTTCATTGATGCAAGATCAGATGTATATGGGAAAAGTGAATAATGTCCAGGATACCTTTCTAAGATTAACTTCTGTTGAGTCCAAATATGATGAAAAATGGCCCACTTTATGAAACTTCAATCAATTTGACAAATAGGCCCCTAAATTTTAACCAAAAGAAAAACATATTGGACCCTGAAATCAAGATTCGGCCAGAAGCCAGTAAGGATATAGAATAAGTCCCTAAAAAATAGATCTTTGGGATATAAACATTAAACTAAGGGTCTAATAAGAAATTTTGGGTCAAGGTTGGAACCTTAATTCAGTCAAAATGTGTACTTTTATGGGCCATTAAACAATGATTAGTATGATTACCTGCACCAGGTGGCCCTAGGCCCAGACCAGCTCTAACAAACTAGGCCAGATCTAGACTAGAACCCAGCCAAAAGCCAGTGAAGATCTCAAAGGAGCCTATACCCAGTCTGGACTACAAAAGGCATGGTCAGGCTAGACTAAAACTTAGGCTGGAACTGCCAGCCTATCACAAACAAAGCAGGTGCAGATCAGGAGAAAAATTAATTAATGCTTGACCCATTTCAGATACAACCTTAGCAAGTTAATACTCCTTTCCCCACTCGGAAAGGAAAATTAGAAATGGGGAAGACCTGATCATGCCTGTGGCTGCCCCATGGAAAGCCAGCTATGGCTTCCCATAAGCAGGCACACTTAACCATCCTTTTCACCTCTTGCCGAACAACAGGACAATTGCAAATCCAGCAAAACAACTTTGATGAAGGATGATGTTCAATGATGGTTATGGTGTAAACCTAAAAACCTACAGAAACTTATTTATATATTAAAATGACAATCCATTTCATCCCTTCTCCATAAAGATACAGATGCTGAGATTCATGGATGCTACCTAGGGCTTGACATCTTGATGAAGGCAACATGTCAAGTACCATACTGGTCCATATGGGCCATAAGCCATACTGCACTAGGTGACAGACTAGTGCCCAAAATGCCCCTAATACCTTATTGTACTAACATGTGATAGTTGGTGAAACCTTTCCTATCCTGGCACCAACTACTATGCCAAATATTGGTATGATCTATGTACCAATATCATACCATATTAGCAACCTACCTGTATGAAAACCAATACTGAGATTGTAAATCCTGGCCAATAATCTAATAAGAATATGCAATGAGTTTGGGGAGTCCCCTTGTTTCCCAATTTTCATATGGGCTTTTTGGGAAAGTTTACAAAGGTACTTTGCATATACAGAGAAGTTTTTTTTATTTAGGAGTGCACTTTGGGCATACATGGTGATAATCTAGCTGAGAGAGGAGGCTGAATGAGCTATGGAATCCAAGTTTTTATTTTCTTCCTTTTTTTATCCAGCTTGTGCATGGGCTCTTTCAGAACAAAGACATCTTAATTGATGCAGCACAGCATGCAGCCAACAAGTACCATGGCCAATTAGACCGTGCCAAGCATCGAAGTAGCTTGCAGATTCACGAGCAAGGACAGTGGATTCAGAAGTTTCGGCAAATTTTCTTATAAATTTTCCATTAGAGATAGTATTTTCCATATTTTTAATAGAATAATTCTACTTATTCTAATATGTTTTTTTATTGTTGAGTCCTACTTTGAGTATGATTCAATATCGGGTTTAATGCCCGAACTAGAATTAGGGTATCATGTCCTACAGATATGTGCATAATAGATTGTAAGGGACAACCTTTGAGATATTAATAAAATTCATTTCGAGAGAATTTCTTTCACCAAGTGAAGGATTCTTCAATCTTGTTTTCTTCTATTTGTGTGTTGATCTTCAAAGCATAATCTTGTCAATCAAATTACCCCTTCTTCCTTTTCTCACTGTGTCATTAATTACATAGGGATATTATGCATGAGCATATTCTGGTCATAAGACGTGAATGGTACACAGCAGAAATATGTAGCCTTTTATATAGTACTCATGCATGCATAAACATACATCTATAAATACATGCATACATACATCCTTAACTATACTACATATATAAGTGTGCAAATGCATGAATATACGCAATACACACACCCATCATGCATATGCATGAATACAACTTGAACATAATCTATATAACAGAACTGACATAGAAGTTGAAAGTTATCTAGTCAATGTCCTGACTCTGAAAATATTGCATGCCTAGTAGATGATGAGCAAACTAACAAACTCTGTACAAGTCTAGTATCAAGGCATTGTATATGTTATAATCATTAATGCTTAACTACTTTTATAATTATACTGGAATCTTCTAATGAACAGATGAAGTTTGCTGCATTACAAAGATCGAATGTGCAAAAGTATAAAGAAATATGCACATAATAGTAAAATGTAACTATTTGTGTGCAACTGGTAAAGAAGTTTTAATTGAAGGAAGCACAAGTACGGTAGTCGTTAGTTGATAAAGTAAGCCAATATACCTTTGGGCGTCCAACTGTAATGGATACATCCTCACTATCTCTAGGACTGGATGGTGTTGGAATCTGTTCCCCTGTCATACTGTAATGACTTAATCAATTAAAATATTGAAGTAAATGAACATCAACCATTCCTAATGACTCAACCAACAATCAAAACATATAAATCATAATAATTTTTCAAGAGCATTGCTTGAACACTTTATCACATAGAAAAAAAAGAATGATGAGCTTCTGAGAGCAAAATTTAATTCTGAACAAGTATTATATGAAAAAAATAGATATGAGAAAACCACCAAATACCTCTTGAGTCCCAATATATTGACAAGAGAATCAAAACCAAATAGTTCCAACTTTGAGTCATTTTGAGAATGCCTCGATCCTTCATGAGGACCATCTCTTACACTAGCAGCAGTTTCCACCTGACATGGCATGTTTATTTTCCTGCAACAAAATGAAATCAAATGCAATGTTCTGTTAGCATGGTGCCAGCAACATCAAGGACATAAAGATGATGGAAAGCACAATGAAGAAGAGCTATAAAATAAAAGCAGCTATATCAAAACACTTACTTTACTTTTGTTAGTAATAGCTTGTAAAACAGTCAATACTGCAATCACACCAAATCAACTAAGAATAGCTAAAATGAAAGAACATAAATGGTCAAGATGTCAAGGTATGATGCACATTGATCTCCATGGCTTATAGGAAAAGAAAAGTGATGGTAGACATTGTATAAGGTTTTTTTCATTTAAATCATAAATGCTTGCATACATTATGTTGCATCCACTATGAATCAGTTGGATTAGAATGTCTGTAGAGGGAATTTGGAAGGATAAAAGGATTCATGTAACGATGCAGATTAATATTTTAACTGCAACCATCCATGTCAGGTTTCAGATAGAACATTTTATGCTAAACTGATCTTAAAACTAATAACTGGCTAAAGCTACTTTCTGCATAAGAAGAGATTGTGATAAAATCCACAAAGTCACATGGTAGGGACAGAGAGCTGCATTATAGATCATGCAATTCAAGCTAATGCGCAATCAAGGGGAGCTCCACAGTGTTATAACAAGCATCAAAAGAATGATTAAGACAACATATTCATAACAGAGTTCAGAACAAGATAGAGGACTCTACATCACCATGGTTTATGTATCTTCCACAATTTTTACATGCATAACATATTTATAGTCTGTAGGCTCTGTAAAACAGCCTATTGCTAACTATAAATGTAATGGCTTTTTGCCACCAAATAGCCTGATGATCGCATTTTAAAAACTCAGTTAAATACATGCTCCTCAACTTTCATGGTATCGTATCCAAGAGTCAACCATCATGTCACATCACATTACCTACAGATATCATCCCTAAAGCCATGTCCACTACCAATATTCATTATCAGATCTATCATAACTTACAGTAGCATTCTTGACAAAGCAAATAAACAAGATATTACCTTAATCTGGGAATGCTTACAAGCAAGCAATTACAGACTTCAAAAGATTTGTAGCCAGAGGACTCAATCAATCCTAAATTCATTTATCCTTGCACTTTGATCTCTAAAAGCATTGTTCCAGCTTGAGATATTTATTCATATAGCCCCATTTTGGAAATCATAGCATGAAACAGAAAGCAGTGTTTTGAGCGATTATGACTCTCTAAAACATCAAATCAAGCTATTTCTGAAAAGATCACTTTTTTCTTTCCCGCTCAGTGCTTACAAGTATGGATTTTAGAGAACCCCCTTTTTCTTCCACTCTACTCGAAATTGATCATTATGGCTGCCTTTGACCCATATCACCCAAAAAGAAAATTTCTCTAGCTTTTTGACCTCCTTCACATGTTTCTATTAATTAGTTTGTCGAGTATTGACCTTGACAATGTTAATCTTTTCATGTTGTCTTCTTAATGATTTGTAAGTTGCTTTTGGCATGTAGCCTCTCATTTGCTCTAGTATCTCATTTGTTATCAATAAACCTTTTTGGTGCTATGGGTGTTCTTCACCTTTTCTTCCTCTTTCTTTTTTAGTATTTTATGGGTTTCTTCCCTTCTTCCACAACTATATATCAAACATTTGATCTACAGGAATTTCTCTATTATTTCACATCAAATTAGTTCACCAATGCATGTCTTCTTGACTATTAATGCTCCCAGTCTTTACTTTTTCCAATCCATAGACATCTAGGTTTTTTATGCAAACAACTACATTATAATTATCTTATTCTTAGGAGAAAGCAAAGAAAGAAACTTGCACAATTGTACAACATATTGAGGGCCCTAAGTCAAAATATATATATATCTTTTGCAACACCGTGTAATACTAGATGTCAGTGGCTTCAAATGAATTTGATTATGTCCAATTGTTGTGTCCAAATCAAGGCAAGAGTTCCAATTGCACATCTAGTCATGTGGAGCATCCAGATTCATGGACCATAAAATAAAGTGATAAATCTTTGCTAGTTTCAGCTGGTTAGCCTAGTCTGTCAAAACCCTTGCCTTATCTCAAGTACGCACTGCTGAATCAGTAATTAAGTAGACATAATTTGCAAACTCATTCAAATTTCCTTTCACGTTACTCCACCTTTGTCTCTATAATGTTCTTTGTCCACTATGTCTACTCTCAGCACCATGAAATAAAACATCTTGGCTACATCAAGAAAATACTTGCCAAAGCTAATAAAAGAAGAAATCTCATGCTTGAAGCTTTAAATGTTGTAGATATCGACATGTTCTCTCAAGCATCTCCTACCAGTGTCCTACAGCAATGTTTTCAAATGCAGGTCCCTGCCACCCAGCACCTACCTTGTTGAGATAGTACCAGCACAAAACAGAAGTCAGAATGGCATCCATTCAAGTCTTCTTTTACTACAAAAGGGTTATTAATATCTTTTCTACCACCGCATGGAACATGAGTTGGCATACAACAAGCCATGTTAGCCACCAGCCAGCACACCCAGCATGACATGGCACTTCAAAGTTCAATCTTTAATTTACATCCGGCCATAGCTCAGCTTGCTAGGCAAGTTCAAAAAAGCTTCACCACTAATTTTGGTGATGCGCCATTAGATGTGTATGTTCCATTAAGTATGCTTGTTTCCATTTCATTGTGTTATAAGGTGCTAAATAAGGAAGGTCCCTCTCACCTACATGGGAATGCCTTCATCCTGTAAGACATCTAATTTTCATCATTGGAACACTACTTTAGATAAAATTGGTAGGAATCCAAGGTTTATCCAGAGCTTGGGAAGGTATATTATTGACCAGACCTAAGCATCAAATTCAACAAAAGCAACATAATGGGTGTTCGCTTCTGGATAAATCCATAATAAAATAAACTTCTTTAATTATGTCGTCTCACCAGGTAATGAGGGATAAAGTGGTTGCTTATTGGCTGTTTGGTCACATTTTTACCTAGTGGATGCCATACTTTGAAAGATATTCTAAAGGACCCCGTGATGGTAGATGTTAATGGTTGGTGGATCAGCTATTTCACCTAGATATTTCTGCTCACAACTTGCATTAAATGATAAAAGCCCTTTGCATCATATTAACGTCTATTGTCACATTTTCCTAGAATCTTTGATGCCTAAGCCATTTGCAAAAGTGTGACAGAAAAAAAAGGCTCCTTCTAAGAGAAATGGATTAGGTTAAGTGCCAATAATTAGACCGTTTGATCATCTGACACAACACCCACTATCAAAATGCTTTTTAAAATGCATATGCACCGCACAACTAGCAAATCTCAAGGATGTAACTGGGCGAGCTATGGATTCAAAAACCACCAGAACAGTGTTCCATCCCATGCCAATGCAAAACTAGCACCAACACAGGTGCTGAGACACCAAACTCGGTGTACTGTTATGTACCATCAGTACCTGTCCATACTGGTACACTTACCGGCAGTACCTATACCAACCATACCAATGCTTACTGTCAATCTTTCTTTTTTTTCTTTTTTCATGAAGCTGTTAGTTTTGGTACATACCATAGGTTCTGTACCATTCTCATGAAAAAAAATGGTAGGGGGTTTGATATCAATATTTAAACCTTGACGCTAATACTGCAATCCATTACCATATGCTCCAGTAAGGATGATTCTAACACATTTTAATTTCCAATTCTTATTTATCTGAATAAAGCCATTCATTTCTTATTAATTGTATTCCTTTTTCCAAACTATGAGATGGCTGGCTGCTAACAAAAGTTTCATTTTATATTTACAACTCCACATCCTCATGAAGTTCCAGATTTAAGAAACAAAGAATGATTTTATGTAGAATTTTCAATTTCTTAGTTTACTTATGGAATGCTTTCTAGGATTAACCACCATAGTCAAATATTAGCACTTAGTCATTTTATTGTATGATGAAGACTAACAACTCTAGAGTTTTTTTATCTTAATTACAGATCTGGGTGAAAAATAGCGCATAACCCATCGAGTTCCTGAGCTAACTCATCCAAGTCAAATTTTTAGACATTACCAATCAACTATCAAGGCCCAAGTTTTCAACCATGCTTCCACTCACTATTTACAAAGATCAATAACATAGAGAAGAAAAATAAAACCAAGAAATATTCACCGAAATAGACAAAAATAAAAGCAAATCTAGCATCATAACTCCATATAGTCCATAAATATAACAATTAAGATAAAACAAATGAGTAAATTTGAACAAACTATACAAACTGTCAATATCTAAAGGAAATTAACAATCTGCAGATAGTGAACTCACTTTACTGGTATGTCTGTATAAGAGCTAGACCCCATGGAAGACATCTGGATAACAGCCCGTTCATCGGAGACCACTGGCCTATATTGTCGTCCATTTTGTGAAGGCATTTCCTCATCTACACTCTCAATTTCCCCATTCTCCATAATCAACTATTTGCCTGACCAGCTTCCAACTATCATAGTAAATTACTTAACAAGTCAAGGCTAATTAACAGCAACCATATTATTAGTATATTGTTAAATGTATCAGAAGCACAAGGCCCATATGAACTAACTACAGATCCAATTTATTCAAAAAACCCACACTGTATGAAACTTTTTACGAGTAAATTGGAATATGACAACATAAAAAGGACCATATACTGACTAGAAGACCATTAATAATTATTCTCTACCATGATTACCTAATTTACGATGTCAGCATCTAATAAGAAATTGGCACTAAACAAAACTTTATGAAATTCAATCTAATACAAAAGGATGAAGAAATTAAGAACTTTCAACATAATATGGTGTTCAACTACTTCCCCAATATTATCTATACCCTTGTCTTTGTCCATTTAATTCTGCTAGTTTGTTCTCATACATCTCATCCCATACATCTTAATGATAAGAAACCATGTCGTCAATAAGCATTCCTTTTAAGATAAAAATTACTATTTAATTTTACATCTCCATTAATTCACATCCTACCGAAAGTCAACCTAACTTGTCATACAAATTATGAACTGAACCTAAACAAGGTGAGTCAACAAACTAAGTATCATCTCAACATTATAATACAAACTTTGAGGAATCAAGTTGGCTGGATGATCAATAACTAATAATCATGAAGTAGAATTCTTTTCAGTACTTCCATATTTTGATAGATACCATATACATATATGACACATATGTTATAAATAAATTGCACATGTACAAATAAGCTTGTTACTGGCCTTATTAACTATTTACTAAAGCTACGTAAAAATAAAAAAGCCAAAAAGTTGAATACTTTCTTTTCGTGATCATGTCCTCACTTTTATAGCATCTCAACATTTAGTCCATTTAGTAATGGTCTGTCATAAGAGGAGCTGAAAAAAAGATATATCATTTATGGATTTAAATTTTAAATGGCACTGGAATCCATGAAGAAATAAAATGGTCACGGTCAAAATACAGAGCCAAAAAGTGCCAATATTTATTCACCTTGCAACCAAACATACCTTCACATGGGACTTCCCTGATTTTTTAACGGACCAAACAAGGAAATCCAGCCAAACGTAATGTCATTCACGCCAGCCCAAAGACGGTGGCAGCCCAAAGTGGGTATCTAAGGCATATCTCTTCACAAATTTACATGGCACAACTAATCTTACTTTTTCTTGTTAGTAAATCCAAATGTGTTCTTTAAAACTTCTTATATCCACACCATATCATTACAACTTCCAATGGCCATCTAGTTTAGGGCATGAAACAAAAAAGGGACAACGTAGAAAACAAGAAAACAATCAGATCTCGCATTCTTGGAATAGAGAATGCTGAGATATCACTAAGAAACAAAAATGACAAGAGACTAAAGAAGCGATCAAAAGAGGTCCCAGATCCAAGAGAGTGGTCTGTGCTTACATTTAAATCAAAATCAATATCCCAATCTTTCGGATCAACAAAAGAACACAATGACAAAAGAACAAAAGAACACAATGACACAGCGATCAAACCGCGCAAGATCGAGATCGGATCGGTGATCTGTTATATGAAAACCCTAAATACAGACTTTGAATCTGAATTTAGAAAGAAGAGAGATCAAGAAAGAAACTTCACCTCTTTAGAAGAAAGCGATCGGCAGAAGATGCAGCGGAGGGACCGATGGTGGATGGAGGAGCGGCGCCGTAGGGAATGCAGAGGATTCGTCGTCTAGAACGAGACGTGAAACGAGAGAAATCTCCAAGGAGAAGATGGAGGAGCGGGGCTGGTGTCGACTGTCTAGAAGGCGGCCGCCGGTGGAAGGGTAGGATTAGGGTTGGGACAGGGATACAGGGCCGATAAATGAGGCGGCTACGACGGCGGCCGGCGATCGCCGGGGTTGGGATTACGGTTGTTTGGTTTTGGGGAGAGAAGCGAGGAATGGGGGGAAGAAGCCGCGCGAGAGAAGCGGGGTGTCGATTTGAAGGTTGAGAAGGCGAGGGAATGCCGGGCCGAACGGATGGCATGCCGAGGCTCCGGATCCGCTATCTGCTTTATCTTGAAGCTAGTCAGGGACTTCTTATTAATTTCGCATGTCACACGGATAACTTCAACCGCAGAATGCGTTTTTTTTTTTTCTTTTTTCTTTTTCTTTGGTAACTACTGCAGAATGGTTAAAGTCGCCAAGGTTATTCATGCAATCGCAAATCATACACAGTGTCTACATGGAAGTAAGAGAGGTTTAAATTACTTCTATATATGTACAGAGAGAGTTCCCTTGTTTTATTTTGAAGGAAATATATGGAGAGAGAGGACCAGAAAGGTATTGTTAATGGTTCCAATAAATGAGGGGAAAATAAAAGGAAAATGAGTCCTACATCTCAATGCAAGAAGAATATACCGGATCACATGCCAATTAAATACTTTAATGGATGGGATTAGCTATAACATGGCAATGATGGATGGATGCTAGTTGCCCTTGTCTAAACTATTAAATGGTTTTCAAATTATCATGAAGTTTTTGGTTTCTCCAAATAATTCTCTAAAAACTTTTATGGTTTGAAACCGTTCGATTCGCATGTGAATTTTTTTATCCATTCATAAATTACTAAAAGGAAAGACTCATGGAAGTCGCAGAGCAATAGTAACATAGGTCATCATTCATGATATGCTGTGTTGTTGTTTCTCTAGTTATTATTTTCAATAAGTAAATGTAAATATATTATTAATTTTATATTCATAATTTTATTTTTTATTTATTATTTTATTTTGTTGCAAAATTTTTTGAAAAATATTTCATGTTATTACTTTTTTTCAAATAAAATTGTTTGTCCCTGGTTAGCTCCTAAGTGCAGATTATTGTTTATCATCACACTCTCTTGACACAGCAACTTCATTACATGGCGAAAAAACAAACGGAGTCTCCAGCACATTCATGTATAACCAATCTAGATATAATGTTTAATTGAGGGAATTAAGATTAGGATCTCTATATATTTATATATAATCTAAAAAGTTATATGCATAGATCGAGGAAATGAGATATAACGGCCAAGATCAATCCTCATGCATCTGGGGGTCAACCATATGAGTGCATTTATCGAAAATTACAGCACCAGAATTGATGTAAAAAATTGTAGTGATGCACACAAAGTAGTGGAGAGTGATCGACAGAGTGCATTTGCTTCGCAATTTTAGTGTTGATCAAACCTTCCAAATGGGTATATATTGCTGGTAAATATATATTGAGCCGGGATATTGTTTTATATAACAATCATAGCGTGCTTTAGTTAGAGCAAGTTAGCAAGTTCTTACATGACAATGTGAGCCGTAGCTTGCTTGATCGCTAATGCCTTCCGATTTTTATTATGAGGAGCATGAAATATGCACCTAAATCGTAATAAAAGAAGAAATCCTAAAATAAGGAGAAGAAAAAAGAAGGAAACTTGGAAGAAATGAAATAACGATTTTTTTTTTTTGATGGATTGATTACATTCCCTACAATACATCGTATATATAGTCTTAAAATTTAATTTAAAATATAAAAAAATAAAATAGGATAACATTTTTATCTCTATCTATCCATAACTATCAATCTTAAATTTTTAATTTAAAAAATAAATTTTTAATTCAAATTAAGTTTATCTTATCAACATCCCTCCTTAAACTTAATTCTCTTCCATCAATGACTCCAAGTGAATCCTTCAATTTGCAAAATACTTCAAAGTTGAGGGGCTTTATGAAAATATTTGTAATTTGATCCCTGGTCTTGATGTACTCCAATTCTATCTCCTTCTTGACTTGGTCTCAAATAAAATAAGAATGTACATTAATGTGCTTGCTTTGTTCATGGTAGACTGAATTCTTGACTAGTGCAATCATCGATTTGTTGTCAAAATAGATTCTAGTAGCATCATCTTGTGGTTATTGTATTGCCCTCAAAAGATTTCGTAGCCATATGGCATAGCATACATATAAAGAGACTGCAACATATTCAGTTTCACATGTTAAAAGTGTCACTATTGATTGTTTCTTCGAAATTCATGTAAATACGATGTCACCCAAACAAAATGTGAATCTGATCATACTTTTTCGATCTTCTAGATCTCCACCCCAATCGCTGTCTAAGTAGCGACCTAAATGAGAATCGTTAGAAATCGAATAGAAAAGTCCATGATTGAGAGTACCTTTAATATAGCGCATAATTCATTTTGCAGTCTTTAAATATGTCAACTTTAACTCCTCCATGAAATGACTAATTAGCCCGACATCATATCAGATGTTCGATATTGTGCATATCAAATACCTCAAGCTCCCAATAAGACTCTTGAAATATATCGAATCGACTATCGCTTTATTATCGTGCTTTGATAATTTGGTGCCACATTCAACTGATGTGCAAATCGGCTTGCAATCCTCCATCTTGAATTTTTTCAATATCCCCTTCATATAGGCCTCCTGCGATATAAAAATGCCCTCATTATTTTGCATAACTTGAATCCCAAGGAAGAATGATATAAGATCATTGTCCATCATCTCGAACTCTCGAATCACAGTTTGCTTGAATTTTTTGAATATCGTCGGATTGTTATCTATAAAAATCAAATCATCTACATATAAAGAGATTAGTAAAATATCCTTTCCATTGGATTTTATGTAGAGGATGCTTTTATATGGGCATTAGATGGAGCCATTTTTCTTGAAGTATGCATCAATTCTTGCATTCCATACCCTCAATGCTTACTTTAGATCATACAATGCCTTATTTAAGTTGTAGACCTTTGATTTATGCCCCTTTATCAAACACATAACCTACCGGTTGTTCCCCATAAACCTCCTCATCAATATAACTATTTAGAAAAATTAATTTTACGTCTATTTGAAAAACTGGCTATTTATATTGTGCAGTAATATATACATTTAAGCGAATAGTCTCCATACGAATAATAGAGGTAAATGCCTCATTATAGTCAATTCTTGCCTTCTGCTTGTACCGTTTAGCTATCAATCTAACTTTATGTCTCTCCACTGTGCCTTTTGCATTCTTCTTCACTTTATACACTCACTTGGCTTTTTCTCCTTTAAAAAGAGTGGTCAACTCCTATGTGTGGTTTTTTTCGATAGCTTTCATCTCTTCATCCATGGCATACTTCTACTTTTCACTTTTTATGGTATCTTCAAACTTAATAGACTCGCAATCTACAAAGAGGTAAATAAGGTATACTTTATCTGTTACCTCATATAGTACTTTTAGACTTTTCATCTTTTATAGTGCTCTGGACTTCCATCCGATGATGAATCCAATAAAGTGGATGATGATGATATAGGTGAAGATATTTGTGTTGATGGCAGTGTAGTAGTAGATAAAGATTTTTCAACTTCAATCCGAGCAAACTCATCTCAATGATCTGGCTAATCTTGTTGTGCCAATTCATTCACCTTTCTCATTGAACTCTACATCTCTGCTCATCATAATTTTTGAATTATTAGCATCAAATAATTTATAAGCTTTGGATTTAATACCATACCCAATAAAGATGAGTTTTGAGCTTTTGTCATCTAGTTTGGTTCTCCTTTGCTCCAAAATATGCATATAAGCTACACATATGAAGACCTTCATGTGTGAGATGTTTGGCTTTCTTTTCATCCATGCATCTTATGTGGTTTTATTCTCCAAACTTGTTGTAGGACACCGATTCAAAATATAGACAGCACAAGCTACCACCTCGGTCCAGAACTCCTTTGACAAATTTTTGCTTTTAATCATGCTTTGCATCATGTTAAGAATAGTGCAGTTCTTCTTTTCTGCTACATCATTTTGCTGGGACGAGTAAGGGCCGGTCAATTGATGTCAAATTTCATTCTCTTCACAAAATACTTTAAATAAATTAGAGATGAACTGGCCACCTCGATCTAAACGAACGACTTTGATATAATAGCCGCTCTCATTTTCAACAATTGCCTTGAACTTCTTGAACATATTAAAAACTTCTATTTTCTCTTTCAAAAAATATACTCAAGTTTTTTTTGTACAATCATCAATAAAAGTCAAAAAATATTGATGCTTACCAAATGATGTGGGGACAATAGGTCCGCATCCATCTGTACGAATGAGTTCAAGTAGCTTCTTTGCTCTGTATCTTGCCTTATATGAAAAATATCTTCTAAGTTGTTTGTTGAGAACACAATCTACGTATAACAGATCGGGATGGTCGATATGAGGTAAGTTGTGGACCATCTGCTTGTTTAATAACATATGAGATCACCGAAGTAGAGATGCCCAAGCCTCAAGGACCACAACCATGAGGCATCTTTTACACAAACTTTCAAGCACTTGGCTACATCATTCTTGATATCAAGGATTAACATCCTATTCTTTGACAGCTCTATTTTGACAATCAAGTCATTAGTATTACTTCTCAAATAAAATTTCTTATTTTTCATATGGATATCATAATCTTTTTCAAATAGTTGTCCCAAACTCAAAATATTACTCTTCATATCCGAAATATAATACATATCAGAAATAAATTGATGACTGTTACTTTTGAGATAGATTAAAATTTTACCTTTTTTTTATCAAAATTTTCGAAGAATCTCTAAAAGAGATTTGTCCTTCCACCGATTCATCAAACTCTGCAAACATACTTCTATGACCATACATGTGATTAGTTGCCCCGCTATCCAAATACCAACTTTTTTGTCCGCTGGCTTCATCTCCTTTATAAGCTAACAATAATAAAGGATTCTCTTCTATTTTCTTAATATAATTAACTACTTATTCAACTTGATTATTTTTATTATAAAAATACTCAGAGAAATAATATCCATATTTTTTAAGAGTGTAACATTGAACCTTATATTTATACCTCTGACTTTCTGTATTTGATCTCCCATGTCCATTGTTTTGATTTGCTTTATCTCTGCCTCATCCTCCTCTTCTATGGCTACGATCATGCTCGTAGCCTTTATCATGACCTCGACATCTGCCATAGCCCTGATCGCTTGAGTTTTCATCACCATTTGAGCTTCCTATGCTTCTTTTAATGAGAACTTCATTTGAAGAGCATGTTCTACTATTTTCTGCTTTTTTTTTTATCGGTACGATGCTCGTGGGCTTACAATGATCCCATTAGCTCATCCACTGGCATCTTTTCTAGATCTTTCGATTCTTCCATGGTTGCAATAATATAATCAAATTTATCATCTAACGACCGCAAATTTTTTTCAATTATCCAAATGTCTTCCAACTTTTCACCATTCCTTTGAAGTTGGTTCACAATCGTTAGAAGTCTGGCGATATAGTCCGAGATGCTCTTGGATTTCTCCATCTGCAAGGTTTCAAATTCTCCTCGCAGCATTTGAAGGTGAATTTTTTTTCACTTTGTCAAGGCTTTTGTAGGCCTTTTGAAAAATCTCCCACACTTTTTTGGAGGTTATCATGGTAGAGATCTTCTCGAAATTAGCTTTATCTACGTCTTGATAGATAAGGAAGGGCGTCTTCCTGTCCTTCCTCTTCGAATCTCGCAGGGCATCATGTTGCCCCACTTGCAACTCTTTCGACCACCTCCCAAGCATCCATCTCAATCTGGCTCTGATACCAAAATAAAAAAAAAATCTTAAAATAAGAAGAAAGAAAGAAAAAGAACAAGAGTTGGAAGGAATGAAACAATGAGACTTTCTTTTTGATGGATTGGTTACATGACTACCTAACTTGAATTTTTAATTTAAAAATTAAATTTTTAATTCAAATTAAGTTTATCTTATTAATAAATGGCTCCTTCTAATGTATAAACTGCAAGAAGCTTTCTGTAAAACTACTATAGAGTGTGGAGGATGTCACCATGCAAGTCCATTTTTCAGTCAGTGGGTGGAATGTCCGAGAGGGAAAGTGAATTAAACTTGATAAATATAGTATCGAAGAGGCTTGCTACGTGAAAAGGAATTCTCTTAGTAATCCCCAACATGTTTTTGCCGGGTCTAATATTCAAGCCTATGAAAGAAATCAATACTAGATAATGCTCAACTAGGTGTATCTAATGGACTCAAACTTTGATGATTTCAGTTTAGCTTGATCAAACCATATCTAAAAAAGATTTCTTAAAAATTAGACAAAAAATCTTAATTAATCTCCCCTTGAAAAGTGCCATATATGGAGTGCATCTTATAGAGTAAGCAACATACTTTTCGAGGAGAAGTGCAATTTAAGTGAGTAGTCATGATGAGACATGATGTTTTGTGCAATAATTTTGGCACTACTATGATATTATTTAGAAAACCTCTTTGTAGACCATGGAAGAAGCAAGTCAAGCTTGATCAAAAAAGCCATGTGCAAAGCCGTATCATATAATCTTTTTGAGACTTGAGAGATCCAATCTCTAAACTCGGAGCTATCCGTCCTATCATGATATGTAATGTGGATATTAGCACACTGAAAGCATCGCCATCCATCCATATATATATATATATATATATAAAAGTCGGCAAGTCCTTCATCATCACAATCTGAGTGACAGTCGGCTAGCTCAACTTGAGAGACCTCTAACATCTCCAAAACAACTAGAGAGGATCCTAATCTAGCTCATTTACTTCTATATCAAGCTTCAGTTTATCAGCAATTTGGAGCAGGCTCCTTTAAGAAATTGCATTCTTCCAAGAGTTTCTCAATCTATCATTTTTTCATCTCTAATTTATGACTAGGGATGGCAATCAGATCAAATCAATCATAAATAGATCAAATCAGATATGGATTGGCTCAGAAAATAATAAAGCTGAACTTGATGTGTTTATTAAATAGGTTAAAATCTATAACCTGAACTTGCCACGTTTAATAAATAGGTAATCCAACTCGATCTGTTTAACCTATTTAACAAAAGGATAATTTGTTAACCCATCCCAATCTAATTTAATCTAACCCATTTAACTGACCTATTTTCACTCTCACTCTTACTCCTTTCGAACCGACTCCACCACAGCACTCTAATAGGCTCGTTGCTCCTGATGCAATAGAGTCCCTCCTCAAGGTTGCCCCTCTGCCTTCGAGGAACTCTACCCAGGCGGGGCAGTGATAGTATTCCTCGTAGCCCATCTTGAAGATGTTGTGGTAGGCGAGGTGCTTCCCGGGGAAGCCATAGAAAAGCGGCAACTTGGGCGGTAGCCTAGTAGGAGGAAGATGTTGTCCGAGTTGGACTAGAGGTAGGAGGCCATTTTTGCAAACTGCAAAGAAAATCAACACAATTAATGGATACAAAATGTTTTATAGTGATCAATACCTACCGACGACCTTGGCTAGGGTTTGGATGTAGCAGCCGATCATCTGCTACTTGGTGGTCTCCTCACTGCCAAGCTTGTCTATGATGATGGGTCAGTGCTTGTAGTCGCAACCAAGGAACAACAATGCCATCTCCATCGGTGGTCAATCGCTGAACCCATCGCCCGACTCGAAGTTTAGAGGCGAGTAAGCCAAGTCACCAAAACCAATCGAACCGCTGTGTGTGAGAGGCCAGGAGGTGAGGCATGGAGCCTGAGGAGACTGGCGATGAAGGAGGAGGAGGCAAGGAAGTGCTTAGAGAGAAAGAGGGTGAGGGGAGAGCGAGAGGCCGCGATGGGAGAGGAGACGAGAGCTTAGTGCACAGTGATGGCCATCGGAGCGGAGGGGCGGAAACCTAATCCAAAGAGAAGCAAGGGTTTAGGGTGGGGGTTTAGAGGATATCATCTATATCGTGGAAGGACTCGTTTAATTAGTTCTAGTGTATAGGAGAGAATTCATTTTCACCGTCAACAATCTTAGCCCATTTAAATAGATCATGATCTAATACAACCCAAATATTAAATATGTTAAACAGATTAGATATGTCAGATTTTTAAAATCTAAATCCGATCCAAATATCGAAGAGGTTAAATGGATTGATCTATTTATGATCTGAACCTATTCCGTCCAAATCCAAACCTACGTATGCTAAATCAAATATGGATCAGATTGATATATTGAATCATATTTTATCATCCCTATCTATGATATTATTACTATTTTTTTTCTTTATATATATATATATATATATATATATATATATATATATATATATATATATATATATATATATATATATATATATATATATATATCCTATTCCGTCCAAATCCAAACCTACGTATGGTAGATCAAATATGGATCAGATTGATATATTGAATCATATTTTATGATATTATTACTATTTTTTTTCTTTATATATATATATATATATATATAGTATGTCAAAATTTGATAAATACAATATTCAAGTCAGTCTTCGACGTGCCGTCTTTTGAGAGTCAATCAGCTCCAGCCTACCACGTAGCCTATGTACGTGTTCACCCAACCAGTGCTTTAGTACCTGCAGCATCAACTGCTGGCCTTTCGCAACACCTGTCGCCTCCTTTTCTCCGGGATAACCTATTCAAGCACGGCTTCCTTGGTTCATACTTCATACAAATAACCTCAAGCATCAACCTCTTCTTTCCAATCTCCTCGGAGTACCAAACAAAAGGACTGTTAATCACCAAAATGAATGCTGCAAAGGTAACAAGCAAGCATTTGTTGTCTACTCTTTGTGCATCTATTTCTCTGTTCTTCGTTAGTCTTTTCTAGGCCTCTACCTTTTAATTTGTTGGTATTGCTTTATATTGTTACAGGGCACTACCACCACCACCTCCACTACCAAAACTCCGCCATGTGGGGAAGGAGTTAAGGAGACGAAGACGGTAGAGACGGTGGACTACCGGTCGTCCGCGGGGCAAGGACAGCAAGAGAAAAGGCCGGTTGAGGTGGTTCATGAGATCCCAGCCAAAGGATCAGATGATCCCACCATAGCTGCAAAGCAAGACTAGCTGGCCACAGCTACAGCCAAGCGATTTTACTTAGATGGGGAAGGGTTTTATATAATTTCCCGGATGTCCATAATGGAATCCTTGCCGTGTGACATGGGATTTAAAAGCCGCAAATTATGTATTTGGATTGGAGTGGTATAATGCGTAGCTCGATCTTGAATAAGTGCTTGTTCTAGAAAAGTTGAATAACTATCTTCTGTTCATCTTTTCTCAAGAAAAATTCGAGTCTGTTTAACGTTTTTATTTAGGTGTGATATCGCCATACCGGAAATAGAGATCTTTACCATATTATATGGATCTGGGGCCTGGAATATTTAAAAGATCGGGGGTTGCATTTTTGCCGGGGTCTTTTAAAGGCCTATTTTTGGGGCATCTTGGTGAGTAATCGATGCACAAAAAGGCTAATATATTGTTTCTATCCAGGTTATTCAGAAATTCTGAAAAGCTGATGTATTTTGAGCAACACCACCACATATAAATGTCGATGCAAAGATGTAGAGATGGCTCGGTTTATCTATGCTTTGGCACATTTAAACCATTTTTATTTTTTCTCATAAATATTTTATTTTTGAAATTTGCTATTTGACCCCGAACAAAGGATACACTATAAATTAAACAAAAATGTGCAATTGTTGGCAAATTATTTGTACGCAACGAATTCAAGCATTTGTACGACAATTTGATACATTTATTATTAAAATCAAATATTTTTATTCGCTATTTTTTTTCCTAAAAATTAAGTATGTTTGGCTCTATCTGGGTGCCGGAGTGGTTTGCGCTTCTCCGTGCTCCTTGCCCTTCGCTTTTTCCTCTTATTCTCTCTCTTTCGTTTTCGTTTTCCATATTGTTTGCAAGACACGCAAAATTTACATAAACGTTCCTTGCGATCGCTTCCGTTCTCGTTCTTCTCTCTTCCGTAGTCCGACCCGCTCCGTCACCGCTCCCGGCGTGAGACAACACCATGCCATCCCACCGATTTCCTCACTTTCTCTGCCTGCCTTTTTCTCACCTACTTTTGCTGCCGGGAATGCTATTAGTGAGAAACGTCTCCGACCTCTGCCCCACGACCGACATGCTCCTTCGACTCTGATTAGAGCTTTGATGGAACAAGGAAGAAAAGGGAACCCGCTGGAGTTAGCGCGTGGGTATATGGACATTAATTTCTAGAAACCTCAAATTTATTGTTCCCTTTAAACGTCCTTCCCTCTTCTTCTTCTAAAATCCATTCCAAGATTTCCTAAAACCATCTCCATGCCAAGCTAAAAACGGAATTGCCTGTTTTCCCGTTCCAGCCTCCTTCCCGACTCCCTTTATTTCCTCTCTCTCGCCAGCGAGACCTCCGAGCTCCTCGCCAAGTGTCTGTCCATCGCGGTGACTGCCGCGATCATGCCGATGACGGCCGAGATGTATCCTCCGAATCGCCGTCACAAAGGAGAGACCGGAAGACTTTGTCGAGGACGTTACAAAATGTACGGTTAAATGGGGGGAAAGACCAGGAGAAATTTCAGCTCCACCGTTACTCATAAGAAGAAAAAACAAATGAATGCTTAAATATAGTGGTACGGTTTCCAAATAATAAGCTGATAGCATATTCTCCACAAATTTTTGGTTTCCCCTTTTTTTTTTCCCGTATTTTTTCGTTATTTTTCCGGTCTAAGTAAAGCTCCCCTTTCCTCTTACTCCCTCTCCTTGACGTCCTCACCGTCCCCCACTTTCCCATCTCTCTAGCTGCTGTAGGTAGGTTTCCTCCCCTCCCCCCACAGTGGACAGGAGTGGAGCCAGGAAACCTTCCTCTAGGGTGGGTCCCACACAAAGTATTCGAATCCTGAGGTTAGTTGTTCATGCGACAAGGTCGTCGTGGTTGCCTTTTAGTTTTTAAATTTAGAAATTTACGTCGATATTTCGATTATTAATACGTGGGATTCCTCAAAGGAATTGGGGGATGTTGATGCGGCATCTGCTTCTAGTTTTCTTGCTGCTGCATGGAGCTGCCGCCGCCGCTGGGAATCAGCCGGCGGGAAAGCCAGCAGCTGCGAAACCCCGGGCTGCAAAGTGGAAGACTCTGAGCGGTATCGTGGTGGCTTTTATTTGATTTATTGGATTATATTCTTTTTTTAAACACCATTTTGAATTTTTTATGGTAATTTTATGACGAGAATGCATCTTGTCCATGGTTTCTGCCAATGGGATCCCATTATTATGATAGGTTGGTAATTTCCATCCAGATGTCCCTGAGGTGGTTCTTCTTAATTTATGATGAATAGAGTGGTAGATCTGCACAAGACAAATAAAAAGATAACGTTTGTAAGGGGGACCAAATGAAAGGTGAATTGTGGAGAATTTTTTGTCTGAGTACATGGGGCCTAAGCCATCCGATGTGTATCATGTGAGTTATTTTGGATTGGTTGTTTCAGATGAAGAGGATTACCTTCAGATAGTGATCTAATAGTAAAAAATTTGCTACCTCATGGACGCTTCTGTTGTATTATCTTTGTTATTTTATGTCATGATTAATATTGGTGATTTCTGAGAAGATCACAATGGCATGTTTTTATGCGGTTAACAGCCAGCATAATCCGTAACCTTTGATCATGTTAGTCCTATTGACCAGGAATAAACGTTAAAACTAGAATTTAGAAATCCATCTATTTTAATTAGATGTAGGATGGAATTATGAAAAGCATAATATTAATATATTAGCTCATGGATCAGGAATTCCATATTTGGCATATATTATCTTAATAAATTAATAAATATATTAATAAATTTTTTTGCATCCTTATGCAGGTAATGCTCCATTAGTCATAGCACGTGGTGGCTATTCAGGGATCTTTCCTGAGTCCAGTCAATTTGCATACCAGTTTGCATTGGCAACAAGCTTGAAAGAAACTGTTCTGTTATGTGATCTGCAATTGACCAAAGACGGGGCCGGTATTTGCCGTTCAGATTTGAAACTCGATAATTCTACAACTATATCGACTGCATTTCCAAAGAGAGGTACAACTTACTCTGTGAATGGACAGTCTGTTCATGGATGGTTTTCAGTGGATTTTACTTCAGATGAGTTACTCGGCAATGTCACAAGTAAGTACATCATGGTTCTTGTACTTCCAATAGGAAATTTGCCAGCGGTTCTGTTAGCTTGTTGATTAATTATAGAATACAGACTGCAGGCTTCTCCCTTAAGATGCCTAATAATTTTAGCAATTAATCAGCACATCATGCTTGTTTGCTAAAGGGGGGAAAAAAAAAACAAAGTGTTCTGAATTCATGAGCTTGAGTAAAATATAACTATTGAAATAAAGCAAAAGGGTCTTTCTGAAACAACCGTTCATCATCTGATTTCTGTTATTCATGGAAAGTAGGTTCTATAGGTGGTCTTACAGTCTGGATGTCATAAGCTGAAGTGGAGAAATTTTTTCCAATTTATGCAGCACATGTACAACATATGCATGTGAAAATTGCTAGGAAACAGATTCAAGGATATGCATAACATTTTCTTTGTACTTTCTGGGGAAAACACTATGAAAAGGCAGCCAATGCATCACTTTTGTTAAATATCTTTTTGTCAACTAAAAAATATGGAATTTATCAGAATAGTCATCTTGGGTGGAGGGTAATGTTGTTGTTCATCAGTTTGATATATAATTTGTCTAGAAGGTTAATATTTAGATCTCAATTCTATAAATTTGCAGTTCATCAAAAAATTCTATGAATTTGTAGTTGGATCTTGGAAATCAGTCTTCTTCTTTATAATTCATATGGTAACCAAATTTTCTGCTTGATTTTTCGATGAAATTCAAACTGTAGACTGACTATTATCTCATCATTATGCTACTTTCATTATCTCAAAGCGATTCAAAATATCTTCTCTCGGCCAAGCATATTTGATGGCAACCTACCACTATCCATGGTTCAAGAAATCTCAAGGTTTCACCCATCTCAGTTTTGGTTGAATGTGCAGGTATGCTTTTTCGTGGCATTGGTTATCATTTTTTTACTGTAAAATGAAACTTTTTTCTTCCAGTTAATGCCTCACATATGTTTGGGGATTAAATATCAGCCTTGTTTGTACTCTTGTAGTAGAATGTTAGCCTTCTTTGAGGCTTGTGTGTGCAAATTAAGAAACAAGCAGAGATGCCTGGTTACTCATTCCAGAAAACTTCTGGCTACTTGGGTCAGGAGTAGGGTTGGAACTGGGCCTAGGCCGGTCCAATGAGCTTTGGGCTAGTGCGAATTCGGGTTGGGCTTCGAGCTAGGCTTGAAATAGTTCAGACCGGGCTTGGGCCTAATTACAAGGTCCATTTGAATTTTCGGGCCAGACTTGATATATCTTTGGTCCAGCCCAGGCCCGGCCCGAGAGTGGGCCCGATACTGCTGGCCCACATCCAATCTAAAACTAGCAGTACTCTATTCATAAAAAGGCTATGATGACTGTCTGTACGAGATGTACCTAAAGAGTCTAGAGAGAGATGGAGGTGATGCATTTCTGTTCTTGTTGTTATAGTTGCAGGGTAAGCTTCGATGGTCTGTTACATCGTAGGCAATCGCTTGCAGCCACCTCATGATTAAAGAGGAATTTGCGATGCCTTATTTTCCAATGGCAGATTTGAGCCTTCTTCTTTTCCTCTTTTCCTTGTTTACTTTGTTGGTCTCTGATTTAAGTACTATTTTTAAGTTTTTCTTTTATTTTTTTTAAAAAAATTTACTTCTAGTTTGCAACCTTCTTACTTTGCAGCCACCTCATAGTTCAGGCCCGTCCAAATGGGTTCGGGCCGAGCTCGAGCCTGGGTTAGGGCCAGGCCTGAGTGTGGTTTTTTCTAAAATCATTGGGCCTAGGCCTGAAAAAAATTTTCGGACCGGACTCAGGTAGGGGTATGGCCCGACCTAGCCCGGCCCAGTTCCAGCCCTGGTCAGGAGTTACCCCTCCTCTCTCTCTCTCTCTCACCCACATCTGTCTATCTATAAAAGAAGATTCTTTATAACGCCCTATCCTATTTTTATCAAGCTGATTCTTTCATATTTACCTAGAGAGCTGATATGCCATGGATATCTATAAAAAGGGTATTCTTTATAACGCCCTATCCTATTTTTATCAAGCTGATTCTTTCATATTTACCTAGGGAGTTGATATGCCATGAATGTCAATACTGAACTGATGTTTATTCCTTTGTTGCAGTATGACATGTTCTATAAGGAACACAAATTGGACCCAGCAAAATTCATATTAACAGCATCAGAAAATGTGGTCTTTGATTACATCTCTTCTCCAGAAATTGGTTTCTTAAAGAGTCTCAATGGGAAGTTAGGAAAAGCCAAGACGAAACTCATCTTCCGGTTTCTAGCTGCAGATGCAGTAGAACCCTCCACTAATCAAACATACAGCTTAATCTTAAAAAATCTTGCAACAATCAAATCATTCGCTTCTGGAATTCTGGTTCCCAAAAGCTACGTATGGCCTGCTAATAAAGATAAATATCTGGAGCCTTCTACTACTCTTGTGACAGATGCTCACAATCTGGGCCTAGAAGTGTATGCATTTAATTTTGCAAATGACCAGCCTGCAAGCTACAACTACAGCTTTGATCCTACAGCCGAGTACTTGCAGTTTATTGATAATCCAAACTTCTCTGTTGATGGTGTGTTCACCGACTTCCCTTCCACAGCATCAGCGGCTATAGGCAAGTGTTTTTTCCTGCTCTTTCAATAGCTTTCAATACTTATCCTGGATAAAAATATATATAATAATCTCTGTACAATGGAGAAATACTGCTTCTAAAATGTGCATGCATACACAAACTGCTTTTAAGTATCGTACATCATCAACTTCAGATAAATATTTAGGAAACTAGTCATGTTGCCTGAAAATGTTTTCAGAGACTCTATTTTATACTTTTGTGATGAGGTTAATCATAATGTTCTAGATCTATATTCTCTTGTTCAACTTCATCAATTTTTGTTGATACTTAAATTTCTACTTCTTATAATGTTCCGGATTTATTTTATTTTGTTTTTCTAAGCCACTAGACATGGTGGCAAAGGCATTGATCGGTTGTTGCATCAAATGAGGATTTAGCATCGAACCCCTTGTCCAATCTTTTCATGGTTATTTTGTTTGATGCAGCTTGCTTGGCACATAACAAGGATAATGCTGCTGCTCAGAAAAGTGAGTTTAACATCCCTTCTCAGGCTATTATCGTGGTGTTTCTCAATTTCTTTTTTGTGGGTTACATATTCTAAGACACATAAACTTGCTATGGATGCAGAGAGACCACTAATTATAACACGCAATGGTGCAAGTGGGGTCTTTGCTGGATGCACTGATCTTGCTTATCAGCAAGCAGTAAAAGATGGAGCCGACATAATTGATTGTTCTGTTCAGATGTCAAAAGATGGGGTAGCCTTCTGCTTGGATTCAGCAGATCTTATGGGTGACACAACAGCAATGGATTCTTTCATGTCCCGATCAGCTTTGGTGCCTGAGATACAGAAGAACAATGGAATCTTTTCATTTGATCTCACATGGAGCGAGATCGAAAGTTTGAAGCGTAAGGATTTCATCCTTTTGCCTTCATGTTATGTGAGATGTGTACTTTGTGATTACAAATAACCTTATTTGCTGTGAGACAGCTGTTAATTCATTCATCAAGGTAAAATATTCTTAATAGGCAATACCCAGAATGTAAGAAAATGAACCTGGCATATTAGGATTTTTATGATTCTAGACTTCAAAATATCATTTACTTCTACATTTGACCACATGTAGTTTTAATAGCATCCACTATCGGTACCTCAATTTTTCATTCTCCGCATTCGTATATTTCTGAGAAATCCATTGGCTAACTCAATAAATTATGATGCTGAATTTGGTCCTCAAGGAGGAATTAGTCCGTGTTTTAATAATATATATTTTGTTGAAAGAGCACCATCATTGATGGAATGAGACATATGATTATGTTTATCCTTTCTATCAACTGACAAACTATCTTAATTATGAAAAGTTTGCTTTTGCATAGCAATTTAAAAATTCCTAAGCGTTTCAAGAATTAATCAGTTTGTAATTATGATAAACATGTGCACTGAGCTTTGTCATGGTGCTTATATCCACTGCCAAAAGATAGTTTTCCTATTTTTTGTGAAAAGTTTGAGACAAAGATATCAAAATACAAGATTCAACATAGAGTACCGGATTCATCTCTGGCCCACCCATTATGAGCTAAACAGAAAAACTGAAACTATTCCTATCTATTTAGGAATTGTTAATGAAAAATGGTTTTTGCTAAGTTAACATAAAATGTTTATTAATACCTGCTTCTGATAGGATTCATCTTCTATTTATTTGTAAACTTGTGTTTTGTGCATGTGT
Source organism: Elaeis guineensis (assembly GCF_000442705.2). NCBI lineage: Eukaryota > Viridiplantae > Streptophyta > Magnoliopsida > Arecales > Arecaceae > Elaeis > Elaeis guineensis. Next base: position 13,185,966 of record NC_026000.2, on the reverse strand, counting down.
TTTTGCAATTTGAGAGGATATGGTTCAATCATGATCCATATTCTGGGATCATGATACTCAAGAGAACAGTTTCTCAATTTGCTTGTGTAAGAATCATCTTGTGAAATTTGTAGTGATATTCCGGTATTATTCTACCTCACTGATCTTGGGGCCCCTTTTTTTTCGGGCAGCTGTGCTAGCAAATCCCCTTTCTAGTGCTAACTTGGTGAGGAATCCAGCCGCAAAGAATATGGGAAAATTGATGACACTGGCCACATTCTTGGACTTTGCAAAGAACAGCACTGTCTCTGGGATCTTAATCAACATTGAGGTAAGTCCACATTCTCTTTATTCCACATGTTAGTAATTTCTTTTGAACATTTTCTACTAGATGGGCTGTTAGTATATAGAGTAATTTTTTCCTCTGCAAAATTATTTAAAGATAAATTTGTTTTGTCAGAACAGAGCTTTTTATTAGAATTGAGTCTATTCTCAATCAGGAAGCCGGAACTGCTAAGTTGTTCAAGTGAAATGACATTTTTGAGGATATAAGCGGATCTGCATTTCTGAAATAAATATTGATTGTAGGCTTTAATGCAGGTAGGATTTGAGTTTGACTAGGTTTAAGATTGTGATGTTCTCTGAAATCATATTCTGTTTTAGTAGAAGAGCTCCAAGTACATGCATGTGTAAGTGTACTGGCATGTTCTAGTTAGAATAGATTGTGTTCCTATGCAAAATTGTTTTGAAAGAAAATGCCTGCAAGTCTGTTCTCAATCAACAGATGAGAACTGTTAGGTTGTTTAAGCAAAATCAATTTTTGATTGGAGCTCTATGCTTTGAAAGCAAGTAGAGTTCTGTTTCAATAAATTTGAGGTTGCTATGTTCTTTGAGACATATTCCTTCCTAGGAGGCTTGCACTAGTACTCGAGTGAAAACCATCTTGGATGTTCCATGCCACAAGTGTCCTACCCAAGGTTTGCTGTGCTGGTCGGTGCCAGTGTATACCGATTGTATTGTACTGTACCAACACCGAACTGGCCCCCTATATGGGGCATACTGACACTATAATAGGATGATACTGTTACGGGATTTAGTATCGAGATGATGACCCTTGGTCCCATGCCCACCTATCTTGTAAGCATTGCATCAATTGTCAAGTGGGGTTAGTCGTTTTTCGCCTACATGAGCATTTATCTCAAGCATACTTCTTACTTCATAAACTTACCCTATTCATCCTGGCCTTTGCACTTGTATTGCTATTTTTCCCATAGTGGTCATGGGATGCCTTTGGGTTCAGGGTCAGGCAAGATTTTGTGTTTGGCGACTCCACTATTTGGTAGCAATTGGAGATCGATGCTCAAAATGATTGGTGCATTGAAATATGTGTGCGAATTTCATGGCATCAATGAGGAAGAAAGGTGACCGCAAACAGGACATCTGTGCATGGCCATACACCTAAGACTTGTTTTGGTGATTAGAGGCTTTAGAAGGTGTCCTTTGTCTACTTGATAATGGTTATAGTGACTTGTCAGCTCCACCTAAATCCTTCTTAATTCATTTGGCACTGCCAGAAAATCTGAAATAGCTGTAAATTATGCAGAAAACGAGTGCCTTCTTTGCCTGCTCTTCTTTAGCAATAAAGTGCAACAATGCATGCTAATGCTTGATTCCTGTAGGGCCCTTAATGGAGAATTGAACTGGCCCTTTTTGAAATGAAACTACATGACTATCAAGTCAGCTAGATACTCGCACTTGTTATGATCTTAAAATCAACGTTTAAAAATTGAGGTTATGCTCAGAGTTTTCTGTTTGTGTAGATCAAATCTCAATCATTATTCTGATGAAGTCTTTACTGCAAAAAAATATTAACATTAGAATGTGAGGTTAGGAACAGAAGACAGCTCTTTAGATTGCAAAACCAATGGTCTGGGCAGCCCTTTTCAGCTGAACTTTAAAACTCATTCTATTTATAAGCAGCTCCTGTACAACTCAGAGGAATTATTGCGGTCTACATGTGAAGTTCCAAAGCCGCGTGTGTTCCTTTATGTAAGCCTTGTACTGTTGTACAGTTTAAACTTGAAGTAATGGGCTGTCGTATTTATTTGTCTAATTCAGTACAAAAAATCTTGTGCACTTTGATGTATAAGAACTGAAGATAAGATGGAATGAATCAAGTTCATCTTTTAAAACCAGTTCAAGCTATCGAACAGATGAGGTACGTGGGGTTTGTCAAAGCTGCTGTTCGATGGGATCATATTGTGATGGAAGTTCTTAATAAGATTTCTTTTTTTTTTTTTTTGGTCATATCTATGAGATAAACTTGCTTATAGCCTCTGCTCAAATAATGTCTTAAAAACAGAATATTTCCAATTGAATATTATCTACAGTTCAACAAGAATTTTGAAATATCAAAATTACTTTATTCTCTATATGCAAAGGAACTCTAGTAAACAACTGATGGAAGAAGGCATGTCTAAATTTCAAATTCCTGGAACTTTGAGGTTCCTGATGTGTAACCATCACATCATCGGGCCGAGTAGTAATGAAATTTATATACCTAGGAAAACAAGAAATCAAGTGAAACAACTAATCATCTTGAAACAACTGATATGTCTACCATGTAGTGTCTAAAATTACTGCTCTAAATCATCTTACAAGCCAATCATCATATGTTTGCAGCATGCTCCATACCTTGCTTCCAAGAAGGGACTTGACATAGTTACTGCAGTCTCAAGTGCCCTGATAAATGCCAGCTATGACAAACAAATCACTCAGAAGGTTCTCATCCAGTCTGATGACACTTCAGTCCTCTCCATGTTCAAGAATAATTCCAGCTACAAGCGAGTTTTCAAAGTGGAGGAGACCATAAGTGATTCTCCAAAACCAGCAGTGGATGAGATTAAGCAGTTTGCAGATGCAGTTAACATCGCAAAAACTTCCCTTATTGCTAGCTCCAACTCATTCCTTACTAGTTTTACTCCAGTTACGGATAAGATGCACGCAGCAAACCTCTCTGTCTATGTCTCAGGACTGAGGAATGAGTTCGTGAGTATACCATTTGATTGCTTCTCTGATCCAATGGTAGAAATTGCTACTTATGCTGCAGGGCTTGCAGTTGATGGGATAGTAACGGAATTTCCTGCAACTGCGCGTGCATACTTCAGTAAGTATCCTGAACAACAAGGGCTTATTTGTTTTCATAATTATATAAGAGCATGAGCATATAAAGATAAACATATTCTTAAATATTTTTGTTCTGCTGAATTTCAAGAATTTTTTAATTTTGCCTGTAGATATTTTAGTTGATTGCAGGTACTCAAGAAATCATTACCCTGTGTTATCATGTTTATTATTTTTGACTGTTTGAGATTTATTGATCATTATTTCAATGCTAAGAAACCTATTTCTGAATTCGATACAATTTGGTCTCCCATGAGGTTATGATCCATTATGATTAATAAAGCATGTGATTTTCTACTTTATCATTGTTTAGCTTGGAGCACAGCGTTTGTAATGTGATTTGTGATTGTATGCATTCTCTTGCTGTTACACATGAAAGACAATCAGTAGCCAAGCTGCATAATTTCTGCTTTAAATGCTGCTCTGGCTCCAGAACCCTATTCATGTTCTTGCTGACAGAAGCTTCCAGTCTTTTTACCATCAGTTTTTTTTTTTTTTAATCAACCAATTTTATGCTTGAATCTCCTCCAAGGAGAGGACCGTGGCATCACCCAGTTCACTTCTGAGTAACGGTACTTTTGAAAACGAAGCATTCACTTATCGTCCAGTGTACTTTCTCAAGTAGCATATTTTGAGTACTTTCTCAAGTAACATAGTACTCAATATAATTGCATTGCAATCTCTTTCCAATCTTCTCTTGTACTATGCAACTACAGTAATTAACATCCATCGGATTGCTTTATCAAGACCAACCATATCTCTTGTAAGTGTTTGTTATAATTGTTTACCTTTCTATTATTTCAATTGCTGTTTCCACACTCTCATACCCAAAGCTTCTCCTGTTCATGTTCCTGGTCCCACTTCTTGCAGCTCTAGTTGGTCGCAATTGTCATCTTGTTTTGTTGCCAGTCCTAATGCCCCAATTTGTCCATTAATCGACAAAACTCTTCCTATATGACTATTGTTAGTCGATGATGATAGTGGTGTCATCACAATGAAGAGATGTAGGCTAGGTTGTAAATTTTCTTTTTCCTTGCCACTCCTAATCTGCCTTTATTCTGTAATTTGCTTATACCGAAAAAGATGGCTAGATCTCAGGCTTACCTGATTAGTTGGAAAGTTATGGTACTTCAAATTACACCCAATGACAAACTAAACTGAATATTTTGCAGGGAGCCCGTGCTCTGATGTGGAAGCCAATTTGCCATTCTCAATCTTACCTGTGGAGCCTGGTTCCCTGCTCAAGGAAGCTCAGCCGGAACTACTTCCTCCAACCCAGGCCCCAGCACCTGCTCTTGATGCTGCTGATATTGTGGACCCACCACTGCCTCCGGTTGTCAAAGTCTCTGAGACGGCACCGGGTGCAGCACCAGAAAGTTCTCCAACTCATCCAAGCGGTCAACCAGCCAATGCTGCAAATGCTGCTCTATTGCTCTTGATGATGGTGCTCAGTTTCATTTATTTGAGCTATCAGTGATGTGGCAGGCCTTCATACTGGTTTTTTTATATTGTTGCTTATTAATTTTTATTTGTAATCATTACACAATGTTTGCTCGAACCAGTTGGTTCTATATTAAATTGACAGATTTTTATTGGATCAGATCATGAAGTATGATTCAATTGTCATAAGTTTTGGATATGGCTGCCGTGACATGAATCTTTCGGGGCTGCAGTAATATGCATCTTTGGGGCAAGCTGTTACAGCTTCAGTTGTTTGGATATTTTAATTTTGATGGCAGGTTCTTGTTGGTTTGAGAGAGATCTCAAATAGCTCTGTAGGAAGGCCAAAAATTGCTAAAAGTGGAAGAGACCATTAAACCCCGTAGAGAGTTTTTTTTTTTTTAGTAAGACCCCGTAGAGAGTTTGGTAAGTGTGGCATGGTCATGTTGGAAAGAAAGGAATGCTAGACTGTTCCTCAGCAAACACAAATCCATTTCCTCAATTGCAACTGAAGCAATCATATCCTTTCAAGAATGGTCTGTGCTCTGCAATGACACTGAAAAATTAGAAGAAACTATTCCCGGATTCAGCTACTTGATTCTGCATCCCGATGCTAGATGTTTTTGGGGATCTCTTGGAATTCTTAAGGTTCACTAATAGACATCACAACTCTCCGCAACTTCATCTCCATCTCCATATTTTCTTTGAAAATAGCAATAGAAGGGTTTGGAAATGGGCCTGGCTATCAAGTTTCAGTGGCAGCTTTTTGGTGGCGAGGTAGCTGAGTACAAATCTGAGGAAAAGAGGTGCCGGGAATGATATATATTACTTACTCTGTTCTCTGTTCTTTTCTTCACACTTTGTAATGGTAGCGGTTCTCCTAACACCTTCTATGACCCCTGCATCCCTTGTATAAACCTCTTCCATCGATAAAATTGTGGTGGCTGTTTTCTCAGCCTCCTTTTACACTCAAAAAAAAAAAAAAAACCGACCCGCAGAGAGTTAATAATGATTTTTTGGTATAAAGAGAGTTAATAATAAATTTTTTATCAAAATATAATTATTTTTTTAAAAATTATCAAAATAATATTTCTTTCAAATTATTTATAAAATTACTGTCTGGAAGAAAGTCGCCATATGATAGGGTGACTTTCAATGCCAACTCATCAGTCTGACCGTGAGCTGGAGGACAGGTGGACCACAGAATAAATCGTTCTTTGATAGGACGACTTTATTAAACGCCCTACGGTATGGCGATTTTATATATTATCTTATATTATAATATATGATAATGTAATATAATAATATATTATATTACATTATATTAATATATATATAATATATAAAAATATATTATATGATTATAATATATTATATAACTATTTTATTTTATTATTCTATATTATATCATTATAATATATTATCATATATTATATTGTTATATTATTATTTATAATATTATATTATAAACTATTAGTATATTATATTATTTTATTATTATACATTATTATAATATTGTATAATATAATATTATGTTATTATATATTATAATATATTATAAATATTAATATATAATATATTATACTCTATTATTATATTACTATAGTATTATATCAATTTATAATATAATATATTTAATTATATATTATTTTATTTATTATAACATATTATATTATATTGTTATATTATTATTTATAATATTATATTATAAAGTATTAATATATGATATTATTTTATTGTTATACATTATTATAATATAATATATATGATATTATAATATTATATTATATCAATATTTTATATTAATATAATATAATTATACATAATAATATAGTATAATATATTATATTATTATATTGTTATATATTATTATATTATTATAATATATTAAAAATATTGGATAATCCCAAACTTTAACTATATAACCTGTATCAAGATCAACAATTAATTTTTTGTACAACTAGCATAAATTGTAACATGTGCTTATAGATGAAAAAAGTTTGTAACATTAATTTCAAAATAATATAATCCAATAGTTGATTATAATTTTTTTTAGCAAAAAAAATGTACAAGTATCACAACTATCGAGAGACGTATATATCAAGATATTGGGACCTCCTACACTCCATCTCTTGTAAACGCGTGTCATCTCTAGCTGCTGGTATGATGGCTCAAGCACAGTATCGATCAGTAGAGAGGGATGTGGGGGCTGCTCATTGGGTTGGTACGATGTGTTTCTCGACTTGCTTACCTCTGTGATAAAGATGCATCATCTATGGGGAGATCGAAGTCCGAAAAGTTGAGGTATGAGGTGTGCTGGACATATGAAAAGGGACTCGAATCATCCACCGATGGCACAATCTGAAGTCATCTATCCTCTGAGACAACTCGCATAGTATCGATAAAGCCATCCATAATATTGGCAAGTGCTCGATCCTTGCACCCAACAATGATCGAATGAAAACTGCTCCTTGCCGTATAGTATAGCGATATGATCATCTGAAACTATCAGTATGAAAAGAAAAATAAATATTATTCATAAGTATATCAATAACAATATAACAAAATGAGACAAAAATAAAATATACTTACGACAATGTCCATCACGCTGCTCGAAGGATGGAACCTCATCTCGAACCGCTCACTCATCGATGACGAGATGAATCGCCTAGTGATACTCCTGTACCACTGCAAATATGGATCATAATAATCCATCATGGGAAGCATGGGTGGAGCAGCCACAATCAAATCCTCCCGCTGCTCCCATGCATCAATATGTTCTCGATGCTCTCGAACCCAATCGTGGTGATGCCACCCTCATCGATCCAAATGGTGGAGAGCATCACGAGTGTTGCATGGTGGAAGGACGTTCTAATGCATGCCAAACTATCACATCATGTGCTCCAAACAATAGATCTCCACGATGTCAAAGCAAATGAGAGGTGCACGTATCCTCCATACATGCTACTCGGTATACCTCAGACAATACGGTCAATCTCTCTGGTGCATAAGGCACCCACAGCATCTGATCGTCGCACTGCTGATCTAGCTAATCCTTATAGTATATGACTGTGTGCGGCATCAAATTACTAGCACCAGTCAGTCAAGTCCTCCACCTATCCAAAACAAAGTCACTATATTTTGTGTAAAAATATGCAGTCATTTATCATATAAAATCAGTGCTACTGGTTACATATCTGCATCCTAGTGGATCAGTCTGGTCATGCTGTACATCACCAAATGGACCTTCAAAACCAACATCATCCACATCTAACGGGACATATCCTGCTACATCACCTTTCACTGTCGGCTGATGGGCTCCGACCTTGGGAAGCACCCGATCTGACCGTCCGATATGTAAATACTCCCAGATCCAAAGCTGAAGCAACACCAATGGTCCTGCTATCTCACGTGTATCTGGTCTAGTGGTCCTGCAGAGCTCACGATATAAAAAGACTAAGATAGCGCTGTCCCAACTCCACTGCCCACATGCATCGAGATCATGTAGCAGGGGTAAGTACAATAACTGCACATAAAAATTGGATTTATCGATGAACAGATGGCCACTGATAAGATAAAGAATAAATATTCATGCATGTCTCTGCACAGTCTCATCATCTGCATCATCCGATAAGTGGTAGAATGTATCGCAAAGCCAATGAAATCTCAATGAAGACCCCAACAATATCGCCTTTGGCGGTCTAATCCCAAACAACTCCTCGCAAAGGTTTGACCAAATGATCTGCGTAGTATCGGTGATGGCAGGCCCATGCACTCATAATCTAAGGAGAACAGGGTTCTACAATGTGATCGTCGCCTCTCTGATGCGGAGGTGAAAAGTGTGAGTCTCCTGACGCCATCACTCTACCATGACTGTAATTAGGGTCCAATCAAGTTGTATGTCGCAAACTCTAAAAATTTCATAAAAATCAGCCACATGAAGATACTCTACAATTCTCTGATATAGCCGCCAGGTGCACATCGTGATGGAGCCTCTGTGTCTGCAATGTAAGGGCCTCATATTCTCTCCAGAATATATATTGTTACTACAGTGTCGAGTCTGGAGATAGAGCATGATAGGATCAATCAGCTCTGAATGCACGTCGGAGTTTGAACTAGCCATGTCTGAGATGCAAAATATAAAGACAAATGTACGACAAAGATAGTAAGAAATATCAAAGATGGTAAGAAATATCAAAAATGATAAATAGCTAATATTAACAGCATAATCATTTCATATATTTTTTCAAGCATTTACATAACATGATTACATAATCAAAATAGTTTAAAAAAAATACAAGCATTATATAAAGATAGTCCATATAAAAAATAGAGATAAATCAGTGCTGTTAGGGACATCTACGTCGATTATGCCCTGTCTCCTTGCACAATCCACACTATATAACATTTTGATGCTCCATTGCGTCCATATCATTTCGAATCCTCCTTGACTGTGGATGCCCCTTTCCTTATCTTCTTGTGGATGGGTGCGGTATGAGTCTTGGTACAGTCCACTCAGGCCAATAATGCGGACTTTCTGAAAGATGGAAGGTAGATGCATATGACTGCTCATAATGTATAATAGTATAATAGTCATCAACGAACTACTTTCACTTTAAGTTTTTGCTAGCACAAACAGTAAATAAGTGGGATCATGGATAATATAGTAACTGCCACTTCCTATATATACATGTGTATGTCCCTAAGTCGACTGTCTGTGTATAATCAGATTCATCGGGGCTATAATGCCTTCGTCTCAATCGAATCTCATACAAATCCAGTTGGTTATTGTACTTAACCATACAATGCTTTCTAGATTTTAACTGCCGTCTATTTAACTTTCATCTAATCTTGTCTATGAATATCCTGCTAGCCTCTTTTTTTCGTGCTGCAATTACACATCTGATGCTGAATCACTTTGACAAACATTCGAGGAAAAGACGAACAAGAGCGGTAATGGACAATGAGTGAGCTCCCTTCAATACCTTATTGAAATTTTCAAATAGATTGGTATTCATTATTCCATATCTATATCCACCTGTGTCATGCATCAGCACCAATTTACTCAGATCATCAAGTGGATATGTGTTTGGATATTGGAAGCAATTGGACCATGTTCTCTCAATGTGTTGCATGCTTCGATCAAACTTCCAAGGCTAATTTTATTTTGCAGTTTGATAGAAATAAGTTAAAAATACTGCATCATGAAATCGACCGTTTAGGTTAACCTCAATATGTCCAAGACATAATCTATGATACCCATATGGTGTTGTCTATCCAACAAATTCATCTAAAATAGCAGCTAATATTCTTTTATACCGATCTGAAATTATGCCAATCTCCATACGATCACGTGTCATATAATAGTGCAAATGCTATAAAAATCATGACCAACTACTGCGATTCTCGCCTTCACAAATGGCAAATACTAGAGGATAGATACTCCCATTTTCATCCCTTTCCACAGCTATCATGAGAGTACCATTATATCGACCATACAGATGCATTGCATCGATACTAATCACTGTGCAACAAAATTAGAAGTCCTAAATGCATGGACCAAATGCCCAAAAAACTCGGTGAAACACCTCTTTGTTTGTCTCAGTTGCAGAAAATTTTACAAAATCTACCACGGTCCCCTCATTGGCATGATGAACTGCAGCTAGCCAAGGATCTAATGTATTATAGGACTCTATCCAATTTTCAAATAGCTCGCCTATAATAAGTTGTTTAGCTATCCATATTTTTCTGTAAGATACCTCACACTACCATGCATCATGTACATAAGCCTGACAGGCTGATATGAATATAGATATCTCTGTTTTAACTGATCTTATAATGATATTGGCAATCATCCATGCATCAAGCTGTGGATGATCTCGCATTACATATGTAATCAAGCATGTGTGTGGCCCTTTATATACTGTAATCTTCCATCACTGCATCTCGATCTGAAGAAATGCATGGAGATGCCAATTACAAGTATCAGACTGTTTACGATGCTCCATTTAACTCTATTTGACTCGATGACTTTGCAAGGATGGTGGGTGCAAATGGCATATTGTTTCACTACATGTTGGACTTATTCTTTCGACCCAAATATCATTCTCTTTCTTAACTCTTCATTCCCACCAAAGAATAGATGTTCTGACAATGCTCCATGAGATGCGACCTCATCATCGTCGGATGCATTAACTAGTCTGAATTCAGGAATAAGTGGTGCCTCATGTAGTGGGACATCCTCTTCTGCACTAGATTCTACACTATCACTGCCATCAGACTCTGTATCATCATCCTCATCTTCGTCATCAGTAGGATTAGGATCATAACTAACAACGGCTTCATTTTCAAATAAAGTTATATCAGCCATTATAGTTTCCAATCCTTCAAGTCCGGCACGTGTTGTATGTGGCTGATTAAGTGATACAGGATCGTAAAATTTGTGCTCCATGGTAGCTACCACATAACTAGGATCAGCTCCCATATCATCAAATATAGTGTTATATGGATATTGATATGCAGACTCTGTACCTACCATGTACTGAGGACAATCAGTAATAGATATTGCTGGTCCACCAATGGTACATACAGGGGTGCCTCCATACTCATATCCAGCTTCATCGGCCATTGGAGCTGCATCAGATAGAGAACCATCCATCCCAGACTGTGCAAGTGGGGCAGATACAGTCTGAGATACACTAACATGCTATTTGCCACCATCCGAAACTCCTACTGCTGTTGGCTCAATAAAAATTTTAACCACTCAAAAAATCTCCTTTGATGAGATGCCCAAGATGGTGTTCGTATTCTGATCATCTTCAATAGATACAGCCAAATACTGTCTAACAGTATGCATAAAAAATCTACATAGTAGAAAAATTTCATAGCGATTGGGGTTCCATCTGAAGATAGTATAGTAGACTCGCACAAGTTCTAGGTATGTTGCATTATGATCCACCATAGTCATCTGGATCCTTCCACCATCATAATATGCACCATTAGTATTCTGACTGATCCTTCTATCCCAATGGAAGATAACAGTAACAAGATTTGGATCCATTTGGTTGAAAATTATTGTGAGAAATAACTACATGAACATATAAACAGATGTTCATTAAGAGAAAGTACTTAATATTTAAAATGACTTACATAATAAATGCATCCTATCACCATCTAATAGGTAAAGTTAGGTCCTATCCCATTTAAGAACTGCATTAATTCTATAGATAATTATATTAATCAAACGATACGCAATAGAGATCAAAAAAATTTCGACAGTATTTTTCCTTAGTTCTTCCCACACTGCTGAAAATATATGAGGAGAACTAAAAAAAAATGCTATCCAAAATTTCTTTCGATCCTTATTGCGCATCGATTGATTATCATAATTATCTATAGAATTAATTACAATTTGCAAACTGTCCAAACTGGACAATCAATTGATCAATGTACATAATTCTTCCATCCGTATAAAAAAATATAAATGTACGGATATTTTAGAATATATACATTAATCAAAAGATGGGTCTATGGTTCCATGTAACGTAAAATTTTTAAAAAACAGAGACTAAGTAGAAAATTATTTTGATAATTTATTTATAAATTAATATTATTTAAATTAAGTTAAATTATCTTCCTCTTGTACTATATTGTTGAATAAATAAATTTATAATTTATATAAAAAAATAAAATTATAAAAGAAATAAAAATTACCTTCCTGATGTCTTGGGATGGAGGGTGGGGCGGTGCATCAATGATCGCTGAGAGGAGGTTGGGACGGTGGTACATTAGGGGGTGGGCCGAGAGAAGGAGGGAGGGCCGTCGGGATCGAGAGCGAGAGGGAGAGGGAGTGGGGGTTCTTACCGAGGAGCGCGGGGAGGAGGAGGGAGCGGCGGCGGTACGTCGGGGAGGAAGAGGGGGCTGGTTGAGAGGAGGAGAAAGGGCCGTCAAGATCGAGAGGGAGAGAGGGGGTTCTTGCTGGGGAGCACGGGAAGGAGGGAGCGGCAGTGGTATACCGGGAGGAAGAGGGGGCGGGCCGAGAGGAGGAGGGAGGGCCGTTGAGATTGAGAGGGAGAGGGAGAGGGAGGGGGGTTCTCGCTGGGGAGTGCGGGGAGGAGGAGGGAACGGTGGTGGTACGTCCGAGAGGAGGAGGGCGCAGGCTGAGAAGAGAAGGGAAGGCCACCGAGATCGAGAGGAAGAGGGAGGGGGGTTCTCATTGGAGAGCACGGGGAGGAGGAGGGAGTGACGGCGGTATGCTGGGGAGGAGGAGGGAGAGGGCCGTCGGGACCGAGAGGGAGAGGGGGGGTTCTCGTCGGGTAGCGTGGGGAGGAGGGAGCGGCGGCGATACGCCGGGGAGGAGGGGGTGGGTTGAGAGGAGGATGGAGAGACGTCGGGGAGGAAGAGGTGGGCAGGCCGAGAAGAGGAGGGAGAGCCGTCAGAGACTAAGAAGTACTGTTCTCGCACTGAGAGGTAGTGCTCATATGTCGGCTTTGTATTTTTTTTTTTAACTAAATCGCAGAGAGATACTATTCTCGCACTATGAGTCATCGTATAATAAGACAGCTCTACGAGCCGTTCTTCCATAAGACGGCTCTATGAGTCGTCCTTCCATACAGCGGTTCTTTTATTATTGACTCACCCTTCTACGTTGCATGAATTGTGATGAGTTGGCATAGAAAATTATTTTATTATATATATATATTTTTTCAGATAGTAACTTGGTAAATAATTCGAAAAAAAATATTATTTTAATAAATTTTTTAAAAAATAATTACATTGTGATAAAAAATTCGTTAATAATGATTGCTTCGACAACTCTGCGCGCACACGCACATCCACCCAACCGCCCCCGTCCCAATCCTGTTGGCCTACAAGAGCTGGCTCAAAGTTCTTGGAACTGCTGCATTCACCTCACATGTGAATAGTACCGCAGTACGGCTTTAGTCCACTCTTGAATAAATGATGGATGTTTGACACAATTGGTTTCATGCACATTAGCACGTGTCGCAACAACACACACACATCTCCTGTTGGGTTGCCCTACTAGAGTTGGCTCAACGTTGTTGGAACTGTTGGATTCACCTCACATGCGAATAGTACCGCCCTAGACCACTCCACTCTTGAACAAATGATGGATATTTGACACAGTTGGTTTCATGCACAGTAGCACGTGTCGCAACACACACATGCATATCTTGTTGGGTTGCCCTACAAGAGTTGGCTCAACGTTGTTGGAACTGTTGGATTCACCTCACATAGCACCGCTCTAGTCCACTCGTGAAGATATGATGGACATCTGACTCAATTGCTTGGCTTGATTACATTAGCACATGTCCCAGTGGGCCGGCCAGCGGAATTGGCCTGTGTCCCGACCAAAAGACGTTCTCGTGCTCAAAAAAATCTTCAACCAGCTACGTTGCCCAAAGTGATTCCATGACGGAAGCTTGTCATAAGAGTATGGGAGCAACCTAAAGGAATGAAAATAGATGATTCCTCGATCGTTGGATTGAAAGAAATTTTATTTTTATTCAGATTCGAAGGAGAAACAGGAATTCCTCGATCCCTCCAAATCCGGTCCTTAAATTTCTCTAATATCCAATTCCGATAAGCTAACCAATTATTTCAGAAGATAGCGTCGTTCAAATTCTTATTCTAATTTATTTTGATTCTGATTTTAATTTTAATTTCTTCCTGTCAAATAGGTGGGCATCTCTGAATCCTTACATAAATGGGTAGGAAAAAGTGATAATGGGAACTGCACCTCTGGTTGTATGCCATTACGCCTTGGTCATATACAGGTAAAAGATGCATAAATATTTTCTTTTTTTTTTGAACAAAATGAAGCCAATAAGGGAGTGGATTCATTTTTCTTTTTATTTTCTCCAAATTAGCAGTGATTGCCTTTTATGATTGCTAAAAGCGAGATAGATCTCTCTCTCTCTCTCTCTCTCTCTCTCTCGCTAGCTTCTTTTTTTTTTTTTTGGTAGAATCTCTCTCTCTCTCTCGCTACCTTAGTGCTTATTTTCCGAACGGGAAAAAAAAAAAAAAAAGGGAACACCCGAACTCATTATATTACAAAGACTGAACCCAGAGATCACTAGCTTGTCAAAACATCCATAATCGGTAGCAAATTCTGAAGGCTGGTGATCGCAAACAACTCCACAAGAGCAGGAACGAAAAAAGAAAATTCACTTGAAATCACATCACGAAAGAAACATAAACCAAATCAGTTAGTGTTACAATGACTTGTTAACGGCAACACTCAATTAGTTGGTTCCACAGTAGAATACCAATATCCATCGTAATTTGGATGACATTATTAACTGCTACTGCGAAGACCAAGAAGAGGAAGAGGTGGCCGCTACCTTTTCCAACATCAGGACTGCATCCTTCATCGAAGGCCGCCTCTGAGGAGCACTGGAACAACATGCAAAGCCCAACTTGAAGCAGGTCAGCAGAGCTTCTTCTTTTCCCCCCACCTCGCCTCTCAGCGCCGGGTCCGCCATCCTTCGAATTTTGTTCCTCTCCTCCACCACAAATCCAGCATTCCATTGGCAGAGCTCCACCTCTGGAAACACCCTCCCAGCAATCAACTCCAGCAATACCATCCCAAAAGAGTAGACATCCCACTTGACATTGGGCTTCAGGTTCTTCAGCGACTCCGGCGACTGATATGGAGGAGGAGCAAATGCTGAAGTGGAGGAGCAGCCACAGGGGCTGGCTCCGGCGGCGGCCGACAAGTCTGGTAGGCTGCTTGTGGACAGCACCGACCGCTTGCTTCCAAATTGCCTGGCTGATGCTCCTGGTCCGTAGCTGCCGTCGCCCGGCATGAGCCGCTCCAGCCCGAAATCTCCGATCACCGGCTCCATATCCGCGCCCAAAAGAATGTTGCTTGGTTTGACATTGCCATGAACACACTTCTTCTCATGGAGGTATGCGAGTCCCCTCGCCACGCCTCTCGCTATCCTCAGCCGAGCATTCCAGTTCAGACGAAGAGGCGACGAGCCCAGCTTCTCTGCAAACAATAAGTCTATGTTCACTAAATCCAATTACGCGGAAGAGAGAGAGAGACGTTGAGATAGACAGAGCTCTTACTGCTAAAAGAGATGTTGGCGAGGCTGCCGTTGGGGGCGTAGTCATGGATGAGGAGCTTCTCCTCAGCGCCCCAGTAGAATCCCCGGATGCGGAGGAGATTGGGGTGACGGAATTTGGCGATGCTACGGACCTGGGCATCGAAATCCTTGAACTTGTCAATGCTGCTGCTCTCCCCCATCCGGCGGACGGCCAAGGCGGTCCCGTCGGCGAGCACCGCCTTGTAGACGATACTGGATCCAGTGGCTCCCAGTATGTAAGCGGAGGCTTTCAGCAGAGTCTCCAGATCCAGCTCGGGTCCATCAACCGTGACGAGAGTATCATCACGCTGCTGGTTCTGCTGTGCTTGGGTTTTGCCATCCTGCTTTCCTCTCTTGTGCTGCTCCTCCTCTCCTCCTCCTGTTTCAGAGGAGGCCGAGGTTTCCGAGGCCTCTTCGGTGTCATCGCTGTCCCCGCCCTTCTTTCTTAAACACCAAGACAAGGCACCGAGTCCTCTGGATTCAGGGGATGCTGATGGCGGCCTTTCATTCCTCCCTCCTCTCTCCATCCTCTCCAGGCCGATCCCTCTATCTCCTTTGTTCTTCTGGTGGTGATGCTGCTGCTGGAGCTCTCTATTCTTGTTCTTTACTTGAAACACATACAAAAACACTATAACTAGAAGGACAATCCCCGTGATATCTCCGACGGCGATCGCCACGACCGCTGCTGGCTTAAGACCTCTCTGCCCTCCGCCGCCCGCGGCAGACGCTGGCGACGAATTCCTATCCGGGATCTCGGGTATCGCCGCGAGGGCTGGAGGAGACTTCGGCCGCGGCGGAGTTGCAGTGGAGTCATTAGGGGGAGAATTGGAGAGGCTGGAAGGGATCGTGCACATGTTCTTCAGAGGCTTTCCACAGAGATCCGAGTTGCCGGCGAAAGCCATCGGCTTCTGCGCGAGGAAAGCTCCAGACTGTGGAATCTCTCCGGTGAGATTATTAAAGGAGAGATCTATCAAGGCATTGGCCGGAATTCTCGCTGCAAGTTCCGGCGGGATCCCGCCGGCGAGCCGGTTGGAGGACAAATTCAAATACCGGAGGCTTTTTACACCGAGATCCAGCGGCAGGGATCCATTTAGAAGATTGGAGCTCAGATCGAGGATCTCAAGCTGCTGGAAACCTCCGCCGGGGAGTTCGCCGGAGAGGTAATTATTAGCAAGAGAGACCGTGGTGAGGTTGGGAAGCAGCGTCAGATTGGTTGGAACTCTGCCGACCAAGGCGTTGCCAGAAAGATTTAGGGACTGGAGGCTTTTCATCTCGCCGACGATCTCGGGCAGCTCGCCGGAGATCTCGTTGTTGGAAAGCGAGAGGATGCGGAGGTCGGAGGCGTTGAAGAGGGTGGCGGGGAGGGTGCCGTTGAGGAAGTTTCCGGAGAGGTCGAGGTGGCGGAGGTGCTCGATGAGGCCAAGGTCCGAAGGGATGGAGCCCAGTAACTGGGCATCAGGGAGGACCAACCCAATGACTCTAGAAGTGGAAGTAGCCGGTATGCTAATGTCGGTACTACTACTACTACTACTACTGTTCCATGTGAAAGTAGTGGAATTAGTGGATGGGAAGCCCATGCACATGACCCCATTCCAGGAGCAGGGAGTGGAGTCGGCATAGTTCCAGTCACCGAGCACCGAGAGGGGGTCGCTGAGGGTGGAGTACTTGAAGGACAGCAGCAACACTCCATCCGAGTTAAGACCAACTATTTGACAAGGTAGGAGTGGAAGACAACAAAGCAAGAGAGTGATACGAGAGACAGTACGCCTCCATCTGGAACGGAGACAACTGTTTAGGGAGCTCATGTTGGAGCCTTGGAGCAAAGCATGTCTCAATGGAGGGGAGAATAAGAAGTCGAGGGAAAGGAGAGGAACAGGAAACAGGAGAAAAGAGGAGGAAGAGTAGGGGGAATCCTTTGTTCGGTGGAGGAGAGTTCACCAAATTGACGAGGGATGTGGCACAAAAAAACCCACGCTAGGGGACGAGAGAGGATGGAGAAAAATTTAAACTGGCATTTTAGGAGAGGGACCAGTGCATGTGAGGATGCAGATGGAAGAGAGGCCAAAGAAAAGAAAGGGTTATTCAGGCTGTTTAGAGGCATAACATAAGAGCACACCTCACCAAAAGGGCTGAGCCCACCATAAATATTTAACCAGGAATACTGTAACAAACCGAGGTATGATTAGATACCCACCCAGGTTTATACTTTTTTTCTTTCCGTCCCCCGGCTCTTCCCCGGGCGAGGGAGAGGCCCAGAAGAGGAGAGGAGGGAATCTTGTTGTGGGAAAGAGGAAATGGCGCTAATGGCTGGGAGGGAATGAAATGCCAGTGTGTTATTCTCCATATGGGGTACTCTGCTGACGTGAGTAAAACTGGTAAAAGATTTCTTTTATGGTCCCCAGACTTAAGTGTTTTAGTGGAGATCTCTGTCTTTTTGTGGTTTGGTAAGGGAAGAGGAGATGGGTTGCTGGGACCACGGGGATTTATATTATATATTATAATGTGTGGGGTGAAAGTGTCATGGATCTTGGACGTGGTAACAGTCTGGGAATCCTATGGATGCCGTACTAGGTTTTGGATTTTAGTAGTCATGTGATGCAATTGTTGTTGCCTAGAGTTCTTTAAAAAAAATAACTGCTGATTGCTTGAAAGAAGGTTGACACGGGAGCCGGTGCTCCACAGCAGCCAAGGAATCTGAGAGTGGGAGTTCCCGGCTTTGATAGCTTCAATATGAATCCGCATTTAGTGTTACCGTGGTTCGGCAAGGAAGTACTGATCAAACCAGAAGGAGATATCTCCATATCCTATATCAAAAACATATGACGTACGTGGGCACGATCCTTGATTGAGCGTACTAACTCTGCAATTATAATAGCGAATTCTTAAATCTCCTTAAGAAATAAGGAGTACCATCCTTCTCATAGTTTCTAGAGTCTAGAACCTGTGAAAAATTCCATAGAGGCCTCTCACTACCTTAGCTTTGCAAAAACTAATCTGCAAGTACTCATGTAGACTTCTGCCCTTCTCAATGTGAGACCCATGCATGCTTAACAAGATATAATTAGGCAATATATTTTTCAAAGAGGAAGAGGAGACTTACTTCCCTCATCACACCCACAACCACACCAAAAGAACAAGAATGTTTTTTTTTTTTTTTTTATTAGAAGGTTAGAAATGAGGAGGCAATATAATTTACGGCATTTTCCTACTTGCTAACTGCACCATTAAAAGACCTGTTCTTTTAGAAGGTTAGAAATGATCAACCAATATAATATATGCATATGGACATTACTAGCTAACTGCAGCATAACGTTCGCATATAATGCAAGACAACTGAGCACACGTTGTGCAGGGGGAATGCTACATTCTATATTACAATTTAAATTAGATGGGTCTAATTTCCCAATGTATCGATTTGATGATCTGATCTCCAGATCAAAAAGCACCTTGATGTAGTGTCCTGGGGCCAAAATAAGATCATTGCACTTGGATGGTAATAAGACAACTGTCCCTTCTATTTTACATAGCTTTTATTTGCATGGGATAGGTCTCCATTCGTGTGCCAAAGGACGGAATCAATTCTTTCTCGAAGGTCCTGAATTTGGACTACTAAAAGTTTTTCATTTTATTAAAAGTTTAAGACTACTTCGGTGCCATATATACACACAAAAGATGAATATTCCTATCTTGTATGAAACAGTCTGTTCTACCCTTCAGTCATTCAACTTACAAATGTGTGCAACCTTCAACTTACACAAATGTGTGCAACCAGAAAACCGAGAAAAATTTTGGTTTGTTTATTTTCTAATATGAAGAACATTTAGCTGGACGTTGAGCAAAGTTCTCTTTCTTCTCCAATCAAGAAAATATTCCTCGATCATGTATGTTTCATATCCCTTGTAGTAGGAACAAATCTGATGGAAAACTTATTCGGCTCTTGGGCAGCAAACCTGTCTCAGCAGCACTAATTCTTCATCTTGCCGTAAATTCTTCATAGTTAATATTGCGGCCAATCCCCTCATCGTCTGATCGCCGAAAACGAGCGTCTGCAAAAAAAAAAGTCCACGCTGATCGGAGGTGGCTCCGGCGGGGACCCTCCGACGGTCAAGTCAGAGAGGTGACTGGGCAACAGTGAAATGAAGACAGAGAGCTCAATCGAGAGAGAGAGAGAGGGAGAAAGCAAGCCTGTTGTTTCGAAGGGCCCCTTGCACTGTTGCCTTCCCCGATATATATAGTGGAGCGTGGTACGGCGCCGTCATTAATGGCGCGGACAATTGAGGAATTGTCAACTCACTGTAGACTGTCAGAGTCGTCGTGAAAACGTCACATCGCCGTGGGACTGTCAAATCACTGAGGTTGACAATGCCCTAGGTGGGATAACGCCCTTAGGTGGCAGTGCCGCATGCTGCTGTCAGGGCTGACAGTCTCTGGCCACTGTACGGCGATCGGAGGAATCGACCGACCCTAGGTCGGTGGCCAGCTATGTGGCGTCGGGTGGAGATTCGGGCTCCTCCGACGGTCAGTCGGACATGTTGCGAGAGTCGGCCATCAGACTTCCTAGTTCGGTCGGTCGGGAGAGTGGAAAAGGTCTGTCCGACCGACATATTCTCAGTCGATAAAGGGCCGTTAATCGGCCGGTGATGGCGTTCGGTCGGTCGGTCCGTTGGTCGATCGGTCGGTCGATCGGTCCGTCGGTCGATCGGTCGAGTATATCCGATCATAAGCCATCGTGAGCGGGGTCGGTCGGTATCCCTCAATAATTAATGTTGTCAATGGATTGGCAATCTATCGTGGGATCAATAACTAGATAACAATAATAGCTCGAAAGCTGACAAGGAACATTATGCTTTCCTTCAGCTAATGTACATCAGAAAGGAGAGCTGCCTCTTTACCTCTCATTTTTTATCATCTAATTTTGTTATTGCAGGCCCGCTTGATTAGACTTGCCATGACAAACTTTACGGACATGGACAACCACTGATTAGCCACAAGCTTTTGTTTCAAGGATAAAGCGCACCAGCATGCATGCCCTACAAAAGAGTTACGGTCCGTAGTGCAAGATCTATAGTAATACCTATTGCCCTTGTGAAACCATTCCATGCACCTCGATCATGAAGTTGCAATACCTGGCCTTCTAATTACTGAAAGAGGACAGGATCCAACTGTAACAATGGTTCAGGCATCCAGCCCTAAGCTATGTCTGGTCTTTAGGATGATAATGTCTGACAGATAAAGGTATGGTACTCAGACATGATCCTAGAAAAATTTTCCTCATATTTCTATGCTATATAGTAGGGAAAGTTACCATCTACTAGACTTTGCTTTCTACTGGGATTGCTCAAGCCAGTTAAGCTAGATGTCGAGGGACAAGTCAGACAATAAGGTTTTTCTACTCTGACATTCATATGGTTCAACACCAGGCACCTGCACAAGTGGAGGAGTTCTAAAGGCCCTCCTACTTTGTTGTAAAAATTCCAAGATGTGGTTCCAGAGAACGTGTGAGATAGCCAAAATAACTGTGTGGCACTCCCAGTTTTGGCGGTGATAAGCACCACCATGCATCTCTTTCCATGCAAATGGTACATAACATTTAAAAAAAAAAAAATTTCTGCTACAGGTTTAGAAGTTGCTGAGAAAATAGTTTTATTAAGAAATGATTTATTAAAAAGCAGTCAAAACCACTTTTTACGAATGGACCGTCCATCTTGAAAGTGAATGGCTTTGATAGATTTTACACAGAAGAGTG
The DNA here is from genome assembly GCF_000442705.2 of Elaeis guineensis. Classification (NCBI taxonomy): domain Eukaryota; kingdom Viridiplantae; phylum Streptophyta; class Magnoliopsida; order Arecales; family Arecaceae; genus Elaeis; species Elaeis guineensis. The sequence continues at coordinate 13,164,507 of NC_026000.2, read as the reverse complement.
CTGCCCGATGGAGCGTAGGCAGAATAGGGGTGACATGGAGATTTTGTCTTTCTTTTTCTTAATTGTTTCCCGTGTTTAGTACAACCTTGGTAGCCAACTTTTGTAAAGACAATGTACTAAGGTTCGACATAGATGATAACGCCCGTGACAAACAAGACTATATGGCAGACGTTTTAATTTATTAGATCTAGGCATCTAGCGCCATCAACGTAGCAAGGTGTTCATAAGCATCAGTGTTCAGCTCAACATTTTCCTTGAGTTAAAATATGAACAACTTGCTAGCTTATAGGGTTATTTTTCTGTTGGCAAGTATTGTGCTATCACTAGACAACACCAACATCTGAGTTTCTTCTTGTTGAAATTTAAACTAATTAAGGATGCAAATTCTTATAACAACATTAATAATGAAGAATAAATAAATGAGAATAAATTAAGGAAAAAAAGATTAGCTACCGGGGCATATAGATCATGCATGTTGTTCTTAAGGATTAATTTCACGCCCTTCAAAATCAGTGACTTGGTATGAAGGGCTCCAATGCTTTTATCCTTTAGGATTTAACTATAGCAGCATCCGTAGAGAGACACTCCCAAGTACAAAAATTTAATTAAACTGTTTCTGGTTGCCTTTTGCCTCGAGAATGAACATGGGGTAGTATTTTGCAGGAAAAGAAAGAGAAAGAAAGAGGACTTTTTTGCAAAGTAAAGAAGAGAAATATTAAAAAGATTTCTTCAAAAAAGAAACAGAGAGATTTGTGTATCTAAATGAGAAGGAGAATCATGTATTTATAGAAGAGTTTTAATAGATAATCTGATCAACCAGAGATAGTGACCGTTCACTAACAACAGTGACCATCTTGATGCAATGGTAACAATCTCAAAGGATATTTGTGTAACGGGTACGTAGTTCTAGATGGGTAAGAATAAAAAAGTTGTTGAGTGATTTTGAAATAATTAAAACGATAGCATCTAACACTTCTACCCTATAAGTACCTAATCAAACGTAGCATAATGAATAATAGATTTAGTAGGCCTTGTTGGCTGGCTCTTTCAGGACCCATACGTTGTCTGCTTGCTCTTAACCCTTTTATGCTTCGCCAGTTCCCTGTTTCTCACTTGACCTTGATATATGTCTCCAGTGGTTAACTCATTGTGCCTAGTGGTTTGCTTGGATGTTATCTACCTTGAATTCTGTTCATATTCTAAGTATAAACAGCACGGGTACGTATAATAATTCTGTGCAGATACCCCTCATTTTGATCAAAAAGAATAATTCCATGCAGATCCACAGCACTAGTCCTTAAAAGTACACAAACTGTGGTCTCCCAACGCTGCTACCTAAAATTTCAGCTTTGATGATATAAACATGTTTATAATGTATGATCTAAATACAACGTTTAATTATATATACACGAAATATTTTCAATGTTTTTAAAGCCATAATGTGCCATTACAATAACAAACAATGACAAGTTTAAATGCAACAACCAGCAATAAAGTGAGACAAAATATAGTTTGGAAAATAGGCATCTGAACTTTTCAAATAAATTTTTATTGTCATAATAATGTAAACAAAGGCTCGTAATGGTTCGAAGCCGTGGACGTTCTACAACCATAGCACGTTTCTTTTTCTGGCTTTACCCTCAGATCGACATTCTCTCATAATATCTGAGAAACTAATAACAGCAGCCATTTCGTTGGCTGCATAACTTTTGTTCTCTATTTCTTTTTAGAAAACTACATTTTTTTCACCCTTCGTCTTTAACATCAATTTTGAGGCATCACAAGTGCCCACACGCCCACATGCCAAATGATTTCACTGGACAATCTTTGCTGCTCTCTCTGATCAAAAGGTAAAACAGTAAAACACGAAAAAGTTTCCAATAGGTGATGAATGTTGCTGGTTGGCCTTTGATTTTTTCCTACAATGACCTGTCCATTAGCCGCCTAATGGACATTTTATAGCCGAAGCAAGATGTTCTTATGTTCTTTAAGCAGGTTGCTTTTTGTACATGTTGGCATTTATTCTCAATGAAATTTTTTGAAGGATTTTTTTTTTTTGATAATCTGGAATTCATTAAACTACTCTAAAATAGGAACATCTATGAGAATTAGAAAATAAAATATTTTATAATTGAGAAGGAAAATCAGTGTAATGTACAGCAGCAACAAATAATGCCATTCAATTTGCAGCGCTATTAGTTGAAGGAGTTTTTCAAGCATATATGTGAGTGAAATGTTTAACTTTCAACCATTTAATTCGAGTATGGTATCAGATCCCATCACAATAACATGCCCATTTAACTCAGAGTAGTTGGACGTGCCATCAGGTCGATAGATCATCTTCTAGTCCTTTTCGTACTCACCGAATCGCACCAGAGTATGGGAGAGTCATTAGACAACCAATGGTTGAAATATGACTGAAAATTTTATCAATATTTCCGAGAAACAAGCTTCATGCTAACTATGGCTCCATGTATGGGAAGAGTAAATTTAATTTAATGAAATTAGAATACATATGGACCATGTGGCCTGTGACTTTTGAAGTCAGAGATATAACGGCTGACCAAGCGGAGTTGACTTTGATGACCTGAATACCAAGTGGAATTATGTATATAATTTGGAAATTAACTTGAAGGCCGTTATAACCTGTTGTATATAATCTTCGTTAGGAATTTGTTGGCCTCATTATTAAAACTGCAGTGACCAGGATTTGACTTGAAAGCTAGGGCCGAATATATTAATGCTCGCCAACTTGATTAAAAAAACGATAATAATGCACAGAAGATGCGGATGTGGTTGTCAAAATGATGCGGTGAAGATGCAAAAATACAAATTTCTCTCTCTCTCTCTCTCTTATTTTGATCCCTCTCCGACTAGCATTTTTGATGCGAGGCACGACAACGAATTCCTCTAAAATCAATCTCTCTTAAGATACTTTTTTTAGTCTATGGGGAAGTTAATTTGTCTTAGGTCAATCTCTGGTGTCTCCAATGACAGAGATTTCTATTATTTTTTTGTTCGACGTTGTTGCACCTATCTGCTCTGCTAACAAGAATCATCAAGTCATCTCAGCCAAAACAGCCGTCCAATGTAGATGCCACACCAACATGCCACAATAGCGGTTCTGATTACTAAATCTGATATTTCTCAGTTTATTTCAACAATTCTAAATTGTTCTAATTACTATTATGGGCCAATATGAATTGTCATATGATCCTTAAAATTTTTTTATTATCTAAAGTTGTGTGATATTGAAAATTAGATCCCTTTATAATCATGTGGTCCCTTAAATCATCCTAACAATATGCTAATTTTATTAACAGTTAAACAAGTTAAATTTACTGAAACTGAGTATGGCAATGGGGTGTCTTAATACTGCAGCAGCCAGGGGTTGGCATTGTTAAATAATAGCCGTTTGGTCAGCAAACCAGCTCATAGGGGCGACTTAAAATGCAGTAAGTGGGGCCCGTCACGTTTAGTAGTACCTGCTTGGTTAACGAGCAAATTAAGCTCATAGGATTTATTATAGAGTACGTAATAGGATGCCCTAAGACTACTGCAGCCAGTGAGGCTGAACCAAAAACGCACCTACGATGAGGTCGCGAGGCTATCTATTAGTTGAAGGAGTTTTTCAAGCATATATATGAGTGAAATGTTTAACTTTCAACCATTTAATTCGAGTATGGTATCAGATCCCATCACAATAACATGCCCATTTAACTCAAGAGTAGTTGGACGTGCCATCAGGTCGATAGATCATCTTCTGGTCCTTTTCGTACTCACTGAATCGCACCAGAGTATGGGAGAGTCATTAGACAACCAATGGTTGAAATATGAATGAAAATTTTATCAATATTTCCGAGAAACAAGCTTCATGCTAACTATGGCTCCATGTATAGGAAGAGCAAATTTAATTTAATGAAATTAGAATACATATGGACCATGTGGACTGGGACTTTTGAAGTCAGAGATATAACGGCTAACCAGGCCGAGTTGACTTTGATGACCTGAATGCCAAGTAGAATTATGTATTAAATGTATATAATTTGGAAATTAACTTGAAGGCCGTTATAACCTGTTGTATATAATCTTCGTTAGGAATTTGTTGGCCTCATTATTAAAACTGCAGTGACCAGGATTTGACTTGAAAGCTCGGGCCGAATATATTAATGCTCGCCAATTTGATTAAAAAAACGATAATAATGCACAGAAGATGCGGTTGTCAAAATGAAAGCTAGGGCCGAATATATTAATGTTCGCCAACTTGATTAAAAAAACGATAATAATGCACAGAAGATGCGGTTGTCAAAATGATGCGGTGGAGATACAAAAATACAAATTTCTCTCTCTCCCTCCATCCCTCCCTCTCTCTTTCTTATTTTGATCCCTCTCCGACTAGCATTTTTTATGCGAGGCACAACAATCAATTCCTCTGAAGTCGATCTCTCTTAAGATATTTTTTTAGCCTATGAGAAAGTTAATTTATCTTAGATCAATCTCTGATGTCTCTGGTGGCAGAGATTTCTACTATTTTTATATTCGATATTGTTGCACTTATCTGCCCTGCTAAAAAGAATCACCATGTCGTCTCAACAAAAACAGCCATTCAATGTAGATGCCACACTAACATGCCACAACAGCGATTTGATTAATAAATCTGATATTTGTAAGTCTATTTCAGCTATTCTAAATTGTTCTAATTACTATTATGGACCAATATGGATGGTCATATGATCCTTAAAATCTTTTGATTATCTAAAATTGTGTGATATCGGAAATCAGATCCTTTTATAATCATGTAGTCCCTTAAATCATGCTAACAATATACTAATTTTATTAACAATTAAACAAGTTAAATTTACTGAAACTGAGTATGGCAATGGGGTGTCTTAATACTGCAGCAGCCAGGGGTTGGCATTGTTAAACAATAGCCATTTGGTCAGCAAACAAGCTCATAGGGGCGACTTAAAATGCAGTAAGTGGGGCCCGGCACGTTTAGTGGTACCCGTTTGGTTAACGAGCAAATTAAGCTCATAGGATTTATTATAGAGTACGTAATAGGATGCCCTAAGACTACTGCAGCCAGTGAGACTGAACAAAAAACGCACCTACGATGAAGCCGCAAGGCTATCGGCATCACACAGAATCGTTGTTGCATGCGTGTTTGGTTAACAAGCCAGTTGCTGGGTGGTTGACTTTTCAATGCAGTAAAATCTAAATATTTTATGAAGGATATTTCAACATCTGGTCTAGTTAATCATCAGATTTCCAATGTTGGTTATTTAGCATTATAATGTTTTAATCTAGCTAGTGCAACCATTTTATTGATTCATGAACATGGGAAATTTATAATACTGCATAGTTCTTCTACCTTAGTTTGTTCCGGATTCATTGGAGTACCAAAAGACAAAAAAGGTTGTTTGACTGAACAGAACCAGTACAGAAGTTTATTTAGATTTACCGTAAGCTATTTACAAACCAAACGGAGCCTTAAAATAACTTTCTATATGCATGCATGTCATCAAGAACCACCTCCATGCATCAAAGTTCTGCTCTGTGTTTGGGCCACCTGTGCATCTGGCGAGAACCCATTGCATGCACGCTAATGTGAACGGTGCTCGATTTCTTTTTGAGGGTAATTCGTTTTCATGTACGGAAAGCTGTCCTCTCCGTCTTTAAAGCAATCTGCAAACGAGTTTCGGTTTAGCACTGGAAAAAGAACATGTACATATAAGATCCATTAAACATATTTAAACGCTTCAACCCTGTCAGATTAAGTTAAAGAAAAGCATCATCAAGTACTCTTTTGGGACTAAAAGTTTAGCTTCCAGACACGGTAATAAACTAGTAGATATCGTGTCAGTGGCCAGCTCAAAGGTGGACCTCCCCGTACCCCGGCCCGTTCACAAGACTTCACCCGACCCCCATCGTGTCCTCAACGTGGCCGCGGCAAATGAAATGCTCGTTTCCGGTGCTTCGTCCAGACTCGGTAGCAGGGCAACGTGGTGGCTCCCACGGTGACAGAATCCCGGAGTCCAGCCGGGGCTAACGATAAAATGCCCCCCGTTCTAGACGTTTTTTCCTCTTGTTGGCTTCGGAACCGCGCAAATGCTTTGCCAAAATTCTCCTCTACCGGGTACCATGAAGCTTTTCTTCTGTCCGTGCTCACCTGGTTGCTGGATTCTGAGATGGGTGAACTGGAGTTCTTTTCTGGAAGCGAATCTCGAGGAGGTGGAAAGAAAGCTAGGGTTATATATCGCGAGAAAGCTTTTAGGCCCCTTAATCAAAGTCTAAGCGTGTGACCAAGAAGAAAGTACTATTCATCAAGCTGTTTTCACAAAGGCATGTACGGTGGTGATTAATGGACTGTCGGGATATGTGGAGTCCCGCTATCCCTCGATTTCTTCATCCGTCCAGCTTATCTTTTCCTGTCAGTAACTAAAGTTAGGTTAATGCCCTTGTGATTTGTGAAGGGGCACAACCTGCTGTGATCCTTGATTAGGTTTGTGGGGGATGGCAACCAACAAGGTGAGATAAAGTAAGCTTGCTATCCTTCCTTTCTTTTTTCTTTTCTAACCTTTCTTTTTCCTTTTTAACCGCACAGCTAGTGTTCACGGGGCCTAATGTGAAGGCCTTGAGAAATGCTTATAATAGGGAATTGGACGGGACATTTATTTGGATTTGAACAGGTTATGGGCCGAGCAGCTTATGATAACCGCGAATGATCAGAGTCTGACTTAAACTAGGGCTGAAATCCTTCGAGTGGGTCCAGGACATTGGACCATAGATAAATGTACATATCCGATTTTTGATATCCACGAAAATAAACTATCTTATGGGATATTTGATCGGAGAGAGCTGGGGTTTAAAATTGGAATGAGGATGTATGATTTTTATATTTGAGAGAAATTCTATTTTAAAAGATGTTTGATTAGGAAGAGTTGGAATCTGAAATCGGAATAGAAATGATGACTTCCATTTCAACTATTTGGTTAAGAAGAGTTTCATTCTCATTCCGATTCTCAGATGAAATAAAAATGATTTAATCTATCTAAAACTCAATTTTTATTCTTCTCTAAAAATTTAAATTTTCATTTCGATTTTGATCCTAATCACGAACTAAATATTTTACGAAATTTAGCTATTCCGATTCTGATTTCAATCCATTCCGATTTCTATTTAAATTCCAATTGTGAACCAACCATTCCCTCAATTTCGATTTCAGGACGGAATGGAAATGGTTTAATCCACTTAAAACTTAATCTCTACTCTCTCTAAAGATTTAAACTTTCATTTCGATTTCGATTCCAATCACAAATTAAATACTCCAGAAAATTTGGCCATTTCGATTTCAATTCCAGTTGCAAATCTAGAGATGGATAATAGATCGTGTCTGGCACGGCACGACGGCCTAACCCAAACATATCGGGTTGAAGGTTTAACGGGCCGTGCTAGGCACGGCACGGCGGCCTAGTCCAAGCATATCGGGCTGAAGGTTTAATGGGTCGTACCAGGCATGATCTGTTTAAACAAAATCTTTGGCCTGGCACGACCCTAGGCCCAAGGGTCTTGGACTGTGTCAGGCACGGCCTGTTGGCTCATTGGGCCCGCGGACCTTACGGGCCTAAAAAGTATTTTTTTTAATTTTTAAAATAAAAAATAAAAATATTAAATAATTAAAATATATGAGAGATAAGAGATATAACATGAGAAAATTGTATTCTCAATCCATTAATATTCATAATATTAATATATATTAAAATTAAAAAAAATTAAAAAAATGAATAATGAATTCTTTCAAAATTAAAAGTATAAGAAGAATTTTATTTTTTAGAATTATTAAAAAGATCAAATAATTTAGAAATATGATGAAAATCTTGTTTCGCACAAGGACTACAATCAGAAATCCATAACAAATATAAATGAGCCGTGCCAAGGCATGGCCCATCTTAAGGGGATCGGGCTGACATACGGGCCGGGCTATGCTTAGTCTGCAGGTTGTGTCAGCCCAGACTTTTATGGGCTATATTGGGCCTAGGCCGCAGGCCGCAAAATCCTTAATTCAACCCTCTTATATGCGTCATGTCTGGCATGAGTTATTACCGTAGCAAATGGGTTATGCCAAATATAACCCAATTCGTACCAAATCAGGCCATGTAATGAGCAGCCCGGCCCGATGCCCATGCCTATGCGAACCAAATCGACCTCTTCCGATCATCTCCCCCGGGAAAGAGAAAGCATCCTCGATCCTACTTGCTTCCACATGCCCCCTGATCATTATAGCGTACAACATACAATCCCACATGCTTCTTCGAATCTCCCGGGCCGAAACAATCCGTCCGTCAAGCAGCTATAACCACCCAATCCGAGAACAAATCCATCTTGTCCGGACGTGCTCCGATGCTTAAAAGATTCGTCGATCCTTCCTATCTTGCAAAACTCACTCGACAACGCATTGCGAGTAACCGACTGCGCCCTGCAGTTCTTGTGTTTCATGGAACCTAGAAGCCAGCTAGCATCAGCTAACCTATCGGCCCGCAAAGAGATGAGAGGAACAGTATAGATCATTGTGTTTGGAGAGATACCTCTCTGGAGCATTTCATCAAACAATGCCAAGGCATCTCCCGTCTTCCCTGCCTTGCACAAACCATCGTTCAAGATATTAGAGGTCGATCGATTAGAGCGGCAATCTGACTTTATAGACTACCATGGCCAGCGAGATGCCTTCTTCATCGACGAAAATGTGGAGAACGGTGTTAAGCGAAGGTGTTGGGCCGGTACTTGAACTCCACCATCCGACCGACGGGCTCCACGGCCTTCTCGGCCATGCCGGAGGCCCAATAGGCCCAGACGAGCAACGTGAACGCAGCGGGCGGAACCGCGGAGCTCGTCCATAGTTAATACATTTTTAATAGGAAGTAGAGGAACCATTATCCTCAACAGCAATAGTGCACTGAAATAGTTAGCTTAAATGAACTGTAGTGATTCACCCACAATATTTTATGTTTTATGGCATGCCATAACATTTGAAACTCCAGATCTTGGCAATCGCGGATCGTTTTTTTATTGGGTCACTGACTCTATGTATTACGTAATGGTGGTCGAACCCGATGCATAAAACTATGATGAGGAAGTCATCAAGAAAGCAGACGCTATGGGGAAGCCAGGACTCATTGAGATATATCCCAGAAGAGATGAGCTTCATCTCCACTGTCGGGTCCACAGGTGCCATTGAGGCTTCCCAATTGGTTATCAGCGTAATTGAGGTCATGAGGCACAAGCTGGATGCAGTTTTGTCTGCAAGAAAATGACTCTGATTTTTTGTGAACTGAGTGCATACCTTCATGGTGGAGACTAATGATTACAGGAGGATATGGCTTCTTCCAGTCTTGATGATCTAGAATCATTATTTGCCACTATTGTATCCATGTAAGACCAATCATACCAACATTGTCGTGTTTAAATTGTTTTCTCTGCGATGCTTACATGGACACCATGTAGCATCTTTCTTAACACTATTACTTGGCCTACTTGGATGCTGCAACGCAGCTCATGGGCAGTCCTAACTTATGTCTCTGATTCCTTTGGTAGTGCTCTTACGAGTTCGCTATGATGTTTCTCATATGCATAAAAAATTATATGCATGAACTTGTTGTTTCCGGAGTTTGACATGTGACTGTGAATATATGAGGTTAGGACTACTGCCGTTCGCCACTTGAGCCCGAAGCCTTTTCAGCGGGCTCGTGCCAAAGGTTTCTTAGCCCCGCGGGCCGGGCTGGGCATGGAAAACAGCATTGTTGGGAAAGTGCACCACCTGCGATGTAATAAAAATAATATGGTGTTATAAAAATAACATAGAATACACCATCCAACTATCTTTCAACACTATCATTTTCCAATAAATATTTAATAATATATTTACTATTTATAATTTTATTTTTTATTTAAAATTTTAAGTGACAAAAATATCTCTCTTATTTTAACAAAATTATGACATCTTGTGATCATATCATGACACTTTCTATTTCAAAAATTATAAATAAAAAAAATATTTTTATCATTAAAAATTTATAAAATTTTTAAATAACGAAACACTCCTTTCTTCCTTACGATATCTTGTAGTCAAATTATGAACAAGAAGTCATAATTTGACCGCAAGATATTATAATATGGTCACAAGATGTCATAATTTTTTCAGAAAAGAAGAAATATTTTTGTCATTCAAAATTTCAAACGAAAAAATAGAACTGCAGCATTAAATGTGTATTGAAAAATGATGCTACGTGGTCTAATCAAATGGGATAGTGTATTTTTTCTACACCGTATTCGATGTACAAAGAATTACTCCAGCATTGTTTAGTAAACAATGTGGCCTCGAGCTTGGAGATTACAATCTGATCGGCCTGAATTTTTTATTTTCTTATGTTAGTTATTTATGTTTGTTGCAATTGGAAATTTAATAAATAATTACCGATGATAAGTGAAGTTAATAAGATAATGGATATGTTATGGATTTTTAGTAATATTTAATTATTCGAATCTAGTTTTTTTTTGAAAAATATTTCAAAGTTTCTTTTATCATAATTTACAAAATTAAAAGAAAAAGTTTGTTAGGAAGCCCCGGAAGATAGGCTCGAAGCGCCGGGGTTAGGATTAAATAACTAATATTGACCTGAGCAATTCTTTATGCACCATGCACAGTGATTGAATCAGAGCCCGATCTTTTCTTTCATTTTTTTCCCACCATGTTTTCGGCCCCATGCGTGATCCAATTACCGTGCGTGATGTGCGGTTTTTTGCACGGCGTGCAGTGCACAAAGAATTTCGCATGTTGACCTTTGGACGGAACCTGGTTCGAGCTTGGCCCAAGCCCAGGCCCTGCCCATGAACGGTCCGGTTAGGCGTTAGGGAGCCGGTAAATATCATTTGGTTAAACGTTCCAGAGTATACATCTTTTCGACGAAGAGATGACCATGCCCATTTAAATTCATGGAGATCATGGACTCTGGTGAAGGATTATTATACATCTTATCTCGCATGACACTTTTTTGTCTCGTTTTCCAAGTCTTATAAAGTTGGTGATTTGCTTTATCGTGGCATGATTTGTGATTCTGTAAGCAGTTTACCTGACTAAAATTGTGGAGCCAAGTAATAATGGATCACTAGAAACAGATGATAGAGTTGTCTTTCGTTTGGAATTTAAATCAATTAGCTACGTAAAACTTTATCCTCCCACTTTGTATCGGGAGCGCATGCGATTGCCTATTGTCACATTTCTATGGCAGTACCGGACGGAAACTCTCTTTGTTGCAAAGAAACAAGATGAACCAGTCGGACCAATGCGACACTTCTTCAGAATTTGAGCAATGGTGTGTGGTTCCTCTCCAAGGTTCTGCTTTTGCCGAGTCCCTTTTTTTTTGGAAAGAATTTTGTAGAGCCTTATTCAACCTTCTTTTTCTGTGACTTGTCAAAGTCTTTGTACCTTTTGACTGATGACCGGTCTGATCACAGCCGTAACGAATGCCAGGGCCAAGGATGTTTCCCCACCAACACCAAGTCTCCTAACATTTTTTTCCATTTCAGGCAACCTGTCGTCCATAAAACTAGACAAGCAAGGTTGTTCATATGCTAATGCTTATGAGACATTACTCAAACATATCTTGATACATGTAGTGCCCGAGAGACAAAGTATACAATGTAGTGCCCAACGGAACACCACTCTTTATGGGCTTTAAGCCCATCAGAGAACCACTCTTAACCGTTGGGCCCAGTAACGTACATGGTTGAGAGTCCTAGTTTTCTTCGGCACCTGCATCATTTTGCCAATGTCGTGGTTCCTCTCCAAGATCTAGCTTTTGTCTAGTGTTGCTTCTTTTGAGGGAATTTTGCCAAGTCCTGCTAAACTTTCTCTTTCTTTGTTTTTATTTTTTTTATTTTTTTTGGTGCATTGTCAAGTCTTGGCAACTTTAGAACTGATGACCAGTCTAGTCGCAGATGAAACAAATGCCAAAACCAAAGAATGTTTCCCTTAAGTCTCCTGCCATCATTTTTATTAACCTTGGTATATGTTTAGAAAAAGAAAAATCAATCAAACTTGGTATTCCAGGATCATGTGGATTTTTTTTTTTTTTTGATATAGTTCTAGGTTCTAACGCCATTCCAAGAAACATAGCTTCAACCAAACAAATAAGATTGCTCACATCCTAATTGCTATTAGTTAATAAGATCTTGGTGCACATAATGTACATGATAGGAAACATAGATGTCTATGATTAACCAATGAAAGACAATCAGTAAATAGTAATTTCTGCAGAGTTTCTGATGTGTGTGCACCCTTTTCTGTGTATTTTCATTTGCCCAGATTTCTCTCTTGCGATCGAGATCATAACAAGATGATGTGCTGAATGTTTGACAGTGGATTGTGGGAGTTCTCAATGCATGCAGTCCAAACAATGGGACTTGCACAATAATAAGCATCTTTCTTGCAGAGGAAGATGCAGGGTTCAAAGTTGAAAACAAAGTCGAAAGTCTGGTTTCCTTGTTCACCAGCTGCATCACTTCATATATATCAGCAAATCCACAAGAGCCCCATGACACCATTAATCTTATAAGCATCTTAGACTGTCTGGATGGCCAACCATATGTCCTTCACAAACCGGGGAGAAGACAAAATTTGAGATGGAGGGAGTTCTAGAAATCATAGCAATCCATAGATTCTACAGTACCATTATTTTCAAAATCCTTGAGAGAAAAATGAGGTTCGAAGAGAGTGTAGATTTGATTTAATTTCCGTGAACAAGTACTGAGGGTAAGATAAAAATGTTGGCTGCATAGCCTCAATTCCCCATAAATGATGTCAACAACTGGTTCTCTAGGATGGTGAGGCATCTCTGTCAGCTGTCGCTAGTCATTGATGAGATTGCAGCCATCTGAACCAATTTGACCCCTCTTCAATACAAGGCTCATCATGGGAGTAGTGAGAACTTGGTGGACATCAATCCCTGATAGAGTTCACGCAAGCTCTATGAACGTAGCAGGGCTGGAATACGAAGTATATAATGGAAGACGGCCAACAACGGTCGAATTATTAGCCATTGAACGTGAGACGTTTCCTCCTCTCCTGCAGTTGTTATTAAATTCTTGTCGGAAGGACTTGGTCACACAAAAGCCCGTGAACAACGTGAACCCCCATGCCAACTGCAATCAGATATGCCTTCGTTTCATGACGATAGGAGTTTGTAGGAGGAGGTTAAGTATTGGGCCCTGCCGTGGGAAAAACAAGTTTATATCTCGCAGAACATCTGCCCAAGTTCTTTTAAAAATCAAAAAACTATTCTTCCAATCATTTCATAAGGTTAAGGAAAGAGTTGTTCATCTCCTAAAACTTGAATATAGAGTCTCTTTGTAATAGAGGCAATGTGCACTCACCATGTTATAGCCATATTTGCATGTAGGCAAGTCCTTGAAGCACAAGTATCGGTATACCTCATTGTAAGATTTATCACTATCTTGACAGAAGCAGAATTCAGAAAAAAAGATATTGTACTTGCATGCAATATGTATATGCCATCATAATCATATGTATGTGTATAATCCACCCGGAGAAAAAATATATGTCACAAATTATGAGACATATATAAGTGAATGGAAAAAAGAAAATTATTCATGATAGAAATAAGAAATGTGCATTTGCTTTTTCTTTTTTTGCCCTTGATTTTCCCTTGTGAAAGATGCCAAAGTTAAATATACTTGTTGGTTGATGCACAAGAAACATTAGGGAAACCATTAGAAAACATAGAATTTTTTGGAGTTCAAAAATTATTTGTCTCTCTCTTTGTCAAACTTATCATGAGTATTTTCTAGCGATAGTGGATTGAATCGTCCCATATCTCTGTTACACAACTTATGTTTCCAACTCATTTAGACCATGATAAGTCAAGTTCCAAAATTCTAATCCGGACTAGAGATCTTGTCGACTTAAATTGCCTGGATATGAACCAAGTAACCAATTAGTCTATTTCTAAAAGTGTTTCTCAGCAAATGCTATAGATATCTCGGCAACCATGCATGGGAACAAGATGACCTATATAACATAAAGATTTAGTCTTTCATTAAAATAAAAGAGACGCCCTATCCAAGAAAACAAAAAGCCCAAGGTGGCCAGGTTAACCCCATCTAGGCCTGGAGATTGACGCCACGTGTACTATGGCACCTAGCTGTTTCCTTTTTTTTCTATTTCTTTTTATTTTTTTATTTTTTGGGGCAAGAGTTTTTTTTTTTTTTTTTTTCGGATTTTATGCCCAAAGCCTGCAGCTACCTTATTGTTCAGAGGCAGGGATGTTATTTAACACACACACCGGGGTGAGCAGTATTCCTTCTTTTTTTTTTTTTTTTGACATGCCCAACCACTGTCACTTGCATTAACCATTAATTTCCGACAATCTCTTGCGCAAACTTTTTACTCACTCTGACTACACTGCTAGGCACAGCGTACTTATTAAAATTTCCCTCTCAAACAACTTTGTACTGCAATCTTTTTTTTTTTTTTTTACCAAGGACTTTCCCCGTCTTTGTCTTATTAACTGGTTCTCGGTGTCATATTAAGTTCCAAAGTAATGCTAAAGGACAAGCAATTTGAGGGATAACTGTTGTTAATTTTATTACAATTACAGATTAATTTCTACCTATGAAGTCACAATATGTTTTGGAATAAGAAAGTCCATCATTATTACCGCATATTACTTTGGCTCAAAGTGGTTCAGCAACAAGGATTTGTTAGATTGTGCATCATTAATCCGTAGCTTTCATCCCATAAAATTTTTTGCTCCACAAAATTTTATGGCATGCATACCCTATATTCTTTAGGGCTACAAGGCCATACATGTATGAGGTAGGGCCATTGTTTATTAGACTATCGACTATCTAGTTTTGTGTTTCATATATCACATACATCTTGAGGGAGTGATGAACAATTATGCCGCATAGGACAAACAAATGATTCAACTAACACTGTACCTATACGTATATCTTTCTCTATATTTTTATTTTTTTTGAACAAAAATATTCATGGGAATCAGTAATTAAAATATTAATAAATCCAGTGGTCTCCAAGTTTGACATTGCCTAGTTATATGTATCTAGACAAACCTAGCTACCATGTTTGATATTGTCTAATTATTGTTTACAATAGCATGCAAGCATTTGCAACAGTAGCCTTGCAGACCCAAGAGAGATAGAGAGATGGCAAGAGATGTTTCTCCTTTATATATATATATATATATATATATATATATATATATATATATATGAATTTTTCTGTCGATCACCGTAGAGGAAGAAGAGGGGCGTGGAGGACCGAGTCAAAAAGAGGACTTTGCCATCATATTATTCCAAAATTATGGTGCGGGCCGAAGGGAGTGATCTTTTTGAAGCTTCTCGGAGAAAAACAAAGGCATGCACCTTGGAAAGAATATCAGGAAAAGGTAAAGAAAGCTAGAATGGCACTCACAATTCCAAGGCTTGTCTTCAGTTTAAACCCCACATCCGACTTTTGGAGTGCGAGGAGGTGGGTGGGGTTTTTTTTCCCTCCTCCAATTCATTTCTATTTTGTCTTCTTCTAAGTTGATGCGACTTGTGTGCATGAGACATGAGTATGTCTTTTGCTTGCTACGTCTTCCTAAAGCTTTGCTGTTCGGTTCATCGATTACTCATGCCGTTGAAATTGTAGCATATATTAAAAAAAAAATCCTATCTATATTTCTTTTTCCTGAAAATTATGAATTAGCATAGCTAAATCATTTTAGCAACTAAATAATCCTTGAGTTAATATTGGTGGCCGGGATTTTTGAAGTTGTATTATTCTAGCTTTGCTCTTTTTTTATGGGTCTATTTCAGGAATGCCTTCAATCTATGCTTTGATTTGGGTTGCTCGTTTTTCTAGCTAGCAGCGAGAAAGGTCGGACTGGGATACCACCCAGACCATGCATGACCCTGCCAATGGTTCGAATCAGAAAGAATGGAGAAAAGGTAGCGGGTCCTATGGCTTTGAACTTTCAACGATTTCTTCTAGTGAAATGCTACGTACCTGAAGGATGATGACTAAAAATCAATGCTAAGAAAAGTAATGCATAATATCAGTTGAAAAACGAAAAAGATACAAATATAACTGTCATGTTCTGATCCGATGTCCGAGCTGGACATGCAACAGACGGCCATACGTTCTTAGGATTTGATCTCATGGGACATACATATTCTGCAGATTTAAACTAAGACTTTTAAAGTAGTTATTAGGTTCCAATCAAATACTGAAATTTATTTGTGAAGTCCACACTGCCTATAATAACCGGTTGCAAATAGGGTCTGTGACTCCAAATTAGGACTGTGCCTCCTCTTACATCGATCTGGTCCAAGTTGGCACGTTGTTAGGTCATCATATACTAAAATTCCTCCTTCCATTCCTCGAACTCCCAAAATTATAAGCTTTTCATGTAGATGAAGGTATCGGTGTCTCCCTATCAGAAAGAAGACTAAATTGGGGACTAAAGAGTGAAATGTTAAATCCTTGAAAATTAGCTCTCGTTTTCCAAGGGCTTGAAGGTTACAGTTAGCTGGCGAGGCTTTAAGAAAGTAGAATAGCAGCACATGAGCATTGAAACGACACCCAACCAACATATGAAGTACATGACGCAGTGCAAATTCTGAAACGTATCGTCCTTTTTTTTGAAAAAATTATCTCGCAGAGCTGCAGCTCAGAGCCTGGGGAAGCGAAAGGAGGATTTCTACGTCAACGAGAGGATGCGAGTTTGAATACC
Organism: Elaeis guineensis; assembly: GCF_000442705.2. Lineage (NCBI taxonomy): Eukaryota > Viridiplantae > Streptophyta > Magnoliopsida > Arecales > Arecaceae > Elaeis > Elaeis guineensis. Next base: position 13,147,696 of record NC_026000.2, on the reverse strand, counting down.
GTCAAAAGTTAAACGTGTGAAGTCTTGCAGCCACAAGTATGTACAAGGAATCCTCCCTCGCTATCATGTGTCACATTATATTTGTCACATCTACCTCCTTAAAATACCAAACCCAATTCTCCATTTTAAGCCTTTCTAAGCTCTCTAATTATACCTCTTTAAAACAAAAAAAAAAAAGTGAGCTCAATGCGTCTCATGTCATGACACAAGAACAAAGACAAAGACAGAGAAAAAAAAATAATGAGAGAGATCAAGCCATGGGGTCAGATCTTCTGCCCTATAGATACTGAAGTGATCCAATCTCATGTGGCCTCCGCCAACTAGAAATTTAACGCAACATGATCCCATCGAATGCCACGGAACAAAAGTTGGTCATGGTTTGGTTGGGTGGGGGTTCGTCCGGCTCCACTCCCCGTCTCGGTAGTTGTTAAAAGAAGAGAAAGGAAAGAGCGCAGAACCCAAGGACGGTCCAACCTTTCCCCTTTATTAGCTGTTTCACAGGGCTTATAGTGATCGCTTTTGTTTGAGCAATGTCATGCCACGAGACACGGCTTATGGCTCGGAACGAGTAACGCCAAACACATGATTTGGTGTTGAAAGAGGAAAAAGATGGAGGAAAGCAGCACATGGGGAGAGGACTTCTGGGTGTCTTGCAGCAGACTGAGCGCTTTGGGGATTGGGTTTTGTGGGTTAAACTAAGCGAGGAGCTTAAAAAGTCCTTGGAGGGACATGGGATGGTCGTCGGGTTTCAAGCGTTCCTACTCTGTCCTCGAGGTCAAACCCTAATAAAAGGCCAAACAAGACAAGACCTCCCCGAAAGTGATTTTGTTTGTGACCGACATTTCCCACTTCAAAATCCTCCCCCAACTATTTTTTTTCTTTCTTCCTTTCTTTCTTCTTCTATTTTTAGCCAAATAAACTAAATCAAATAATATAAATATATCGATAATAATCAGCAAATAAAATATTTAAGAATGAAAATAACTGATTCTATCTAATCGATCATATAACATACCACCCAATCAACCATACCATTAATTTTAATATATATTATATGAATAATATTTAAATAATAAGCATAACAATCACTAATAATTAAAAAAATGGAATTTCACATCAGCATGCAATGTTTTAGAAAACCAGCAAATAACTATTCAGGAATCTTGTTCCAATCAAATATTAGTAGCCCACAAATCCTTCCGTCTTCCCATACAAACAAAACATCTCTTCCACCTCTCTCTCTCACACGGTCCAACCATGTTTATTAGCTTTAAATGAAGCATGCCAGAGGCCAAATGAAGTACCAACACAATGGCTGACAGGATGACTGTGTTGTGATAAAATTTCAATTGTTTCTAAACTTTTTCTTTAATTATAACCCGCCCCTCTCTCTCTCCCCTATTGTACTAGTTTCTATTAGCTTTTAATGAAGCTGACAGAAGGACTAGGAAGTTATTGCATTGCCTATCATGGCCCCATGCAATAAATGGCTAGATATTAATCTTTTATACTCTCTCCGGTCTGCCTTTCCTCTCACTCTTTCGGTCTTTAATCCACCCCTCTACTCTACTTATGCCCCCCTGATGTATCCCTTCCTGGTTGTACCATTTTGCTGATAATGAAGCATGCCAGAAGGTACAGAAGGGCGAAGCCCCATAGCCTAATGACAGAATAACTACTAGGATAAATAACTGATCACTTGGTACTCGTTATTATATTATATCTATGAGAACGATAGAGAAAAGGCTTAACAGTTCGTGGACACATGAATTCATGGGAACAACGCATGGATGATATATAACTGATAGGACAAGAGCCAGAGGCACGGTATCATAACAACGCAGGGTCTAAGGCACGATAGCATGGCTACAGTAGGACCAAAGCCTCTTTCTCTTGTCGACTAAAGTAAAAGAAAAATGCCACCCATCTCTGCATCATGTTAATTTCCTCTCTCTTCTCCCTCATTCCGAGTCCCAAACTCTCCTCCACCTCACCACCCCAAGTCCCAACCATACCAAATCTTGCTCCCAAGATCTCCGGCCCGCTGCTGAGTTCCCAAACTCAGACAGAGATGGGAGGCAGTCTGCTTCTGATAACATATACCATATAACTTAATATACTTTAAATACGAACAGCACTGCAATCCAGTCTCGGCTCTTGGTGGTGAAGCCGATCCCCATTCTCCCCACTCTCGTTGTCTCCAAAGGCTTGGGTGGCAATGCAGTTGGGTCTCTTGGGAGGAGGAAGCTCAGGTGAAGGCGAGGCCGACGAGAAGGGCCACACTGCCCACGAATCGCAGCTCGACAAGCTCTCGCAGCTGAAGCACGAACCCAGCACCGCATTGGGACTGGATGGTGAACGATAGTGATCCAACGAGGAGAACAAGTTCTTCCTTTTGTGACCATGACCAGTAACACCACCGCTACCTTCAACGCAGTCCAGAATGAGCTGAAAGCACTCTCCCACCTTTTCTTGGAGGTTATTTGACCAATTAGTAGACTATAATATAACGAGGACAAGACGTTATAACTATGAGTGATTGGAGGAAAAAGTAACACAAGATCCAACCTTGGGAGCGTTGAGGAAGGCCAAGAGGTGGTGGGTCTCGTGGCACTCCAAGGCGTCCCCAGCAGCGACGCCACTGCCGGGCTCCAGCTGCTGGCCCAAAACGTGCCGCATCGCCGCCGCGGCCCACACCGATGCCGGATACCGGACCCATCTCCCATCTTTAACCACGAAGCAAATTAAATAAGTAATCGGACCACACACACAGAGAGAGATTTTAACAAAGAGGGAACGACTTTTTACGAGAACCCACCCGCTATGACGGAGAGGAGAATGGCTTCGCAGCGGAGGCGGGCGGTGGAGGAGGTGAGATTACCGTTTTGGGGTTTGTAACACAGGTGGGGGAGGAGGAGCTGGATGAAGGAGAGAGGGGTGACGGGATTCATCCGCCAGCCGAGGGCGGAGAGCACGAGGAGCTCCATCCGCCGCACGGTCTTGGCCTCGAACACGTACCCGGCGTCGAGGTCCCTGTCCGCCTCCGCCGCGGCCGCCTGGAGGTCGAGGAGGAGCGGGACGTACGTCTCCTCCACCTTCGCCGCCAGGGACAGGCACGCCACCGCCGCCAGCCGCTCCATCCACGGCCGATCCCCCTGCAGCCGAAGCCCACCTCCGCCGGAGAGGAAGCACCGGTCGAGGTAGTTCACGGCGAGCACCGCCGTGAGAGCAGAAAATCCATGCCGGGCGGCGGCGCGCGCCACCCACGCGACGGCGCCCCTCCTCGCGGAGCGGAGATAGAGATCGTCGGCGCCGTCAGAGGAAAGCGTGGGGTGGGTCTCCCCTTCTTTGGCTACCAGAGAAGACAAGATCTCCGCCCATTCCTCCGGCGTCTCCGCCGCCACTTCGGCGACCGAGACGGGGAGGTGGGAGGGTAGAAAGGTATCGTCGTCGAGCTCCAAGTGCTCTTCTGGGCAGTAGAGGGGGTCAAGGAGGGAGGTGAGAGCCATGATCTCCTTCTGAGGGGAAGAAGAGGTTGGCAAGTTTTGCTCATGATACGCAGGGGTTATAGTAGTAATGGTGAGAGGAGGGACAGGAGAAGACGAAGGAAGAGAAGAAGGTGAGGGAGTGGCTTCTCGTCATCTCCCTTCGCTCTTTCCTCTTCTCTGTCGCTGTTCTATCTTTTATCTTGGCCTCCCCCCTTCCCTCCCCACCCTCCTCTTTCTCTTTGTTGTCCTTTTCTGCTGCTATGGTGCCTACTGGGCTTCGGTCGCAGCAGCGAGGGTGAGCAGAGAGAGAAAGAGAGAAACGGAAAAAGAGCGGGCTATAATTGGGGTCGGGGCTTCGCCAGGCCTGCAGCTGCCTTCTTTTTATACTATTCTTTTGTTTTTTCTTTTCTTTTGTTGGTTTTTTACTGTGGGTGAGATCTAGACACAGTAGGCCTGGGAAAGAAATGTTCCAATGTCTTCCAGGAACGCCATGCGTTGCTACAGAACAAGAAGAAAACAAAAACAAAAGAAAAAAAAAAAAAAAAAAAAAAAAAACTTGCTAATGTTGTTTTAATATGGTAAGCCAACATGCAGGTATTCGACTGTGGTGGGCTAGCTTAATGATGTAGCCCCTAGTGGTGTTGTACCAGTATTGCGCATGTCGTGGGCCCAGCGGGATGGGCTTTGCCTAGAGGCTTAGACTTGGGCCTACTTTCAGGCCCACCTTCAAGCCCATGCCAGGTTCTTAATCAGGCTGCAGGCTTCCAGCCGAGCCTTGAACTTCATAGCATTTTTCCAAAAAAATATAAAAATACTAAGGATATTTTGAAATGATACCAAAATATTTCATTAATATCCTATTAATTATTTATATTTAAAAATATAAATAATTAAATGTTGTCAATAATCTATAACACATCTAATATCCCATTAAGTTCATATATCAACAATAACTATCCATTATGCCTACAAATATATCAAACATAAACAAATAACATAAGAAGAATAAAAAAGACCACGTCAGGCTGGGTCTTAATTCCTAAGCCTAGCTTGGCCTGTTTGTTAAATGGGCATATTTTCCAAGCCAGGCTCATCTGGGGGGAAAAAGAAGGCTTCATCTGTAATTTTGTTGGAAAAAAAAAAAAAAATCTAAGCAATGCATGAAGACTTGAACATTAATATACACAGCATATCAACAAATAATGATGCACAAATTCCCCTCTTGGAGAGAGGTGAAGGATTTGTAAACTGACAAGCGCACTTTCATTACCATAGGAAAGTCTCTGATTGTCAAAAAGAAAACTCATCGTAACAAACAAATGCACATAAACAAATGAACAGAGGGGATCTGCCTCAATCCATGGTTACCGTTGCCGCCATGGAAGGAAAAAGTGATAAACTGCATATAAAAAGAAGATAGAGGGGAGGTCGCTAGAGCTGATCCAGCCGGGGCCCGAAGAAGGATTTTAGAAAATAGTAGGGAAGAGTAAGACATGAAAAAGAATAAAGAATATTGTATCGTATATGGTGAATTGCTATCTAGTACATGACTCCCTTTTTATAGATAAGTGGCTCTAATCCTACGGATGTTGGATACTGAGTCCTCATCCAAGTGAAAATCAAATCCTCGTTCTTCTGTTACATGGAAGATTTGTTCAATGAAGAAAAATTTTCTTTCTTCTTTATGGCAAATTGTCACGGAGTCGGCTCATGATTGAAGGTCTAATTCGGGCCCCATCATTTACCCTTTTACGGCTGAGCGGGAGTCACTTCAAGAGTGAATAAAAGAGAGGTCCAATGCTATCATTCTTCGTAGATTAATGCAGTAGAATAGATATAAGATACCCAAATTTTTTACCGATTTAATATTAATTTTTTAAAAAATTATCAAAATAATATTTTTTTAAAATTATTTATAAAAATAAAATTCAAAACAAAATCACTTTATGATAGAATGACTTTTCATACTGACTCACCGTTCTTACCGATAGCTAGAGAAAGATGGTATGAACCGCTCTATCATAGAACGGTTCTATAAATTGCCTATGATAGTACGATAAAATGATCCTATAAATGACGAAAAAAAGAGAAACGGATGAAGATCGAGAATCAATGAAGAAGAGAGAAAAGGAAGGGATGAATTCGAAAGAGATAAGAGAGAATCATCCTATCATAAGGTGATTATATAAGTCACCCTATCATAGTGCGGCTATTGAGCTGACATCTCTCCTTTTCCCACTCTGAGTTCTCCATAGCCACATGGCAAATAAAGTCACCTTAGGATAAGACGATTTTTTTTTATAGACAACATTTTCTTAAATAATTTGCATGAAATATTATTTTTATAAATATTTTAAAAATTAATATTATTTTTGTCAAAAAGTCTAAAATACCCATAAACCTTTACCAATATGGAAAAACACAACCCAGGTTCCACTGCTCTCTACTCTCTCTCTCACTCTCATTCTCTCTCTCTCTCTCTCTCTCTCTTTTTCCCCTCCTTCCGGGACCTTACCCTCTCTCTCTCTCTCTCTCTTCCTTCTACAGTTACTTTTCTCTATCCTATCTTTCCAGATCCCTTGATCCTTTCTTTCCCATCCCTCGTTTCAAGAAAGGGAAAGATATCAGCTATGGATTCAACGTAATAGTAGTCTTGCACGCGGTGTAGGTTATAATTTGCCCATGTTAAGATCCGACCGATGCGGTGGCAAGAAACCCTTGGCTTGTCGTGCTGTCATACGTACTCTCTTTTTTCTTTAGCTTTATTTATAACAACACGTAGAACATGAAGTCCAATGGAGACCAGATAGGGATGTGATATAGGAGGCAAGGATTGGAAAAGCCTGAAAGGGTGAGTGTTGAGATGCAGAAATAAAAAAAATTGTAAGAAGAAAAAGGTGCCGCGGACTATCGTGTTCTTTGTGGCGTCCAGCCAGCAATGATGCCCTCCTCTTCCAGGTACACCCTTTCCCTGCTCATCAACAGCCACGGACGTCGTCAAACTTTTGTAGTTTTCACTCCTCCAAATCAACTGGCAATAGGCAAACCACAGTAATTTTTGAGCAAACACTGATCGAGTCATCTGCTTCTCATTAAGACAGCGAAATGATTGGGAAACAGTAACTCTGGAAATAATGAGTCGAGTCCAGGAGCAGATGGGTGCTTCAAGAGACAATTCAGCTAGATGTCACGTAGTCGAGGCATAGGAGAACGAAGACATAAGGGAAGGAAAGCATAGAATCATTTCACAATTTTCCAGAGGACTTCTTTAAGGGTCACTACAAAGGTCACGGGAAGTTTAAAAGACTAGTTTTTCTTGAACTATAACTAGAATACTACGAGACCAGCTAAATGATTTTAATTTTGAATGGAACACAGCTAGGATTTTTCAAATCCATGGAATGGGTCAGCTTGTGTTTAAAATGGAAGACATACAGACTGAGTAGGGTGGAATAGGAGTACTCATACCTCGTGCTACACCTTGAGTGGGTGAGCATGTGAAATTTCTTTCAGCTCTTTTGAAAAAAAAAAAAACACTAAGCCACACCGAGGTGAGATTCACTGACCTTCGGAACCAAACTTCAGGCTGCATACAACATGACCAAACTATACAACGCAGTACCTCTACCTGACAAGCAATGTCATAACCTTATAAATACAAGACTAAGGTGTGACTTCATGAATTTTCCAAGAGAAGCATTAAAAAGAGGAACATATTAGAAAGATCATCTGGCATATTTCATTTCATCATGTTTGTTACAATTTACCTGTTTGGTCACTAGATCAAAATCTAGGAGGGCTCTACAACATTGGAAATGAGACTATGAACTTGAAATATAAATATTATTTGAGAGTCCTCCATATCTATAACCAGTGAGAATTTTGGGTGGTTGGATGAGCAAAATATATCGTGACAAGGTAAAATCTTCAGACATTCGAAACTCATATGAACCTTTTGCATAAGATGGATACTTATCCTAACATCCCAACTAGAATTCTGTACATCCAGATACATGAGCTGAAATAATCCATCTATGGATAGGGAAAACAATCAAGAGGCTTGATCAGAAGAACAATGTAGATTCAGAGAGAGAGAGAGAGGTTCTCATGCTATTCTTTGCATGCATAAGAAAAGCTTGTTAAACTGCTTATCAAAATACAGTTACAGAACTGACAAAGGGCAAGAAATCTTAGAGGTAATATTTGTCCAGAAAAAAGAAGAAAATAATTAGTTTGTAAATAAAATCAACCCTATCACAAAAGTAACAATCTTCATGCAGTCACCCGTTGGATTTTGTTTATTAAATTTTAAAAACTAATAATTTTCGTGTATAAGATGACATATAGTTTCCCATTTATTTCAAGGTGTTCTTGTATTTTCATATTTTAAGTAGAACGCTTTATGGCCTCCTGGGAAACCTAAGACGCCGAGAATGTGATTGCACAAGACAATGACAGATAAATTTGGTTCATAAAGAATAAGAACGCACAAGGTGGATTCCCAGATCCTTATCTGCATACCTAAGCAAGAACTTCAAGTAGAACCTGAGAAAATAATTTCATTCAAGAACAATTCAGAAAGAACAGGACAGTGGAAACATTTTTAAACCACTAGAACCTGAATGCATTTACATTAAAAGGGCAAAAGGTGCATGCAGCATTTATAGTATACCTCATAAACTATATGGATAGCTAAAATGACAGTCACCATCTTGCTTGCTAATTCATATGAAGACAATAGTTGTAACCTTGGTAAATGCATCTTCCATTTGTGCAGCACCCATGTCAAGCATTTTTTATAATAAAATTGCAAGTTCCATGGTCTTTCCTGATCTCAGAAAATAGACCATGTTGTTGCATCGCTGTTGGCCAGCAGTAATTGATTGTTGACAGCATTTGTGCTGCCCACAAGCACAAAATTTTCCCCTCAACTATTTGAACAATTCTGCACTGTTATAATGCACAACTTGGCTAGGTATAACGTAGGACACTCATGTAGCTCAAGGAAAAAGGATTTAGGTTGAAAGAGACTCCCATTGAATGATGAAGCAGGAACATATTACAGAAATATGAATTTTAATAACCACAGTGCTTCATAAACATGAAATCATGTCTCACATTGTCTAATCAAGCCACGATAAAGAATTAGCAGAATGCTGGTGTCTCAAGAACAATCAAGGAGAACACCTAACTGAATAGTTTTTTTTATATTTGATCAGGATCCAATTAAACTAATCAGCTATTTGTACAAGTCTGGCTAAATATTTGCCTACACCAAGACATGGAGGCAGTACTCCATACCAAGCATATTTTCCCTCTAGAACTCTTTTTGATTTATTATTCTAAACAATACTAAAAATGCATTGTATTTGAAAAAAATAAGCTATATGAAAGAAGTGAAGCTTCAAAGAGATTGCGGTTCTAAGAGAGGGAAAATATGAAAGGTAACTCACTCATGTAACTCAACTTTGAGTTGGTCTGATTGCATTTATAGGCAGTTCGAGAACTGTGGCAACCTCCATCAGCACATGCCATAGTGTATCATTCCATCATATGGTCCAATAGATGCCAGCACATCAATAAAAGCTGATGCAAATATGATTATTATTCTGCAATGTAGACATTGACACACTATATGGACCAACACTTTGATTAAGCCCCCATCAATCCTATATGTGCGTTTCAGTTCAGTAACTTGTTAACACATGAAGAAAATGGTCAGCATTAATTAAACATTTGATGTTAAGAGATGCAATAAAACAGTATATTTTAAATCAAATGCAAATATACTATGCACGGTATTGACATGATTTTTGTATTTACTATATTGATGTGATTTTTAATGGATTACTGTTAGTATTTTCAAATACAAGGCCTTTCCATGGAGATGGAATAATTATATGTCAGGGATACTTAAAACATAAAATGAACATGCAAGCATTATAATTAATATGCCACGACTTTGTAATATAAGGTCTTCATTGCAGAGGTACTGGTCTGGGGATAAAATCAATAGGGATTGAATGTCACCTAATATGTCTCTGCATTACGGCACATTCAAATAGGACATGAAGCAAAGCTTCACTCAGGTTCCAGAGATGGAATGATGTATTTTAGGTTCAATATACAATATCGACACTAATTTCTTCTACAACTGTCACATCCAATCATAAACCTATAATCTGGGTGTTACGGTGGTTACCGTAAGTAACTCGGATCAATGTGCCAACTATAGAATATCTCAGGTCTTCAAGCTATCACCGGGACCGCTGACTTAAGAGCAGAGCCATATATAGTGCAGAGCAGCTTACGTCTGGTCTATCCTATGGTTTGCCCGACGCATTCTGCTGCCTCAACAGGCCGATGCCTTAGCACATGGGCTGTCCTTGTTATCACAACCGACTCACTTTATGATGTGCGCAACAGCTATCCATCTCGAGTGGATAGACTTAGGTGTAACCAACTCCCTTAATCTCGGGAGAGCGATTAAAGGCTGAAATATCTCATCCATTATAGCATATTAAACAGCTCTCCAATCTCGGAATCTCACAATCTTCATACAGCTGTGTGACCAGCTGTTCGACAGTCTTCTATATAAGCAACCAAAGCTCCGAGGACCAAGGTAAGCCAATTAATTCCTCTCAGAAAATTCGTTACTGCTCCTGTTATTCTTTGAATCTGACTTGAGCGTCGAAGAATCCTCGTCGGAGTGAAAATCTTCAGTTTGGACTTAATTTACAGGTCACTCCAATGCCAGCATCCCTACGCGAGACTCAGCCGTCTTCTCTCCGACCTCGACCGAATCGAGCAGCAACAGATAGAGGAAGGGCATCATCTTCATTATGTCTCCGAAACGAGCATCATCTCAACTCTCCAACGCCGCCGCCTCTCACCGGATGGAGAGCCAAGCCAACAGCTGGACGCAGCAACAGGTGATTGAGACTCCCCCGCCAGCCCAGCCAGTGCTGGTCACGGCGGATCAAATCGACCTACTCTTCCAGTAGATCCAAAACTTGACGACCTCCGTTCAGGTAGTCCAGCCTACTCAGGCTGTCCCTGCACCTCCTTCAGCGGTGCAATCGATGGCCTTCTTGGTGGCACCATCAGTGCCTTCCACGGTGGTGCCTCCACCAAATCCGGTTCCATACTCGACTCCTCAGCCGCCACCACAGTCGGAGCCGCGTATGCCTCCTCAGAGTCAAAGAGAAGACACCCATCAGAGCAATTTCAGGGCCTAGCAGTCGGCCAGACGGAGATCTCCTAGTCCACAATCGGATCATGATTCAACCCCCGATCGTCATTCTCCGCAGCATTCTGAGGCCTACACCGCCCGAGATCTTGATATCGAAAGGCGGTTCCAGACGCTCGGTAAACAGATGGAAAAGAGAATTGAGAATGCACTCAACAATAATCACTCCTCGATGCAACCTTATGAGGGGTTTAATAGTGATCCGCCCTTCGTCTCGAGGATAGTGCAGGAGCCACTCTCTCGGTACTTCAAGCTGCCTCAATTGAAGATCTACGATGGGACCGCCGACCCCGTCGACCACTTGAAAATCTTCAAGGTGGCAATGCTCCTTCAAGGAGCATCTAATGTGGTCCTCTATCGAGCGTTTCCTCCGACTCTCAAAGGGACGGCTTGATAGTGGTACTCAAATTTGAAGTTGGCTTTCATCCACTCCTTCAAGGATCTGTGTCGGTCCTTCGTCGGCCACTTTGTCAGCAACTGACGGCAGCAGAAGCGGTCAACTACCTCCACACCATCAAACAGGAGGGCGAGTCGATCCGCGCTTATGTCAACCGTTTCAATGCCGCAACTCTGGAGGTCCGTGATCTAGATCAGTCGATCGTGATGGCCACGATGATGGGTGGCCTACTGAGGAACGACTTGAAGAACTCGTTGATCAAGATCTATCCCTAGGAATTTTTGGACATGCTTGTCCTTGCAAAGAAGTATGCCCACACGAAAAAAGCCTTTGCAGAAAAAATCCCAGCCAGTTTGTTGCGGCAGGGCAGAATAAGGAGACTCTCCAAAGCGGGTGGAGAGAAACCACCAGCGCTCTCAATCTCTATTCTAGAGGTGGAGGAATGGGTGCCAAAATCATAGATCTCGAAGTCCTCAGAGAAGGGATCGACGACTCTCACCCCCCGGGCATTATAATAATTATACACAACTGTTTCCATGAGGGAGGTGTTGATGGAGGTTCGGACCGAGCTGCCCCAACCTCCACAGATGCAGACGAAGCCAGAGCGCCGTCGCGACCCAAATAAGTATTGCCTTTATCATCGTGACCATAGTCACGATACTGAAGATTGCCTGCAGCTCTGAGACGAGATAAAAAGGCTCGTCAGGCAAGGGAGATTGAACCATTTTGTCTGGAGGGCGGCACCTCAATGTCGACCTCTAAAAGCTCAGCAACTGCCTCTTTTGCCTCAGCAACTGTTTCCTCTACCTCAGCCATAGCCGATACCAGTGTAGCAAGGGAGACAGGAAGCAGGGGGACAGGCGATAGTGAAAGACCGACCCATCTGAGGATAAATCCATGTGATAACTTGGGCATCATCTGGATCGGCGGAGCCTCCAGAGGCGAAGAGGCCAAGGCTTGAAGTTAAGGGCGAGGATGCCATTGCCTTCATCGAGTGGGATGCTGAAAGTGTACTTGCCCTGCACAATGATGCGATGGTTGTAATAGCAAATATTGCTGATTTTAATATACACCATGTTTTTATTGATAATAGAAGCTCGATCGATATTTTATATTTTTCTGTCTTTATCCAAATGGGTTTCATCTCAGATTAGCTAACTAGATTCGACACCCCGATTTAGGGTTTTTCCGAAAGTTCGATGATTCCAGAATGGATGATTAGGCTTCCTCTTACCGTAGGCACTCCACCACAGCAAACAACAATTCAAATCAACTTTTTGATGGTCAAACTTTCCTCGGCCTACAATGCAATCTTTGGCCATCCGAGCTTATGGACTTTAAAGACTGTGGTATCGAGCTACGATCTGATGGTGAAGATTTTCACCAAAGAGTGGGGCAAATTCAAGGCAATCAAGCCATGGCCGATCAATGCTTTGCTGTCAAGCTTTGAGCGGAGGGCCAGCCAGCCCAAGCAGAGGTCCAGACTGAGCTTCCAACAGTGTTGAACGCTCGTGATGATTTGATCGAGGAACGTGCCCAGACCATTGAAGACCTCCTGGATGTCCCTCTGAGGAGAGGATCCCGATCGGACGGTGAGGATTGGCTCACGCCTAAATGAGGTAACCAAAAATCAACTGATTGCTCTTTTGCAAAAAAATATGGATCTATTCACCTGGTGGGCTGAAGACATGCCTGGCATCGATCCGATGGTGATATCCCAACACCTCAAGATGGATTCAATTCGTCGCCCAATGAAGCAAAAGAAGTGAAGTTTCGCCCCGGAGCGCTAGAGAGCTATAGCCGAGGAGGTGGACAAGCTTCTCAAAGCCGACTTCATCAAGAAGGTCATGTATCCGAATTAGCTGGCAAATATCGTTCTGGTCAAGAAGGCAAATGGGAAGTGACCATGTGCATCGACTTCGTCGACTTGAATAAAGCCTATTCCAAAGATAGCTATCCACTTCTCCAGATCGACCAGCTGGTGGACGCCACTTCTGGGCATGAGCTTCTCAACTTCATGAATGCCTTCACCAGTTATAATCAAATCCAGATAGCACCTAAAGATGAGAAAATAGCCTTTATTATTGACCGTGGGCTTTTCTATTATAGGGTGATGCCTTTTGGCTTAAAGAATGCAGGGGCTACCTATCAGCGATTGGTGCATAAAATTTTCGAAAATCAGCTCAATCGCAACATGGAGGCATACGTAGATGACATACTTGTCAAGAGCCGAACTGCCCCAGACCATGTTGCCGACCTTTAAGAGACCTTTGACACTCTCCATCGATTCAGGATGAAGCTGAATCCAGCAAAATGTGCCTTCGAAGTCACTGCCGGCAAATTTTTTGGGTTTATGATCTCACGAAGAGGCATTGAAGTAAATTCCAAGAAGATCAAAACGGTTCTTGAAATGACGCCATCAAAAACCATCAGGGAAGTACAGCATCTTACCGATAAGGTCGTCTCGCTCAGCCGCTTTGTTTCTAGATCGATCGAGAGGTGCTTTCCTTTCTTTCAGACCCTCAGACAGCCAAAAGACTTTCAGTAGATTGTTGAATGCCAGAAGGCATTTGAAAAGTTGAAATGGTACCTCAACTCTTCACCATTGCTCTCGAAACCTCAACCCGACGAGGAATTGTTGTTGTATATTGCCGTTTCTCCAGTAGCAATTAGCTCAATGCTTGTCCGAAAAGAAGGACGGATTCAGAAGCCCATATACTACACCAGCAAAATCCTTCATCGCGCGGAGACCAGATACTCTAAGCTCGAGAAGCTGGTTTTTGCACTGGTTGTCACGGCAAGAAAACTACGACCTTATTTTCAAGCTCACATAGTGGTGCTGCTCACAAATCAACCGATCAAGACTGTTCTCCACCGCCCGGAGACCTTAGGACGGATTGCAAAGTGGGCGCTAAAGCTTGTCGAGCTAGACGTGCAGTACTGTCCCAGGCCTGCTATCAAGGTGCAGGTGCTGGTGGACTTTATTCTCGAGTGTACCATCCCGAATAGAGAAAGCTTAAAGGTTACGGAGGTCTCGAAAGGAGGCAAAAGCTCAAAAATCGAGAAAGCTCGACAGTGGAAGAGGTAAATACAGGGTCTGCCTCGGATGAGCTATGGATGCTGCATGCTGACATTTCATCAAATACAATAGGAGCAGGGGCTCGGCTCATTTTGGCCAGTCCTGAAGAAGATATCGCGGGATACGTGCTGTGCTTTGAGTTTCCAACTACCAACAATAAAGTAGAATATGAAGCTCTAATCGTCGGTCTCAAAGTGGTAGGAGAAGCAGGGGCCCAACATTTGAAGATCTTCAGTGACTTCCAACTAGCAGTTGGGCAAATTAAGGATGAGTATGAGGCCTGAGAGGAAAATATGAAAAAATATCTTCAAAAAGTAAAGGACTTCACCGCGGCCTTCTTAAGCTTTGACATTCAACAGATCCCCAGAGCAGACAACGCCAGAACAGATGCGCTATCAAAGCTAGCAGCCTTGTTGTCCACTGATTTGGAGAACAAGACCTACTTCGAGGTGCTTAAAGCCTCGATCCTTGAGGAGCCTCTCATTGTCCCGCAAGTTGATGAAAAACCCTACTAGATTGATCCCCTACTCAAGTACCTTAAGTTAGGCGAGCTACCCACTGACCGCAAGAAGGTCCGAAAGATAAAGAAACAGGCATTCCGCTATGTTTTGTACGATAACAAGCTATACAAACGATCATTCTCCCTGCCTCTCCTAAAATGTCTGCGCTCATCCGAGACAGATTATGCGCTACGGGAGGTCCACGAAGGAATCTGCAGAAGTCACTTGGAGGGTGGGTCCCTCTCTTACAAAATCCTTCGATAAGGCTACTACTGGCCCACTATGCAACAGGATGCAGGTGCATTCATCAGAAAATACGATTTATGCCAGAGGATCTCCAATATTCAACATCAACCAGTAGCACTCTTAACTCTTATCAATGCCCCGTGGCCATTCGCATAGTGGGAGATGGATATCCTTGATCTTTTCCCCTTCGCATCTGGTCAGTGCAAGTTCCTGCTGGTGGCCATCGACTATTTCATAAAGTGGGTCGAAACCGAACCCCTGGCTCGTATATCCGAGATGAGAGTAAAGAATTTTGTTTGGAAATCAATCATCTGCTGTTATGGTCTTCTCCGAGTACTGATCACAGATAACAACAGGCAGTTTAGTGGTGCCCGACTTTATGAATTCTACAGAGAATATGAAATACAGCACTGCTTTACCTCGATTGGCCATCTGTAGACGAATGAAGAGGTAGAGGTGACTAATAAAACTCTCCTGCAAGGCTTGAAGATCAAAATAGACAGAACTGGAGGATCTTGGGTAGATGAGCTCATCATATGCTGTGGGCCTATCGAACCACTCAGAAGCTCCCAACGAACAAGACTTCTTTCAACCTCATATTTGGAACTGAAGCAATCATCCCTATGAAATTTGGGCTCCCCTCCCTCAGAGTTAAGGAATATAATGAAAATACTAACTCTGTATGGCTCTGAGCTAGCCTCGACTTGATTGAAGAAAGCTGGGAGCGTGCCACTATCAGAATGGCTGCCTATCGTCAGAGGATGGCCAAGTACTACAATGCCCGGATCAAAACCAAGGAATTCCAAGTTGGTGACCTAGTATTGTGGTGAGCCGAAGTTTCACAACCCACTAAGCAGAGAAAGCTATCACCCAACTGGGAAGGTCCTTATTAGGTGGATGAGATAGTACGTCCGGAGATTTATCGACTCAAGTAACTCGACGGCACTCTACTCCCTAGACCATAGAACTCGACCAACCTGCGTATATATCATCAATGATGTTGTAATATTATGTCATTATATATCAATGTTCAGATTCACTAATCCTTGCTTGCTTAAGCATCATGAATGGCTTAAACTTCTTTGCTGCGAAGAATTCCTCTGATCAGAACTATGTCTAACAGATGAGGGCTAACCATAAGGATTCTCGATGATCAACGACCAATCCTCGGTGACTTGAAGGTGGGGCTAACTTACAAGACCCCATCAGAGTCTAAGTCGTGCAAGAAGCGAAGGGCGACCCCAAGGGACCTCTGGTACGCTAACTTATAAGACCCTCAGTCTGCGATCGTAAGAAGTGCACACGCTGCCTACGGATACATGCTGCCTCTCACGTGAAGACGAGCAGTGCACATGCTGTCTACAGGTACATGTTGCCTCTCGCGTGAAGATGAGAAGTGCACACTGCTCTGCTCATAAGATGAGCCAAGTACATATTGCCTCTTTCCCGCAGGGCAGAGCCAAGTTGTCATCCGCGGGACAGAGCCAAGCTGCCACTTGCGGGGTAGAGCCAGAGCAGGGCCAAGATGTCGCTTACCGAGCAGAACCAGTGGCCCTCTGGGCGAAACCACCTTCAACAAAGTTCGTTCGGGATAATTTTATCTCGAATCAGAACAAGTTCGTTTAAATTCCTAAGGTCTGGATTAATCCAGATCAAAATAATTCTAAGTACCTTAGGTCGAGGTCAGCCTCTGCGTATTAGGTTAAAATGCGCAAGCTTACAAAAGATAATTTTTATTCATTTTGATATTTACAAGAAGAAGGATGGTGTCCTCAGCGCCACCTTACAAAAAAGGGAGAAAGAAAAAGCGAGAGAAAGTGCAGCAAAATAGAAGGAGGCCATGAGGGTCATGCAGGTCCAGAAGCAGATCTCCGCCGATCAGCGAATCCGGTTCGAAGCTCTCGTCGTTGTGGACGATGGCAACGATCGGATAATGGATGCTCTCCTCGGTCCCCAACTCAAGGATGAAGAAGCTCGATCCTTATCCGATAAGGAAGCCTCCTCATCGTTGTTTATGGGCTGGAAGGATTGGAGCTCCAAATACAGCATCATCTGCAGCAGGTGGGCTTTGCAGTTTTCGAAACCGTCATTAAATTCATTGGTGACAATGTCGATGGCCTCCCTCTTAAACTCTGCAGAGTCTCGATACTTCTGAATGTAGCGGGCCCGGACATCAGGAGGAATCTGCTCGAATTGAGGGGTGTGATGACCTCTGAGCCTTGATGAAGACCATGAGGCAGAAGACACCCAATGAAAGAAAGATGAACCAACACCCCTGGCTCTCTCTCTTCTCCAAGCCTCTCCTATAAAGGCCCACCTCTCTTTCACTCTAGCCTTCACCACCGACAAAGGAGGATGCAAAGGGGAAAGCGAGGGTGATACCATCACGACAGAGGGGAGGAGTTTCTGCAAAAGAGAAAGATAAGAGATTAGGTTTCTCCACCCGTTGGCCTCTATTTATAAGCACCGGAGCCTACACTAGCTGCCAATCGATGGTTTGAGGGGATACAGCTGTCCATCAGTTAATAAATGACGTATCTTCCCACCATCAGAAATAAATTCCGACGATGCTTCGGGAGTTAGAACACAGCATATGCCTACAAGCCCCATATCCTTCCCTAGGCGTCATCCTAGTGGAAGAGTCAGCAGTCGTCATTCCCATTGTTGAATTTTTATGGTTTCATGCATGTATGATTTTGCAAAAAGAGTACGCAGCGGAATTTAAAAAATTTTCAGATTAAATCTAATTTAATCTAAGCATGCATAAGATCATATTTTCAAACCATAACCAGAATCATCATATGTGAGATAAGATTCAGATACAGAAATCAAATAGAGAAAAATAAACATAAAACATACCTGAATATGGATCAATCTTCAACGCGAACAGATGATCATGGATGTCTTTCGAAGGTCTCTTCTAGTCGCACAAACGTCCAGCATCTACAGGTATCCATACGAGACTCTGATTTGATCAGAAGCCTTTTGATCTCACCAGGGTGCTAGTTCTCTTACAGAGATCACATCTTGATGGTTGAAAATTTTCTTTTCTCCTAAGAAACTCTTAAAGAACAAGAAGATGTAGGAGGATCTTGATCTCTACGCTAAAGATCATGAGAAGAATCCTTTCTTCCTACAATCCATGCACCAAATCTCTACAATAGAGATGTAAGAATTTTATCCAACTTTTGGACAAAAAGAGGAGACAACTATATCTAAACATGGACAAAAGAGAGAGAAGATGATGTCCTAACAACCAACAATTGGTTGTTGGAAGAAAGAAGAGATAGGAACCATAACAAACCTCATGCCAAGAAGCATCACGCCGTCCTCCTCTCTCCTTGATTTTTTCTCCATGCATAAGCCTCCTTTTTGATGTCCCAACCTGATGCTAATCACCTCTAAAACCATCCAAGGGGTGGAGTTTAAATAGAGAAGGAATAGAGACTAAGTTTGGATAGGAATCAAGAGTCCAAAACGTCTAGGACTCTTGATTTTTTTTGTGATGCCCAACCAAACTCAAATTCGCCCAGATTTTTTACGGTGATTCGAGGGATATCTCTTCTTTCTTACACGTTCAAAAGGAGGAGAAAAGGTGGCATTTAAATTGGTTTGGGGCATGGGCTTTTATGGCGCACAAAACTGGTTTGAAGTTGGACTCCTTTTGGTGTAAGAAAAGGAAGAGTTTTAAACCCATGGGACTCTTGATTTAAACTCAAATTAAATCTGAATGAATCCTAATCAAATTAAGACCAGATTAGACTCAAAAAGATGGAAATCCAAATCTGATTTGGAGCCCAATTAATTTAGATTAGATGTCTCCTAATTGGAGGAGAAATCCTAATCCTATTGTATTCTTCCTTGGTGCTGAATTTTAATCCTAATCCAATTAAAATTTGGTGCAGCATGAAAATAAAGATTCCTAGTCCAATTAGGAATACATACATCCTAGTCTAATTAGAAACTGGGTCAAACCAAAATCCTAATTCAACTAGGACTAATCATCCAATCATTTTAGGATTATCCTATAACCCTATAGGGTTGATCAAATCAACTCCAAAATGAGTCAAATTAAATCCAATCAAATTGAACTTGATACAAGCCCCATTGCTCAATCAAATTGAGCGCATTAGCAATCCTATTGCTAATTAATCCTCCTATAACTCACTAACTCTTTAGTAAGTTATATAATGCAACATTTGCATTAGATCAAATATCAATCAAATCGATAATCAAGTTCTGTTACCATTCATAATCGTAATTCAACCATCTAATCAGTTAAAAGCCTCTTTTGTATATGATTCTATAGGTTCTATTCTATTTGGTAGTGAGATATATTGTGATCTCTATCACAATATCATTGAAACTCTTTTCAATGGATTGGAACAATTCCAACTCAGCTCATCAAAAATCATTGATCATCAAGATGATCCACATGAGTCTCACAATCCACCAGTGACACCTAGCAGTATGTAGTGACAACCCAGCAGAATAAAAGATGAACTTCTAGGTGCAGTTAGCGCATGATACAGTCCTTCTATCGTGAGTCCCAACCAGATGGCAGGTCATGGATGAATCATCAAACCTCAACATCGGTCATATGATAAATTCAATCAGCTTGAGTCCATATGTGATTCTATGAAAACTCTTTTCATCAATTACACTGCTATAGCCATAGACTTAAAGATTCAGTCTCTTAAATCTCATAGGACTACTATCTTCTGCTAGGATCGATAGATCCCATCTTGATGCACACTCCATCCTACAGTAGATCAACTGTCGCCAACATTCACTACAAAGGTTCTTTGCGACCTATGTTGATGTGTCAGTCAAACTCCAGCAGCCTCACTGTGAGCAGTAGTGTCATCTCAGGTCAAAAAATCAGTCATACAACTGCAGCATCGAGAAAGTCACTAACGAGTGAACAGATATCCATGTGACTTCTCGTGTTGGTCACGCTCAGTGCTAGTTGTTCTCTAACAACCACCTACACTCTCGCTCCAGTGTCTCTACACTGCAGACTCGAGACCCATCTGTCCGAAGGAAGCGATCCGTGCACTGGTCTATCCGGATCAATCACCATCCCCATGATGATCCTATGATCAGGAGCAATTTAAGAATTAACCATCAATGACACATGCCTCAAATTCTCAACTCTTTGAGAATATGTGTCATCGTCTTGTTAATTCCTTGGATGATTCATGGACACATAAATATGAATGATAATATAACTGCCCAATAAATACAAAATCATATCCTAGAGATATAAAATGTGTCAGCCAGGATTAACTTCTAGAACATACATCCAACAATCTTCCACTTGCACTAAAATCAATCAGCCATGTACCAAGCCCTATCTTCACAAGACAGGCTATAATTTTAGGCTAGCTAAGTGATTTATCAGTAAGTCAACCACATCACATGTGGAGTTTGCTCTCTGCACCTCTATGTATTTCTACTTGAGGTAGTTGCGTGTTCTGCTGCTCTATATGCTTGGATATCTGGTGCGACCTAGGCTCCTTAGCAAGGACTATAGTGCCATTGTCTTTGCAGTATAGTGTTACGGCATCTGATGGCATGACAACTAATTTTGCAACTAACATTAAAATCAAAATGCATCCTACACATCTACAATGTACTCAACTTCCATTGATCGATTATTTGAAATCCTTCCAAAATATCAACATAGGAACACACTTCATGATGTAGATATTCTACAATCAATATCAGAAATAAAATCTGAATTGGTGTATCCTCCCACTCCTAGCTTTGATCCTTCTCTAAATTAAGAACATATCTTTAGTTCTTCTCAAGAGCTTAAGGTCGTTTTCATAGCAATCCAGTGCTTGACAGTCTGGATATAACGGATATCTACTCATGACATTCACGGTATTATTTATATCAGTTCAAGTACATTATGGCATATGATTATGTCTGAAAGGATAGCAAACCTCTCTCTGAGATTTCTATGCTGAACCGTTTCAGCATCCAGTCTCCGTACTTTATCTGTGAAAATACAAGCATCCAAGGCTTAACCCGGCCTACCCTTAGAATGGGGAGCCTTTTCTATTTTCTAGTCAACAGCAAGGCAAGGGAATTCAATTGAATAGAACGCAATTGCATCTATCACTATAGATCTTTAGGACACTCGCTTTATGTCTTTTATGGAGAAATTTATATTCAACCATATTTTAACGATGTCAGTTTTGGACACTTCCACTGGCCCTTTTGAAAATCATAATTCCTCTTTTTTGATCAAACAACTTGATCATGTCATCAAATGACTTATTCCAACTCCAAGAGTATTATTGTCCTTGTGATCACCTATCATAAGAAATGAAATCCATAGGCTATTCCATATAGAAATCTTCAGAAGATCTTTACTCAAGAAAGCTATTTCACATCTCTTTCTTGGAGTCGATGTCTCACATCACCTCGTTGTAGGTTCTGGGATCATCTCTATGCTCTCCATCTCTCATGAGAAACGACTTTCTCTATATCTTCTGTCAAGCATACCCAAGTACCTTTTGAAAAAATTAGAGACCCTACTATGTGTACGAGGTGGAGGAATATACGTCTACTGGCTCATGGTGAATATATAGGTTATTAAGGTCCTAAGGCTCGTTGCTCTTCAGAGACACTCTCTTAGAGCTTAACTTTTCTCTCACTGCTTCATTTTGGTTAAATAATTTTTTAAGAAGATAACATGTTGGGTCACAATCATATTGCAATCCTTTCAGAAAGTAATATCCCAAACTCTTTTAGGATGAACTTTATAGATCTATTCTTTAACATATCCACCTGCTGTCCTAGATACAGGCTGGATATCCTTGAATCTCAAAATAACCAAGATTCAATTCTCACCATGCCATATCTCATATGGTGTGGTAGGAACAGGTTTAGAGAGAATCCAATTCTATAGAAATAAAGCATGTCCCTAAAGAAATATAAATCAATGAAGTCCATTATGGATCAGACCATATCTCATATAGTCCATTAACTCTTCTTATTTCATTGAGCTAAGATGTACTAAAAGCAGTCCAATATGAAATTATGCCATTTTATGAGATAACCGACAAATTCCTTTTATTGATATTGCATCTTCGATCTGATCGAAGTATCTTTAGAAATTTTTCGATTTGCTTCTCTACTTATATCTGAATTTTTTGAACCTTTCAAAAATTTCAGATTTGTATCTCATATACAAAGTAGAGACAACTCCTTGGTTAGCACATCACATAGGCTACACACATCAAATATGTACAAGGATAAGTATCTCAGTGGTCCTTTTCCTCTTGTTCCACAAGAGTAGCTTGGTCATGTTTTCTCAAAGAGATGATACACAAACTAGATTGACTCAACAGTCAATGAGCCCAAGCCCATATTTCTCCAGTTTGTTAATCATTTCTTCTCCAATATGACTTAGCCTAAGGGTCCACATATACTTTCAGCTTATCTCAATTCTGGATCTCTCAGATCCAATGGCATTCACTACTTGCTCAAGTTCACATATGCATCACCATGCAAATGATAGAGACCGTCTCTAAGAACTAAATCCAAACGATGATCGCAAAAGATAGATACCCATGGCCGCAGCAGCAATTGTTGCCCAATAGCCAATTTAAAAGATTACTTCCTCAGCCCTCTACTTTCTCATCGACTCTATACTAGAGTCTATAACTCAACTAGAAGAAGAGAAAATCATAAGGATAACATTGAGCAATTTCGACATACCTACTCTAGGTGCGTCTTTGTTTCTTTAGGCTCTCCAGGTATTTACTTCTAAACTCTTTTAAGGTTTCTTTGTTATCAACACTTTGACCAATTCAGATGAGGTGCAACGATAATCTTTCATATGGTAGTTTACCATAAACTACTAATCAAAAATTGTAAAATCAAATTCATAAGCAATTCTTTGTGCATGATCGTGTCGAGCATTTTAAGCTCCTTAATGTCCTTGATCATTATCAAATAACAATCATAGACTGACTGCCCATCACGCATCACATGCGCTGTGCGACTCTGATCACCTCACAACACTTATAGATGAATCAACATATCGTAGGCAGTGAATATGTGCTCATACATAGCACCTATCTTAATTGTTATTGTCCATCCACTCATCAAGTATAGCTCATTGACTATGGGTTGACGAGTTGTCAACATTAAAATAACCTGGTAGAGAACATAGCTTAATTTTCTAAAATTAAGAATAATTTTTAAGTTTGTGAGCTAGTCTATGTAATCGATTTCGATTAATCAGTTGATATCTAGGATTCAAGCTAGAAGATTGAAAGCTAACACAATGAACAACAGAGAGCAAAGATTCTAATTGGATGTTTGTACTTATTTTATGATTTGCACTAGGGACTTTTAGATGCAAAAAGAGGCTCCCACTATTTTGTCAGATATTCCACACTCCGAGTGGAGAAACAAAAATTCTGACGCGATAATTGAATTTCTAGTAGGTGCTGTGGTCACACCGATGCCGTGCACCTCACCTAATAGTTATTGGTAACACAAATAAATACCGATGCGTGGACAACTCTTTGCCCAGATGCTTCTCTAAGCATGTTGCAGCCACTTGGTCTCTAAATCATGTGAGCTCACCTAACAGTTATTGCCCATACTTCTTAGTTAAGCCAGACCCGCCGTCACAAACAGATGTAAAGCCATCATTGGGTCCCTCACCTAACAGTTATTGGGCCCAACCCCATCTTTACCCGCAGCAACTTTTTGCTAATAGAGTGGTTGCGTGATGCAACCGAACCACTGTGACCAGCCAAAAATAATCAACGTCGGTAGCACGCCCGCACATCTACAACGGTGGAAGACCTTGGACTTAATATTTGGTGGAGAGATTTGAGTTTAGATCTCATCTAATCAGTCATTACATGACTGATGTAATTGGCATGGGTAAATCAAACCACCAAGCAACCATATTTGTGACTCAATCTTCCAAATTGGCCAGATAAGTGAAGATTAGTGGGGGTCCCCCCGTTGCTTTTCTTAGACACCAATAAATTGATCAGATAAGCGAACGGAACCAATTAAATAACCACCTTTCAATTACTTGTCTTAGACACCAATTGGACAATTGATCTGAATAGGTTAGCTTAGGTGAATCAGACTCGAGCCACCAAGCCGTTTAGGTCCTTAGGTTTAATTAATTCTATATATGGGTGTCAATCGATTCGATCAATAACAATTGTATGATCTTAGGCTCTATTGACCATACCTTAATCAACATTTGACTTGGTTTGATCAACTACTAAATCAATTTAGACCCAACATGATCAGAAATCCTTTAATGTAATCTAATTACATGACCTTATTTGATCTACCCATGACCAATCTCTCATGCACAAACACTAATTTTATATCTTAAATCAAAATTTTTAAATCTAAATTCTTTGTAATGAAGAATAAATTTTAATCTCGAAATAATATCAGATCATGCATACAGATATGTATCACATACATAAATAAGTTCATATCATAGAAACAAATTTCAGTCCTAAACATACTTTCATATAACATATACATGAATCAAAATAAATCATGAAACTCTTTTCAAATCTAAATAACAAAACATATATCATATATATGCTTTAAAATCAGATCTAAAAAGCCCAATCTAATTGAAAATTTTAACATCGTTCTAGGACAACCATACAGCATAACAAGTTATGTCAGGACAACTTTATATCAGAACGACATCAAAATTTTTAGATCTGAAATTTTTTTCTATAGATTTCAGATCTAAATCTAAATATCATGCATATGATGTGGCTCTGATACCACTGTTGAATTTTTATAGTTTCATGCATGCATGATTTTGCAAAAGGAGTACGCAGCGAAATTTAAAAATTTTTCAGATTAAATCTAATTTAATCTAAGCATGCATAAGATCATATCTTCAAACCATAACCAGAATCATCATATGTGAGATAAGATTCAGATACAGAAATCAAATAGAAAAAAATAAACATAAAACATACCTGGACATGGATCAATCTTCAATGCGAATAGATGATCATAGATATCCTTCGAAGGTCCCTTCTAGTCGCACAAGCATTCGGCCTCTACGGATATCCACACGAGACTCTGATCTGATCAGAAGCCTTTTGATCTTACCAGAGTGCTAGTTCCCTTGCAGAGATCGTATCTTGATGGTTGAAAATCTTCTTTTCTTCTAAGACACTCTTAGAGAACAAGAAGATGTAGGAGGATCTTGATCTCTATGCTTGAGACCATGAGAAGAACCATTTTTTCTCTTTTCTTCCTAAAATCCATGCACCAAATCTCTACAATAGAGATGTAAGAATTTTTTCCAACTTTTGGACAAAAGAAAGAGGAGACAACCACGTCTAAACATGAACAAGAAGAAGAGAAGATGATGTCCTAACAACCAACAATTGGTTGCTGCAAGAAACAAGAGATAGGAACCATAACAAACCTCACGCTAAGAAGCATCACACCGTCCTCCTCTCTCCTTGATTTTTTTCTCCACGCACATGCCTCCTTTTTGGCATCCCAACCTGATGCTAATCACCTCTAAAACCGTCCAAGGGGTGGAGTTTAAATAGAGAAGGGATAGAGACCAAGTTTGGATAGGAATCAAGAGTCCAAAAGGTCTAGGACTCTTGATTTTTTTTGTGATGCCCAACCAAACTCAAATTCGCCCAGATATTTTACGGTGATTTAGAGGATATCTCTTCTTTCTTACACGTTCAAAAGGAGGAGAAAATGTGGCATTTAAATTGGTTTGGGGCGTGGGCTTTTATGGCGCACAAAACTAGTTTGAAGTTGGACTCCTTTTGGTGCAAGAAAAGGAAGAGTTTTAAACCCATGAGACATTTGATTTAAACTCAAATTAAATATGAATGAATCCTAATCAAATTAAGACCAGATTAGACTCAAAAAGATGGGAATCCAAATCTGATTTGGAGCCCAATTAATTTAAATTAAATGTCTCCTAATTGAAGGAGGAATCCTAGTCCTATTGTATTCTTCCTTGGTGCTGAATTTTAATCCTAATCCAAATAGGACTTGGTGTAGTATGAAAATGAAGATTCCTAGTCCAATTAGGAATACATACATTCTAGTCCAATTAGGAATTGGGTCAAATCCAAATCTTAATTCAACTGGAACTAATCATCCAATCCTTTTGGGGTTATCCTATAACCCTATAGGGTTGATCAAATCAACCTCAAAATGAGTCAAATTAAATCCAATCAAATTGAACTTGATACAAGCCCCATTACTCAATCAACTTGAGCCCATTAGCAATCCTATTGCTAATTAATCCTCCTATAACTCACTAACTCTTTAATAAGTTATATAATGTAACATTTGCATTAGATCAATTATTAATCAAATTGATAATTAAGTCATGTTACGATTCATAATCGTAATTCAACCATCTGATCAGTCAAAAATCTCTTTTGTGTGTGACCCCATAGCTTCTATTCTGTCTGGTAGTGAGATATATTGTGATCTCTATCACAATATCATTGAAACTCTTTTCAATAGATTGGAACAATTCCAACTTAGCCCATCAAGGATCATTGATCATCAAGATGATCCTCATGAGTCTCACAATCCAACAGTGACACCTAACAGTATGTAGTGGCAATTCAGTAGAATAAAAGATGAACCTCTAGGTGCAGTTAGCGCATGATACAGTCCCTCTATCGTGAGTCCCAACCAGATGGCAGGTCATGGATGAATCGTCAAACCTCAATATCAATCATATGATAAATTCAATCAGCTTGAGTCCATATATGATTTTATGAAAACTCTTTTCATCAATCACACTGCTATAGCCATAGACTTAAAGACTCAGCCTCTTAAATTCCATAGGACTACTCCTTTCTACTAAGATCGATAGATCCCATCTTGATGCACACCCCACTCCTACAGTAGACCAACTGTCGCCAACATCCACTACAAGAACTCTTTGAGATCCATGTTGATGTGTCAGTTAAACTCCAGCAGCCTCACTGCGAGCAGTAGTGTCATCTCAGATCAAAGGACCAATCATACAACTACAGTATCGAAAAAATCACTAACAAGTGAGCAGACATCCATGTGACTTCTCGTGTTAGTCACGCTCAGTGCTAGTTGTTCTCTAACAATCATCTGCACTCTCGCTCCAGTGTCTCTACACTGCAGACTCGAGATCCATCTATCCGAAGAAAGCAATCCGTGCACTGATCTATCCAAATCAATCACCATCCCCATGATGATCCTATGACCAAGAGCAATTTAGAAATTAACCATCAATGACATATGCCTCAAATTCTCAACTCTTTGAGAATATGTGTCATCATCTTGTTAATCCCTTGAATAATTCATGGACATATAAACATGAATGATAATATAACTGCCCAATAAATACAAAATCATGTTTTAGAAATATAAAATGTGTCAGTCAGGATTGGCTTCTAGGGTATACATCCAACACCCATGACCGTTAGTATTGAAAAGGGTAAAACGAAGACGCTGCCTGGATGACCGTCACGGATCGACGTAAGTTAATCATTACTTCAGATCGGCACATGCTAGCTGTTGTCTTGGATTAGTGTATACTAGTGGTTGCCTCTGATCAACAAATGAGAGCAATCGTCTCTGGTCAGCCATAGCTCGAACTCGCTGTTGAAGTCCCTATGTTCGAAACATTCCTACTTCCTACGATCGGAACTTAATTCACTATAAAACTTGGTGTCCTAAGTCAGCTCGTGTACTGCATAATAGTGCACAATCACAAGTAAAAAGCAGGAAGTAAGAAGAAGAGCGAATTTTGTTCATTCATCCTCTGCAAAATATTTACAATGAGAGTTTTTACAACGACCTCGAAGGTCCAAGTATGGAAAGAAGAAAAAAAACAAAGTCTAAGAGACAGCATCCAGAGTTGAGGCACCTGTCGCAAGTTCGTCGGCTGCAGTAGGGTCCCAAACTTCATCTAAAAGGTACAAATTTAGTTTCAGATATTTAGCGGCAACCCTATTCCGGACCGACTGCCTCCCAAGATCATAAGCGTCAGTAGCAAATTCAACCTTCTCGTCTTGATACTCCGCTAATGCTCGAAAGTTTGCAACGATCTTAGAGGCGGCTTCTGCTACCTTCTTTTCAACTGCCCCCCAGCTGAGCTTCAAGCTCCTTTATTAGTCCTCGCAGTCGAGAGTTCTCTTCGACTGCGGTTGCACTCCTCTCAAGCTGAGTCTTAAGCCCCTTTATTCTCTCTAACAACCGGGAGTTCTCCTCGATGGCCCCCCTCAACGTCGCCTCAGCATCTCCGGCTTCTCTCTCGACGGCGTCGGCTCTCAGAAAGGCCTCTTTAGCCTCCCTTACCGCCTTGTCCTTGGCATCCTTGAGCATCTTAGCCTCGAGCTGGTATCTTTTCGCCTCAGTCAAGAGGTCACGGTAGCTCTCAATTATCCATTTAAATAATGAAAAAGCTGGTAAGAGATAGTTCTTATCAGTAAGTGCCATAAGCGTGTATGCAAAATGAATAAAATTGTCAGAGCCCCCTCAGGATGACTAGCCGTGTCCTCCGCCTGTGCCACCATAGTTGGAACTTCTGCGGGGCTACTAGTCCTCCGGCGAAAAGGTAACCAAATGAAAATAATTGTAATTGTGGAAATTTGTACCAAATGAAAGAAAATGATGCAAAATGATAAGCAAGTTTTTGGTTTACCATGATAGAATCAAGGCCACAACCAATCTTATCTTCCAATTGTGGTTGATATGCAACAAAATTTTCAACCACTGCCTTTTCATCGTCCGCACTTAAATGTTCCCATCACTATATCTGTTCAAAAGTTATGTAAATGGCAGGAAAAGTTTCAAATTGAATCATATATTCTTGCTATAACTCTGAAATAGATAAGTGAAAATTATGTGGATTACCAAATAAGAAAGTGATCACGTGCTATTCTTGCTTGTTAGGAAATGACACTTATACTGATCAGATATTGCCAGGCAGTGGCCAAATTTTTATCACACCCATTATTTTACATGTCAACTGAAAGAACTGATGTTCTAATAAGAAAACGGCATTTTCAGGTGCCAGACAACACATAGTATTGCAAATAACAAAACAATTTTGCCAATGAATCCGTTAAAATTATAGATTTTCCTTTTTCAGGGATCCAGATTCCATTCCATGAGGGAAGATTTCATAGTAAAACATGCCTGCGTTGCATTATCCAAATATTTACTCAAACAAAATTTACAAGGACTAGATGGCCGTCTTAAAAAGAGGTAACATACCAAGCATCGGGTCCATCAAAGCAAAATGTGCCCCAACTTGTTATATAAATGGCAAAATCATGGACAGTGATATTGCTATTTAATAATGTTGTGGTCCTGTGGATTCTTCCAATGTCCAGTTCCTACTATTTTCCGTTACACAAACAGCATGGACTGAATCATAGACGCTGGAGCTTCAAGGCATAGAATTGTTGTTCAACTTTGAGATTGGGAGGCAGATCAAGAACTCTTGAAAAGGCCAAGATTAAATTATGTGTCATAAAAAAAAAGGACTGAGATTTTACTTCAATATGATTTGTCATTTTCCAAAAGCAAAGTTTTATGGATAACCAAATGAAAGTTTTATCCAATTGTTACAGATGTTGGTGTATAACATTGTCTCCTTATATTAATGTTATTACAATGTTTGTACATTTGTTATATCTGTATGCCACTCAAGTAGATCGCGGTCATTGTAATTGTAAATATGGAGCTATTGGCCCCATTAGCAGATATCATGGTACTATTGCAATCCTTTCAATCTTACTTCTCATGTTCCATCGTATCAAAACCTAGACATTTGGTTTCAATACTACCAAGAAAAGTTTGAAGTTCTATTGCACAAAGTGGCTCATCTTTGGTAAATCTTGACCATTGTTATGACCATCAGAACAAGAGTTACACAAGGGACTTACCACCGATAACAAGGTAGCCAGATAGATGTCAGAACTTGGCTGCCAATTGTCAGCTTGCAGCCCATCTACCACATCTATCTACAATGAAGAGGCTGGGGCTAAAAAAATGAATAAAAACAAAAAGAAATGAGGAATAGAAAAGTAGTGGATTTCCCAAATGATACCACGGTTCCAAGGAAACCTATACTTCCGAGGGACAAATCACTTTAAAACACAATTATTAGAACTTAATGGCTTGTGAAAATCAGCCTCCAACTAAACCAAGACATTTTAAACTTATTTTGGTCAAAACAGCACTATCACTTAGTTTAAATCATACTTATCCAAAAACAGTTCTTGAATATAAACTGATGATCACCATTTCAACTTGCTCGCTAATTTCAATTTTACCCTTTTATATTATTGCAAACATTCTAAAAGTTGTAAAATTATTTTAGCTTAGATCTATGGATTTCCTGACAATTGACATTAAAAACTTGTCAAGTTATAAATGCTTTGTCTGAAAACTAACTCCTTAACCAACATAGCCTAGATGTAAGCATTTGAAACTTTAACATGCAACCATTCAAGCAGAACTTGTTGGATGACAAATTCAGCCTCTTGGCTAAACCAATTTCTCATAAAATTCATCTTCTAAATACAAGGCATGAAAAGAACTTGCATGGCAAGTTCAAACCCTTAGTTCCAAAATGGTTCTTCATCATATTGTCTGTTCGGTCACCTTAACAGTCTTTGTAATCTCGGAAATATTGATGACAAATTATGTCAAAGACAAGAAATAAATGAGTCCCAGATTCACGATATCTTGGGTGTGCAAGCGATTATATGGAGTGAGGAGAGAAAACACATCAAGGGATAAAGCCCAAGGCTGAAAAGATTATTATTACTGTCAGTCAACTGACTCTTTGTACAGAGAGGAAGGTTCTTAATCCACCAATTCAAAAAATTCATAAATAGGGAATGAAAACAGCCCAAGTTTTCTAGTGTTGTATACCTCAAGAATTAATGTTTGTGGGCCCACATATTTAAGAGAAACACCATAAAAGTTGTGAATCTATTTTCCCCTCCAACCAGTGAAATGTTTCCCATGAGGGGCCTCCCAACCTAAATACATGCTCAGCCTAATATTCATGTGCATACGGAGCATTTGTCAGCTATTGTCAAGAAGTTACATATCCTGGCCCTATAACCTATTTGAAACCACCAATCCTTTACATGTATTCATGAACATCACCAAAAAGCGCCGGGAAGCCTTTGGAGTATCCTTATCATATTCAACTGCCCATACCCACTCCAACCACAGCATTCCAACATTTGTTCTATTAAGAGTAGATGCATATCTTGAAGTGGAAAAAAAGAAAACAGGACCTACAAGATATCATGCATCCATATAACATTCTATAGGGCAGCGTCATTCCTCATCTAAAAATCTCAACATTTCTTATTCACCAGATTATAAGAAATCTAGTGAAAGCATTCTCTTGAACTATCATTTTTTTCATCTCTCCCTTACTCTTCCCTCTTCCTTTTTACACTCTCTATTTAATGTCAAGCCTCAATATGCTCCTGTCATATGGCAGTGCTCTGCCACAACCCATTATCACTGCATCCATTGCCATCTTGCTACATCACCACGCTCTCACCAGAGGACTAGATAACCCTAATAAGCCATTAATACCACATCAACACTCAAACCTTGTACGGTGCTATTAATGTTATTTCTTCTTAAGCGAAGTCATTATCTCATCATCTTCTACCTCTAAGCCCATCTTCAAAACCTTTTCCCGCAACCCAGAAGCCAAAGTAGTTAAAGATATAGTAAGAAGAGTTCTAAGATACTGACTTTTTCATTCACCATCATAGCCTCATAATTTTCAGCCAAGAGATGTATTTCTTCAGCTCATACTAATGACATGATCTCTGTTAAACCCGAGCCATCTACAACTTGATACTCTGAACACATTACAGCCACATAAGATAACCAATATTTAGGCACATCACCTCACTTGTTGTTGCATTATACCATAATCCTCGTACTGCTTTATTCACCAACATATCAGAGTATCATCCATATTAGATCATGCTACATCGTGTTGCCATTTATTTGTTATGCCATTCCTATTGCATCTTAGAAATGCATAGTTAGGCTATAGCATATCATCCTCCTATCATGGTGCTGAATTTTGTAACAACAGCGTAGATCCCCTCAGTGTCATTCCCTTTACTTATCACTTCTATCTCTGCACCTTAATATACCTGATGCAAAATTTTGGATGCTCAGGTTTTGACAATTTTCTCTTGTTACTTAATATCTTTTTCTTTTCCTTGTCAAATCATCTTATTCCTACCAGCTTCTATATGCTTATCTTATGTATCCTTCCTATACGCATGTACAACTCTCTATGCTCTTCCCTCTTCTAATCTTTTCATTATCTTTTATATACTGTTTTCTCCTTTGTCAGTCAGCTGTTGTCCATAGCATAAAATGGATGGAGGACCTATTCGCCTGGACAATTGTGTGTGAGTAAGCGATCAATGGAGCTTGTTATGCTCTTATTACTTTTTTAGCACTTTAAACAAGGCCTCTTAACCAAGATTATTTGATATTAAAGGAAATAAACAACATATTTTTAAATATGCAAGAAGGCAATAACTCTGATGAAAATGCCCTCTCTCGTACTGTGGATATGACAAGATACATATATGGACATCAATGCATGCATGTGTGCATGCATGTATGTGTGTAAGAAAATCGATTACAATTAATACATTATATCCCTTTAAGATGTTTTAACCATATCGGGGGTAGATTTAGGATGCCACAGGATCTTTCTTTAGGATCAATACTTTGACTTCATATTGCATTGATATTTACTCCAAAATCTATTGCTTCATACTACTAGAATGTTGGAACTTTGGATGATCAAACCCCTTGCCCATAGATCAGTTGGACCTCAACCTTAATGAATGGACTGTAAAACTAGTCTGCTGAATGCTGACTTAGACCTGTTGCCATATAATGAGTTCTTTTTAGTGGCTAATTCCACTACTGTCAAGTTTTTTCACGAATCTACGATAGATCTTGGAAGAATAGCATTATGATGAAAGCTTTTGGAATGTTGGAAGAAATCCCTAGGATTGCAACTTCTCGCCTTGAGGCTAGTTAGCTAACTATCCCTTGTTTTTGTTACATATAAAAACTTTGGTAAATGCTTTGTAAGTCTTGGTAGTAAAATTTACTTTGGTAAATGCTTTGTAAGTCTTGGTAGTAAAATTTGATGCACCCATGCAACCTCTATTACTAGGCTGACCAGACCCCTAACCCTAAGTCAATAAAACTCCTAGCCTCACCCTCGCTCTAATTGAGGTTCTGTGCGAAGGGGGTGAATCATAGCAGGTCCAGTTGCCCATCACAATCAAAAGCGGACAATACAAGACCTCTTCCATGCACCACTATTTAATTCTGGCAGATTTCACGCTCCTTCCAGACGGCATTTCTTCAAACAAGATCCCCTTTGCACCTCGGGCTGCTACTTTAAGATCATGCATATGACTACACTACAAAATCTCAAAACGGTTCAAAGATGAGGAAGTATTCTTGCGGAAATTCTTTCAAATGTAGTTCTTGGTCATGCTCTAATAGATCCATCGTAGGAAAACACGCAGGAACAGCGACTTGGGACCTTTATCAGTGACAATTATCTAGCAATTTCATGAAAATTCACAAAACGGCATTAATTTATGATTCCTACTCAGATTATTCACAGAATAAACTAACAAAGAAAATCCCGTGTGGTTCATTGATTTCGATACCCTTTTGTCAACTGAAAAACCAGTGTGACGCGTAAATTCCTTCAATGGTTTTTATCTTCCCTACTATTTTGGTTAGAGATGGATGATATTGAGCTAAAAGTACCTGCTGGAGTGAAGAATCTCTTCGTGAGGACAGTGATGCGCTCGATGTGTTGAAGGATCTCCTCTTCTCTATCCTTCCACCTCCTGCACTCGGGCTGGTAGGCCCATTGCTTGAACTATGGCGGCAGCGGAGACGGCCCTCTGGCGGTTACGGGAGCGCTCTCGCTCGACGACCTGGTGGTCTCAGGTGACTGCGGCTCGTCGGCGGCGGAGAGGCCGGAAGCGAAGAAACTCCGTGAGAGGGCCGCGGAGGAGCCACGTGAGTAAGAAAGAGAGAGAACCAGATCACAGGAAAAATGGGAAAAGGCCCCCGTTGAGGAAAAGGAAACTTCTTTGTGCGCCGCGGCGTGGAAAATGGCGTGGAGCGCAGTGATTCACCTGATCATCATTTTTCAATATATATTTAATATATATAATTTTATTTTTTATTTAAAATATAAAATAATAAAAATATTTTTATTTTTAAAAAAATAATATTTTTTATTTATATTATAATATTATATATGTAGAAAATTATAATTTAATATAAAATATTATAATTTTTTTAAAAAATAAAAATATTTTCATCATTCAAAATTTTCAAATGAAAAAATAAAATTGTAGATATTAAATATACATTGAAAAATGATTGAACAAAAATGTTCCTCCCATATTACGACATTCTATATATAGAAAGTTATAATTTGATGCAGAATGTCATAATATGTCATAGGATGCCATAATTTTTTCTAAAGAATAAGAATATTTTCATCATTCAAAATTTTCAGATAAAAAAATAGAACTACAGATATTAAATATACGGTGAAAAATGATTAGACAAAAATATCTCTTTTATATTATGACATCTTGAGACATTGTATGATATTCTGTGTATAGGAAGTCATAATTTGATATAGGATGTTATAATTTTTTTTCAAAGAGAGAGACATTTTCATCATTCAAAATTTTAAATAAAAAATAAAACTGCAAGCATTAAATATGCGTCAGAAAGCAGTGACTGCATGATCCAATCAAACAAGACGTGCACTCCACGTCGGATTTTCTACACCATTCACGGTGCATAGAATTTTCTGTTGAAGAAGAGAAAATTACCACCGTGGCTTTGGGTGGATTTGGTTCAAGCATTTAGAATTCTTCAAGTCTGTGTTTGGTTGAGATAATAAAAAAATAGATGGATAAAATTGGAAGGATAGATGGTCTCCATCTATTATTTAATTCAAAAAGTTACAAAAAAATAAAAAAAAATTATCCATCCATCCTAGCCCACCAATTTACATTCTCCTAAATTAGGAGGATGCAAGAAAGAATGAATATACATCGATGGATAGATTTTTACATTGACGAAAATATCCCTCATTAATTTTTTGATAAAACTATAGTATTTTTTTATTTTTTATTCACATTATTTATATATATTTCTATATATACTATTAATCATATACCATTAAATTTTATTACTAATTATATTAATTTTAATACATAATTTCAATAATTATAATTGAATAATTAGAATTATCTTTTATTTTTTATTTTTATTTACTATTTTTAATTAACTATTTGTATAATATCAATTAACTAGTTAAATTAAATTATTGATTATTTATTTATTTATATAATTAAGAATTAATTAATTAATATTTAATTTATAAAATTACTTATTAATTTAAATTAAATTAAATATTTATAAATTTTTTTATATAATTATAGATTGTAATGATTATAAATTTATATATTGTTTACTTTTTCAGTATATATAAGTATTATAAATTGATAATAATAATATTTTTATCAAATAATAGTCTAGTAAAAATGTTATATAAATATCATCCATCTTCTCTTTCATTCCTCCTATACCAAACAGTAGAGAAAATCATTTCTATCCATCCTTCCATATTTCACCAAATATATGAAATAGATAGATGGAAGATCTATTCATCTTCTCACTCATCTATCCTTCCTTTCATTCATCATTCGTACTAAATAGAAGGTAAACTCAGAAAATCGGTATGAACATTTTTTTTTATGATCAAGAAAAAAATATTTGATATGATGGGACCAAATAATCCACAGCATTATAATCTTCCCGAGTAATTCTTTATTCACAGCATTCCGTGGAGAAAAAAAGCATGCTTCATTAGATTGCTCCATGTAATGTAATTAATAAGGGGATATATATTTACTACAGCTCAGTCTTTTTCTCAAAATTCTTTTTATCAAAATACAGTTTCCTAATAATATAATATTTTATTACTTTTTCATAGGATGCAATAGGATGTCATAGGATGTAAATAGAATATTATAATATTATTATGATATTCTGTTAGTTTTTATGATATTTTAATAATTATTTATAAGATGCAACAAAATATCATAGAATTGCAATGGCATATCATAATATTATTATGATATTCTATTAGTTTTTATGACATCCCGATAATTTTCTATAGGATACAACAAGATATCATAAAATTGCAATAGGATGTCATAAACTTCCGCTACGCACTCTGATTCAATCCACTAGGGCACTTGTGTCAATTTTTTTAAGTTTCTAAATTATATCATGATCAGTATAAATCATGGTCCCAATGTCCTTAGTATCTATTCACCTACATTCGTGTCTGATTCTATGTGTCATATAGTTTATCCACTTATGCTCTGATACCATATAAATTATCACACTCCCGATCCGAGATTATGAGTCGGAGGTCGTGGCAACCACCGCATACTCATGAAGAACTCTCTCTAAAAATATGCAAGGCATCTTATCACGATATCAATACATCACAGTGGAATAGAATTTAAATAATTTATGACCCAGCTTTATTTCAATTAACTAAATCAAATATCTTACCAAATAAAATTTTATAGCCTTGCAATCAAATCTTAATAAATCTTAATCTAAAATAAAATGTCAAAGTCTTCCTCTAATTCACTCTTCCAAATAAATAAAATTTTATAGCCTTACAATCAAATCTTAATAAATCCTAATCTAAAATAAAATGTCAAAATCTTCCTTTAATTCATTCTCCCATATTGAATCTCTGGATCAAGCTAGATCTCTGAATCTGTAAAAATAATAGAAACTCATAATGAGCTAAACAATCCAGTAAGCAATGTGCACTTTAGCTAGATAAAGTCAGCAATAATAATATACTAAAAGATAAACATACAAGATGCATCAGTTTAAATATAAAACATTAATCAAAATAAGATCATTCAAATACAGTTCTTCAAAATTTATTTTCAAATTCTTCATTTTATAAATCTATTTTTTTCAAAATAATATACATATCTCGACAGCCATGAGCTAAATCAAAGTACCACCGTATAACCCCCAATGGCAGGGTATCAAAGTACTAGTGCACAACCCCCACTGGCAGGATATCGAAATACCAGCATGTAATCCCCACTGGTAGAGTATCGAAATACTAGAATATAACCTCTACTGGCAGAGTATCAAAATATTAGTATATAACACCCACTGGTAGAGTATCGAAATACCAGCATATAACCTTCACTGGTAGAGTATTAAAATACTAATATATAACCCCCACTAGCAGGGTATCGAAACTTAGTCAGGCTGCGAATCAAAATCCATCTCAATTTAAAATACTTGTTCATATTCTAATTCAAAAATCACAAATCAAGCGATATCAAAATCAATCAATATAATCTATATCGAATTTAATATGTATATTTATAAATCAACATGGAACATATTCAACAATTCAAAACACCACGCATCATATTCATAAATCATGCATAGTTCAATATAAAAGATATTTTATAATTTACTGAATAATCTAGAA
Source organism: Elaeis guineensis (assembly GCF_000442705.2). Taxonomy (NCBI): domain Eukaryota; kingdom Viridiplantae; phylum Streptophyta; class Magnoliopsida; order Arecales; family Arecaceae; genus Elaeis; species Elaeis guineensis. The sequence goes on along the minus strand of NC_026000.2, from coordinate 13,110,062 downwards.
AAAATGAAGCATTATTTACTTTATATGTACTCCAATAAATCTATATAATTTTATAAATTTTTTTTTAAAATCTTTAATTCATAGATCATATCACAGTATCCTTCTGCTGGATATTTTCTTATCGAGATAACTACACCCCTAAATGTTATTGAGTTCAATAATCAGAAAGGATATAAACAATTAAGGAAGACATGATGCATCATAGTCATATCCTATGGTCTAGGTCCCATCATGTTAACTTTGTCCAATCAAGGATGATCAAATCTAAAGATTCCTATTCTGGTCAAAGTGGGTGTCAGGATGCTGTCTGACGATCGTGAATCAAGATTCTCTTTGTTGGGATCGGATCAAAATCTTTCACCGGCTAATCTTAGAGAGATGACTTTCAAAGAGAAAAATCTATCAAAAGAGAGAAACGGTCTGGAGAGAGAAAATCTAGAGAAAAAAAATAAAATTTTTTAGAGAGAGAAAGTGGAGATTCAAACTCAAAGGATGAGAGGAAAGAGAGAGAAATTCTCTCTCTCTTTTGTTTTTCTTTCCTGTGGGTTTTTCTTTGGCGGAAGAAGGGACCGCAAGGTCCCTTCTTGTTTCTCGGACTGGGGGCCATGACTGCCTGCTGGTGGTTGACGGTAGTAGGAGTTGCGATGGTGCAGCTCGGAGGAAGCCAAACCGATAGTCGGAGATCATCTCCGATGTCGGAAATAGCCAAAAGAGAAGGGGCAGAATAGGAATTTCTTTGATCTCGATTTTTTGATGAAATCGGCCTCGACGATCGTGCACACAGACAAGGAAAGGAAGGGGTGGAAGGGAGGAAGAGGAGCTGGGACTTGCCTCGAGCTCCTGCGACTGCTGTGGTGAGAAATCAAGACGGGCATGGTGAAGAGCTTTCACAAAAATCTTCGACGATCTTCATCGATTGCTCTCGATTCTTTGGTGGGGGAAGAGGGAAGAGCCCTCCCCTTTAAATAGGATTGGAGGGGAGGAGTTTGACTCCTCCCCAATGGTGATTTTCGACTTCGATCGGGAGTCACTTAGGAAGAAGAAGACTCCTTAACAAAGTCTTCTTCTCATTTTTTTTAATTTTATACTATTTTAAGATCCGTATAGATTCAATTTTGATAATTTTGAGGTATCACATTCTTCTCTCCTAAAAAAAATTTCATCCTCAAAATTTTTTTCTCGTTTAAGTATTCAGAATTCAAGATCACTTTTATCTCAATTCATAATCAATTCTCAAATTTTAAAATTAAATCTTTCATCATAATATCCTTCCATCAATTTACTATTCTATCGATTTAGAAATAATTCAGAATACTAAACTTCTACTATGCACTCTGATTCAATCCACTAGTGCATTTGTATCAATTTAAATTTCTAAATTATATCATGATCAGTATAAATCATTGTTCTAATGTCCTTAGTGTCTACCCACTTATACTTGTATCTGATTCTATGTGTCATATAGTTTATCCACTTATACTCTGATACCATATAAATTGTCATGTCTTCGATCTAAGATTCTGAGTTGGAGGTCATAGTAACCACCGTATATTCATGAAGAACTCTCTCCAAAAGCATGCAAGGCATCTTATCAGGATATCAATGCATCACAGTAGAATAAAATTTAAATAATTTATGACTCAACTTTATTTCAATTAACTAAATCAAATATCTTATCAAATAAAATTTTATAGCCTTGCAATCAAATCTTAATAAATCCTAATCTAAAATAAAATATCAAAGTCTTCCTCTAATTCACTCTCCCATATAAATAAAATTTCATAGCCTTGTAATCAAATCTTAATAAATCCTAATGTAAAATAAAATGTCAAAGTCTTCCTCTAATTTACTCTTCCAAATTGAATCTCCAGATCAAGCTAGATCTCTAAATCTATAAAAATAATAGAAACTTACCATGAACTAAACAGTCCAGTAAGCAATGTATATTTTAGCTAGATAAAGTCAGCAATAATAATATATTGAAAGATAAACATACAAGGTGCATCAGTTTAAATATAAAATACTAATCAAAATAAGATTATTCAAATTTAGTTCTTCAAAATTTATTTTCAAATTCTTCGGTTCATAAATCTATTTCTTTCAAAACAACATACATATCTCGACAGCCATAAGTTAAATCAAAGTACCACCATATAATCTCCAATGGCAAAAAATTAAAGTATCCGTGCACAAGCTCCACTAGCAGGATATCGAAATACTAGCATATAACCCCCATTGGTAGGATATTGAAATACCAGCATATAACCTTCACTGATAGAGTATCGAAATACCAACATATAATCCCACTGGTAGGGTATCAAAATACTAGCATATAACCTTCACTGGCAGAGTATCGAAATACCAGCATATAACCCTCATTGGCAGGGTAACGAAACTTAATCAAACTGTGAATCAAAATCCATCTCAATTTAAAATACTTGTTCATATTTTAATTCGAAAATCACAAATCAGGCGATATCGAAATCAATCAATATAATTCATATCGAATTTAATATTCATATTTATAAATTAACAAAGAGCATATTCAACAATTCAAAACACCATGCATCATATTCATAAATCATACATAGTTCAATATAGAAGATATTTTATAATTTATTAAATAATCTAAAAAATGAAGCATTACTTACTTTATACGTACTCCAATAAATCCACATAATTCGATAATTTTTTTTTCAAAATCTTCAATTCATAGATCAGATCACAGTATCCCTCTGCTGGATATTTTCTTGTCGAGATAACTACACCCCTAAACATAATTGAGTTCAATAATCAGAAAGGACATAAATAATTAAGGAAGATATGATGTATCGTAGTCATATCCTATGGTCTAAGTCCAATCATGTTAACTTTATCCAATCAAGGATGATCAAATCTAAAGATTTTCAGTCTGGTCAAGATGGGTACCGGCACGCTGTCCGACGATCATGAATCAAGACTCTCTTTGTTGGGATCGGATCAAAATCCTTCACTGGCTAATCTTAGAGAGAGAATTTTCAGAGAGAGAAATCCATTAAAAGAGAAAAATAATTTGGAGAGAGAAAATTTAGAGAGAGAAAATAAAGTTTTTAGAGAGAGAAAGTGAAGATTCAAACTCAAAGGATGAGAGGGAAGAGAGAGAAACTCTCTCTCTCTTTTTTTTTTCTTTTCCTTTCTCGTGGGTTTTTCTTTGATGGAACAAGGGACTGTGAGGTCCCTTCTTATTTCTCAGACTGGGGGCCATGATTGTCAGCTGGTGGCCGACGGCAGTAGGGGCTGTGATGGCGCAGCCCGGAGGAAGCCAAACCGATGGTCGGTGATGACCTCCAGTGTCAGAAATAGCCAAAAGAGAAGGGGCGAAAAAGGAGTTTCTTTGATCTCAATTTTTCGATGAATCCGACCGCCGACGATTGTGCACACAGGCAAGAAAAGGAAGGGGTGGAAGAGAGGAAGAGGAGTCGGGGCTTACCTCAAGCTCCTGCGACTGCTGTGGCGAGAAATTGAGGTGGGCACGGTGAAGGGCTTTCACGAAAATCTTCAATAATTCTCGTCGATTGCTCTTGATTCTTTAGTGGGGGAAGAGGGAAGAGCCCTTCCCTTTAAATAGGATCAGAGGTGAGGAGTTTGACTCCTCCCGAATGGTGATTTCCGACTCCAGTCGGGAGTCACCTACGAAGAAGAAAACTCCTTAATGGAGTCTTCTTCTTAATTTTTTTTATTTTAGACTGCTCTAAGATCCATGTAGATTTATTTTTGATAATTTTGGGGTATCACATTCTTCCCTCCTAAAAAAAAATTTCGTCCTCAAAATTTTTTTCTTACTTAAGTATTCAAAATTCAAGGTCAATTTTATCTCAATTCATAATCAATTCTCAAATTTTAAAATTGAATCTTTCATCATAATATCCTTCAATCAATTTACTGTCCTATCGACTTAGAAATAATTCAGATCACTAAACTTTCGCTATGCATTTTGATTCAATCTACTAGTGCACTTGTGTCAATTTAAGTTTCTAAATTATATCATGATCAGTATAAATTATTGTCCTAATATCCTTAGTGTCTACCCACCTATACTTGTGTCTGATTCTATGTGTCATATAATTTATCCACTTATGCTCTGATACTATATAAATTGTCACGTCTCCGATCCAAAATTATGAGTCGGAGGTCGTGGCAACCATCACATACTCATGAAGAACTCTTTTCAAAAGCATACAAGGCATCTTATCCCGATATCAATGCATCACAGTGGAATAGAATTTAAATAATTTATAACTCAATTTTATTTTAATTAACTAAATCAAATATCTTACCAAATAAAATTTTATAGCTTTGTAATCGAATCTTAATAAATCCTAATCTAAAATAAAATATCAAAGTCTTTCTCTAATTCACTCTCCCATATAAATAACATTTCACAGCCTTGCAATTAAATCTTAATAAATCCTAATCTAAAATAAAATATCAAAGTCTTTCTCTAATTCACTCTCCCATATTGAATCTCTGGATCAAGTTAGATCTATGAATCTGTAAAAATAATAGAAACTCATCATGAGCTAAACAGCCCAGTAAGCAATGCGCACTTTAGTCAAATAAAATCAGTAATAATAATATACTGAAAGATAAACATACAAGGTGCATCAGTTTAAACATAAAATACTAATTAAAATAAGATCATTCAAATTCAGTTCTTCAAAATTTATTTTTAAATTTTTTGGTTCATAAATCTATTTTCTTCAAAACAACATACATATCTCGACAGCCATGAGCTAAATCAAAGTACCACCGTATAACCCCCAATGACAGGATATCAAAGTACCAGCGCACAACCCCTACTGATAGGATATCGAAATACCAGCATATAAGCCCTACTGATAGGGTATCAAAATACTAGCATATAACCTCTACTGGCAGAATATCGAAATATTGGGATGCGTAGGTGATTTCATGCATGTATTTCAAAAATTTTTCAAAAAAATAACAGCAGAAGACAACTAAATTAATCAAATTAATCTACTATGCATATAATCTAATCATCAAATTAACCTACTCTAGAATTTATGACATGTTATGTTGCATATAAAATCTAAAATAATCTGAAGATAAAATCAGCATACATGCATGTGAGCAGTAGATCACATCTACTTCTAATCTGAGTTCAGAACTTCATACCTGATCACGGGTCGACGATCTTCGCTACTAAGAGATATGGTGGAGAGAATCTTTGCTAGTTGCTCATAGCCGCACATGCGTCCGATCTCTACAAAAAGTCCACTCGAAGCTTCGATCTGATCGGTCTTTCCGAAAGTACTAGCTTGCACGAAGACCTTCTTCTTGACTGATATGGATCTTTTCTTCAAATCTTTGAAACCTTTCTAAAGGTTGAAGATGGACTTCTAAAGAGATAAAGAAATGAAAGAAAGATAGAGAAAAAAAAATTTTTTCTAATTTTTTTCTCTCTTTTCAAACCCTTAGAACTAAAAATCTGAAATTCAAATTTTTGCGCATACTCCAAAAGAGAGGACCCTTCTCTCTATTTTCTACATCATGAATCATACCCAAACTTCTACCACATGAAGATCTCTCTTCTAGTATCTTGCACACATAAAATAAATCATAAAAGCCCCTTTTATAGGCATGTAAGGAGGTGGGGTGAAGAGTCCTAATGATCTTGGACTCTTACAGGATTCTGCCTCTCTTCATAATTCTACATCCCAAAATATGCCAAAAATATATGCGATGCCCCTTTTCATATTTTTTTATGACAAATCAGTTCTCTAACTAATCTTCTATAAAAAATCTCCTCAAAATATAACACATATAAAGAGAAAAAAATTTATCGGTGTGGAGAGATTGATCTAGATGAGAACAGATTCTCCTGATAAAGAATATTTTGAAATCTAATTTTAGAACCTTTCTTTAACCAAAATAAAATAAAATTTAGATGTAAGATAGATAAGGGAAAAAAATCTTTGGTGTAAAAAAATCTCACATAAAACAACTTTGTACGTGGAGATATATGACGTGCAAACTGGGTTGGCACAGGGCGAAGAGTCCTATTCCAATAAGGACTCTAAGTTTCTTTATTTGAATCCAAATCAAATTACATCTGGTTTAGCTCAGATAAAATATATGAAATCTAATCTAATTAGATTTATAAATCTTTAATCAAATTTTAGTTAAATTAAAAATTGATTGAACCAAAGTCCTGATCAAATCAGGGATAATTCTCCCTTAGCGATTAGATCACCTCATAACCTAATCAGGTCAAATCTAATTGAATCCAATTCAATTAGATTTTATTTAATTCTCTTTGCTCAATCAAATTGAGCTAATCAGTAATCTAATTGATTAATTAATTATTTATTAATTTATTAACACTTGATGAATTAATTTATTACAACTTTTGCATAAGATTAATCATCAATCAAATTGACGATTAAATCTTTGAACGATTCTCAATCGTTGATCAGCCACATGATCAGTTAGAAATTTTTTTTGAGTGTGATCCTATAGGTTCGAACCTAAGCTAGTAGCATAAGAACACCTTCCTAAATCAATCGATGTAACCATCTAGCGATGATGACCTGACATCCGGATAGGTCAAATGATGGCGAAGCAACATTCAAGAACCTATTGACGTATGGTTACTGTATAATTCATCCCTTTGATCCTAATGCTCGAGAATGATCTAGAATTTAATTATCAATCCTAGATAAGTCATCTACATTATATTTTATTTTTTTTTAAATCCATCACATAGATTATTCGGGCTCAGATTTTGCTAAATTGAAATACACTGATGCATATCTTCTACTAATTCGGAGGGATCAATCCCATCTTGACTCACGCACAGACTTAACAAGTACTTGACTACACCCAAAAATCTTTCGTCACTGAATTAAAAACTCAGTTAGTCCAACATCAAAGTATAGTAAGTTGCTTGCAAGTCACCGTGGTGATCTCAGATCAGAGGGATACTTATATCCATATCCTTCGCGAGCTACTCTTGACAGTAGAGTGCTCCACAGTTGGTCACGTTCAGTGATGATATACTCCTAAATCTCACCTGCATGCCATACTAGTGTCTCTATACCATTTGATTATGAGAACAATCAACACATATGGCACACAACGACCTATACTTGATATCGCTATCGTCCTAGTAATAGCGTATCATTTGGCTGCAAATCAATTTAAGGACTACGCGATAAATCCTCCTTTATCGATCAAAGTAGTCCTAAGGACTTCATCACAATATAGGAGTTCGTTAGAAGATACATCCTTATGATGAAAAATATCAAATAATTTTTATTATTTATCAATTCATATATATTTATTATTAGCATAATCGTCAAACGATTGACTTTAGGATATAATTTCCAACAACTCTCACTTGGACTAAAGTCAATCAGTATAGTATCACATATCCATCTTTGATTTATCATCTCAGAACTCCTAGATACTGAGGCTTTAGTAAATGGGTTGGTCAAGTTCTTCTTTCCGTCGATCTTCTAAAATTCGACATCACCTTAACAGATTTTCTGAATAAGATGGTAGCGATGCAAAATACCTAGTAAGCTAATGAGACTTCAGCTCCTTAGCATGAGCTATGGCTCCGATGCTGTATATTACAGTAGAACTATTATCGGAGGGTGCCACTCCTAGTTTGCCAGTGAACCTGTACAATCACATAGCTTTTTTGTAAGCATCGAATGCTGCAATACATTCTGTCTTGCAATTCGAATTTGGCTATATTTTTCTGCTTGGAACCTTTTCAGCAGATTACTCTATTATTTAGAGTAAGGATGTATTCTGACACATTCTTACTATTATTATGTTTAACTAAAAATTAAAATCAAATTTCATAAGTTTTAAGTTAGATTCTCCATAACCGAGTCATCAGTCCTTTAGTATTTCTCAAATACTCAAGGATGACCTTCCAGTGATTCTCATCCAGATCTTGCAAGTATCCACTCACTATCTTAGTGAGTATACCATATCCAGTTTTCATACATGGTGTACACGATAGAATAAATTCTACTCATAAACACCTTATATATGTTAGACTGGAAAAACTCAAGCAGCCTCTTAGATCTATAGAGATAGATCTTCATCACTAGGATGAGAAATACTTTTTTCTAAGTCCTTCATGGAGAACTATGATAACAACAAAATTTTTATTCCCTGTAATATAAAGAATACCATTCTCAATTAAGAGAATTTCATTCATATACAAGATAAGAAATACACTCATAGAACTAGTAACCCATTTGTATTTGCAGGGTTCTTTTTCGTTCTCAACGAAGTCATGTATTTTGATCGCTTATCAAAATACAGTTCCAACTCCAAAATATTTAGCATTGCCACAAGAGAAAATATCTCGTTATGGTCAATACCAGAATGTTGACAATATTCTTAGGTAACCAGATGAGCTTTGTAGGTCTCCACCTTCTCGTCTACGCTACTCTGATTCTATTGAAGATCCACTTACACTCTATGAACTTTATCTTTTGAGTAAATCAATGAGTGTCCATACATCATTGACCTTCATGAACTCTATTTCAGACCTATGGCTCCAAGCCATTAATTAGAGTCGAACCTTTGCATGGCATCCATGTAGGTGATCAAATCTTTGTTGTTCTCATCGAGTTCAACAGGATCACGTCTCGAAATTAGAAATCAAAATATCTATCTGACAGATGCGGTACTCTATCAGATCTCCTTAATGGTGCTTCTACAATAGATTTCAGGTTTAATCTAATCAAATTTGGTTCTATAGATTCACCAGATTATATTGATTCTTTTACCTGTCGAACTTCATAAGTTCTACATTAAAGGCATCAGTATCTTCACCAAGGTACTCATTTTCTAAAAAGAATATCGAACAACTCTTGTTCTTTAGCATGATAGAAGTTATATCCTGTAGATTCTTTGGGGTACCCTACAAAATAATATATATAGGATCAGGATCTAAACTGATCGGTCTGTAAATACTCGACATAAACTAAACACTCCCAAACTCCAAGGTAAGAAAGTATCGGCTTATGCCTAGTCCATATCTCATATGAAGTCTTTGCAACTGATTAATTTAAAATTCAGTTCAGAACATAACAAGTAATCTTAAGAGCATAACTTTAAATGAAGACTGGCAGACTTGTAAATTTCATCATAGATCGAACTATATCTAACAAAATCGATTTCAACAGGATAGAATCCTATTCTCTTCTAGATATGTCAAAACTTACTTGAAATACATTCTCCTCTTCGATCTGACCGAAGAATTTCAAGCTCTTCCAAGTTTGTTTCTTTACTTTATTATGAAATTATTTAAATATTTCAAATAATCTAAATTTATGATAAATATATCCATAAATTCAATACATCAGTATATATCAGATTCAAAAATTCATTGGCTCGTTCACCTTTTTTCAACAAAAGATAACTTGATCATCTTACTAAGGAGATAGGATTGATAGGTTGATAATGATTCACAATCATTGACCTTAAGAATTATCATCTGTTGATCCTATTCTTATTTATATGACCAAGCCTAAATTGCCAAAGATAGACTTTCATGACATTATCTACTTTAGGAAGTTTGTTTGATTGTGTACAATACACTAACAGACTATGACTATTCATAAATATCGTTTCTCAATTGTGCACATGATTTTGATATCATTCATAATGATATCACAAGATCATTAGATAATAGTGACAATCACTAAAATGATATTCTTAGAATTGAAAATAGGCTCAACGATTCTTAAAATCAGGATTAGAACATAACTTCTAACTCCAATGTTCAGAAATCTCTTACGATTTTTTACTTTTTCTACTAATCTGAAATCATTGCAACAATTTGCATGGACTTTCAATATCTAATATCTAGGTAGCAGTGTCACAGATAGAGAAATCATAAGATGTTGTCATATAAGTTTCTTGTTCAAAAATTCTTTGCTGATTTCTCTTCCTTAGCCTATTCGGATCAAGAGATTCTGTCAGATCAGATTAACCTTAGACTCTTTTATCAGTTCGGACTCATTAGCCCAAGCATAACTCTTTTGTACCTTTTTTTTTCTTTCTCAAAGAATTATTACCCTACTGAAGAACATCTTCAGAGATGTGAAAGAACTTCTTTAATATTTGAAAAATTTTCTCCCATCGAGTATCATCGAATTTACAACTAAATTCATATTTTTCACTGCTCTTAAAAACATCACATGGTGATTTGATCATGTGGCCACTTCTGATTAGTGCCTTTGATTGCATCACATGTGTTGGATGTGAAAACTTCATGTGCTGAATCCATAATCATATTTAGGATCTATTCGTGCTCTAAAACTATTTGCAACTTTCGATATCAATTATCGAAGTTGGATCTTATAAATCAGTTACTGTCAAACAGTGAATAAAGCAACAGACATCTAGCCATAACTGAAAGAAAAATACAAGATTTCTATGTTTATAAATTGATTGAGCCTAAAGACTTGGACTTTAGTCTAAAAGTTCTCTTATTATTTTAGTCGAAGTGGTAGCCTCTACCTCCAATCCGAAGAATTACCTTAATTCTTTTGCGGGTACTAAAATCCATAAAGACTGCATACAAGCCCGAGGATGGCTCGATCAATCCATATGCATCTATGGATAGGTTCTCAACCAATTATTTTTTCAAATAATTTTTAGTAATTAATTCTACTCCAGATTTTATTTCAGTAGGCGATGGACCTCCACTGAAAGTTTCGGTTAGGTCCAACCATTAACATGAACCTACTTAGTATTTCTAAGTAATGAATGATCAGGTCCGAGGATGGCTCGATCAACCCAACCATCATTATATAGTACAACAGAGTCATCATATAATGAATGATAATTTCATCATTCAGAGAGAATACTAGACGGATGGTATTTGCAATGTCAATCAGAAATAATGGATCCATTATCATTCATCTTAATAGGAAGCAATGATCTAGTTATCTCCATAACTAGCTCATTTTATGGACCTAATAATTTAAAAGATTTAATCAATTTAGAGAAGAGATGAGAAGAGATCAACCAGTAAATCACAATCCTCTCACTGACTTCACTAAGTCATTGAATTGGATCAGGGTCATGCTGGTTGAAATGGCATCTAGATCAGTCATACTGATCAACCTTAATGACATGGGTCAACTCGAATCACTTAGCAGTCTAATCAATACATAATTCATCAAATTGATCAGATAAGTGAGATCGATGGGAGGATCTGCTAAGCTTGCCTTAGATACCATCGAAATGGCCAGGTAAGCCACTCCCAATTAAAAACCATCGATCGAAATATCAAACTTACCTTAGACATCAATTGATTAATTAGTTTTGATTTGACCAACCTAATAATTTGGATTCAACCACTGAGCCACAATCAAGATCTATTTGGTCTAATCAAAGACACAGACTTGACCATCTACAACTATTGTATTGGTTCTAGAGAAATCCGGATTTAATCTAATTCAACATTTAGATAGATTTAATCAATTTTTTTAATTAGTCTATTAACTCTTTGATTCTAACCTTAGGTCTAACCCAATTAAGAGCACCTAATTTGAGCTAACCCATGTCCCTATGTTTTATACAAATGACATTAGATCTTTAATTCACAATTCTAGATCTAATCGATTCTACTCTTAATTCTTAATTAAGTTCAGCATCAACATGGATTTAGGTTATGGTTTAAAATAATTTCAACCTTTTATTTTATAAATAATTTATAATAAATATTATGTAAAAATTTTTTATTCTAAAATTAGATCGACTCAATCAACATTGAGCTGGCTATACAAAGAGACTGGGTCAACTCAGTTCAAAACTGGATCGGCTCAGTAATTTTGTAAGCATGATTCAAGAAGTTTCAGATCTAAAAAATCTTGTATAATTCTAAAAAAAATCAACCATAATATTTTTAGATCATATCTAAAATTTTTATGATTTGAGATTTTATTTTGTCATGATTAAAATAATTTTAATCATATAGATTAGATATCTTATTTTTCATATAACTTTGTATCACATACAACAAACCTAGGATTTCAAGATCTAGGATTTTGCAGAAAAGTAAGTTCTTTCTTTCACATTCTTCTTCATGGGATCTAATCATATGGCACCCCTATACATCATAAGAGTAGCCCATCAAATGAAAAGAGAGGGCCTTTAAACCCTTCTTATTTCTATGATCGGATGGCCTGGGATCAATCCAATCCAAGTACTTACTAATCGAATCATCTAATCTAATTACATATCATATATGCTTGAATTTAGATCTAATCTAAATTATATCAGATCTGATTATAATCTTAGATCATATCTAAATCAGATCATAAATATCATATGCATGATATAAAATCAGATTTTATCAACGATCAGCACAAATTAGGATAATCTTTTCACTGTAAGGGGTAAACTCGACAGTAGGACAACCTTATGTCAATTTGTGTGATCAATCATTAATTAAATTTAGATCAAAATATCATATATTATATCTAAATAAAATTAAAATTCAGATTTAATATGCACATAAATCATGTCATAACGAACCTAGGCTCTGATACCACTGTTGTGATGCGTAGACGATTTTATGTATGTATTTCAAAATTTTTTCAAAAAAATTACAGCAGAAGATAACTAGATTAATCAAATTAATCTAACATGTATATGATCTAATCATTAAATCAACCTACTCTAGGATCTATGACATGTTATGTTGCATATAAAATCTGAAATAATCCAAAGATAAAATCAGCATGCATGCATGTGAGCAGTAGATCACATCTACTTCTAATCTGAGTTCAGAACTCCATACTTGATCATGGATCGATAATCTCCGTTGCTGAGAGACATGGTGGAGAGGATCCTTGCTGGTTGCTCATAGCCGCACATGCATCCAGTCTCTACGAAAAATTCACTCGAAGCTCCGATCTGATCGATCTTCTTGGGAGTGCTAGCTCACGTGAAGACCTTCTTCTTGGCTGATCTGGATCTTTTTTTAAATCTCTAAAATTTTTTCAGAGATTAAAGATGGACTTCTGGAGGAGATGAAGAGATGAAAGAAAGATGGAGAAGAAAATAATTTTTTTCTAATATATTTCTCTCTTCTCAAACCCTTAGAACCAAAAATCTTAAATTTAGATTTTTACGCACACCCCAAGAGAGAGGACCCTCCTCTCTATTTTTCACATCATAAACTATGCCCAAACTTCTATCATGTGAAGAGATCTTTTTTGGTATCTTACACACACAAAAGAAACCACAAAAGCCCCTTTTATAGGTGTATAAGGAGGTGGGGTGAAGAGTCCTAATGATCCTGGACTCTTACAGGATTCTGCCTGTCTTCACAATTCCACATCCCAAAATATGTCAAAAAAATATGGAACATCTCTTTCCATATTTTTTTACAGTAAATCAATTCTCTAACTGATCTTCCACAAAAAATTTCCTCAAAATATTGCACATATAAGGAGAAAAAAAATTATTAGCATAGAGAGGTTAATCTGGATGAGAACAAATTCTCTTGATAAGAAATATTTTAAAATCCAATTTCAGAACCTTTCTTTTATCAAAACCAAATCAGATTTGGATGTGACATAGATAAGAGAAAGAACTCTTTGGTGTAAAAAAAAATTATATAAAATAATTTTATGTGTAGAGATATATGATATGTAAACTGAGTTGGCATAGAGAGAAGAGTCCTATTCCAATAAGGACTCTAAGTTTCCTTATTTGAATATAAACCAAATCACATCTGGTTTAGTCCAAATAAAATATATGAAATCCAATCTAATTATATTTATAAATTTTTAATTAAATTTTAATCAAATTAAAAATTGATTGAATCAAAGTTCTGATCGAATCAGTGATAATTCTCTCTTAGCGATTAGATCATCTCATAACCTAATCGGGTCAAACCTAATTGAATCCAATTCAATTAGATTTTATTTAATCTTCTTTGTTCAATCAAATTAAGTTAATTAGTAATTTAATTATTAATTATTTTTTTATTAATTTATTAATACTTGATGAATTAATTTATTACAACTTTTGCATAAGGTTAATCATCAATCGAATTGACGATTAAGCCCTTAAACGATTCTCAATCATTGATCAACCACATGATCAGTCAAAAATTTCTTTTGAGTGTGACCCCATAGATTCGAACCTAAGTCGATAGCACAAGAACGCCTTCCTGAACCAATTGATGTAACCATCTAGCAATAATGATCCGATGTCCGGATAGGTCGAATGATGGCAAAGCAACATTCAAGAACCAATTGGCGTATGGTTACCGTATAATTCATCTCTTTGACCCTAATGCTCGAGGATGATCTAGGATTTAACTGTCAATCCTAAATAAGTCATCTATATTGTATTTCAATCTTTTTCAAATCCATCATATGGATTATCCGGATCCAGATTTTGCTAAATTGAAATACACTGATGCATATCTCCTACTAATTCGGAGGGGCCAATCCCATCTTGACTCACGCACCGACTTGACAAGCACTTGATTGCATTCAAAAATCTTTCGTTACTGAATTAGAAATTCAATTAGTCAGGCACCAAAGTATAGTGAGTTGCTTGCAAGCCACCGTGATGATCTCAGGTCGGAGGGACATTTATACCCATACCCTTCGTGAGCTACTCTTGACAGCAGAGTGCTCCGCAGTTGGTCACGTTCAGTGACAATGTACTCCTACATCTCATCTGCATGCCATACCAATATTTTCATACCATTAGGTTATGAGGACAACCAATGCATATGGCATATAACGACCTACACTTGATATCGTTATTGTCCTAGTAATAGCGTATCATTTGGTCGCGAACCAATTTAAAGACTACGTGATAAATTCTCTTTTATCGATCAAAGTAGTCCTAAGGACTTCATCATAATATAGGAGTTCGTTAGAAGATGTATTCTTATGATAAAAAATATCAAATAATTTTTATTATTTTTTATTTATATATATTTATAATTAGCATAATCGTCAAACGATTGACTTTAGGACACAATTCTTGATACAAAATACCAGTATATAACCCCCACTAGTAGGGTATCGAAATACCAGCATATAACTTCTACTGCCAAAGTATCGAAATACTAGTATATAACTCCCACTGGTAGGATATCAAAATTTAGTCAAGCTACGAATCAAAATCCATCTCAATTTAAAATACTTGTTCATATTCTAATTAAAAAAATCACAAATCAGGTGATATCGAAATCATTCAATATAATCCATATCAAATTTAATATGCATATTTATAAATCAATAAAGAGCATATTCAACAATTCAAAACATCACGCATCATATTCATAAATTATACATAGTTCAATATAGAAGATATTTTATAATTTACTGAATAATTTAAAAAAAGTAAAGCATTACTTACTTTATATGTACTCCAACAAATCTACATAATTCTATAATTTTCTTTTCAAAATCTTCAATTCATAGATCAAATCACAGTATCTCTTTGTTGGATATTTTCTTATCGAGATAACTATACTCCTAAACATAATTGAGTTCAATAATCAGAAAGGACATAAATAATTAAGGAAGATATGATGCATCGTAGTCATATCTTATAGTCTAGGTCCAATCATGTTAACTTTATCCAATCAAGGATGATCAAATCTAAAGATTCTCAGTCTGGTCAAAGTGGCTGCCGACATGCTATCTGATAATTATGAATCAAGATTCTCTTTGTTGGGATCGGATCAAAATCCTTCACTGGCTAATCTTACAGAGTTGACTTTCAGAGAGAGAAATCTATCAAAAGAGAGAAATGATCTGGAGAGAGAAAATTTAGAGAGATAAAATGAAGTTTTTAGAGAGAGAAAGTGAAGATTCAAACTCAAAGGATGAGAGGGAAGAGAGAGAAACTCTCTCTCTCTTCTTTTTTTTTATTTTTTGTGGATTTTTCATTGACAGAACAGGGGACCGTGAGGTCCCTTCTTGTTTCTCGGACTGGGGGCCACAACTACTGGCTGGTGGTCGGCGGTAGCAAGGACTGTGACGGTGCAGCCCAAAGGAAGCCAAACCGATGGTCAGTGATGACCTCCAATGCCAGAAATAGCCAAAAGAGAAGGGGCGGAATGGGCGTATCTTTGATCTTGGTTTTCCGACGAATCCGACCGCCAGCGGCTGTGCACACAAGAAAGAAAAGGAAGGGGTGGAAGGGAGGAAGAGGAGCCGGGGCTTACCTCGAGCTCCTGTGACTGTTGTGGCGAGAAATCAAGGCAGGCACGATGAAGGGCTTTTGTCAAAATCTTTGACGATCTTCGCCGATTACTCTCGATTCTTTGGCGGGGGAAGAGGGAAGAAGCCTCCCCTTTAAATAGGACCGGAGGGGAGGAGTTTGACTCCTCCCCGATGGTGATTTCCGACTTCGGTCGGAAGTCACTTAGGAAGAAGAAGACTCCTTAATGGAGTCTTCTTCTCAATTTTTTTATTTTATACTGCTTTAAGATCCGTGCAGATTTATTTTTGATAATTTTGGGGTATCATAAATTGTCTATAGGATAAATGTCATAGGATTGCAACATGATATCATAATATTATTATGGCATTCTTTTAGTTTTTATGACATCCTGATAATTTTTTTATAAAATGCAACAGGATATTATAGTATTGCAACAAAATATCATAATATTATTATGACATTCTGTTAATTTTTATGATATTTTGATAATTATTTTATAAGATGCAATAGGGTGTCATAGGATTGCAACAGGATGTCATAATATTATTTGAAAGTTCTGCTAATTTTTAAAATATCTCAATAATTACATATAGAATATAACAAAATATCATATTATTACGATGTTCTATTATTATCTATAATATTTTGATTAAATAAAATAAAATAAAAAAATATTTTGATAAAATAAATTAAAAAATTAAATTATATTAAATATTTATCCTTTTATTAGTTGCATTATGTGGTCTAACCAAATGAAGCCATGTTTTCTTCGTTGGGGACGGTCTAGAATTTCTCAGATTGTAGCCACCTGTTTCAATGAGATTCGCCTCGCATTAAAAAATGACGAGAAAATGCGGTTAGAGCAGCCGTGATGGATAGGAAAGGTGTATCTCTCGTGTTTTATGGGCCGTCTCACCTCTATCAAAATTCGCCGTTTTCTGATAAAGTTTGGTGCCAGAAGTCTCCTCATCAAGTACCCATCACTTTCTTTTCTCCTTTCATTTACTTTTAGTATTTTATTTTTTTTTTATTTTTTTGGTAGAGTATTTTTATCTCTCTGATTGCTCCACTTCTCACCTCAATTCCTTCTTTCTAGACTTTTAGAATGGGGAGTATGACGAGAGAAGTTTGGAGTCAAATATCTCGAAAAAATTAGAGAGCATATAAGACGTTTCTCTAGTCCATCCCCACTTCAAGCTCCATCTCTCTCTCTCTCCTCTCTCAGATTCATAGGTTCTGTAGATGGGTTCTTTCAAAAAAAATCTCCAATAAAACTATCACGAATTAGTAGTACTGTAATCTTCTCAACTTGATATATATAATGAATCTAAACTTGATATCCTCAATGCGGTAAATCGAACCAAAATTCTGGCTTCAATTTCATTCAGTTTTTATAAATTAAGTTCAATTTTGATTTCATGAGACCTGTTTAAATCAGTTTGGTTTTCAATTTTCTTTCCAAACCGATGCGACCCGACCGGTGCACACCTTTGATTATAGCCAAATATGAACATAGCCATCACCCATAAATAGGGGAAGAGAGTTCTATGGGTAAATAAGTCCTCGAGAGTTCTGTACCTTCTATACTTGGCAACACAAAAGATTTTCTCAATCAAGTTCCTTCGAGAAGAGGAGGCCAAAGACTTTGTATAAAGGAGAAAATCGTTGCATGACCTACGTGAAGGTAGTACAGGCATCGCACGGGCGTTGCACATGCCTCGTGTTTCTTGACCACATTGGAGCTGCCATCAGGGAGGGAAGTCCCAGTCTAATCTGCATACTTGGAAACCCCAAAGACCCACTTGCACCAGTCCCCCCCCTTCCAATCCAGTCAGCAACGTTTTGCGGAACGGAAGGCTTCTCATACTCTTGGTGGCGAAATTGAAGATTTGACCATGAGTTTTACTTTTATTTCCTGTCCTTCATGACACCGAACAATGCCAAGACCGTGACAAGCCCTAGCGACCAATCCACTACCCCAAAGTATGACCATGGACGAAAGACTTTGTCTTGAACCACCACTTTTGAGTTAGAACTTAGCCTCCACAATCGGATGCTTGGATTGGTGCTCACGTTCGTGCGTACACGTGTAGGGGATTCAGAACCGAAGGGCGCATGGTTTCTCCGTCAGCCGTCGGCCCAAAAAGTTCTCCATGTTTCCTTTCCTAATAAGGCCTTGGACGAGCGGATTTGACGGCGGCTAAGACTCGCATTATTGCTCCAACATGTGAGGACCAGATGGAGTGAGTCTCACATGTTGATTTATATTGTGGTCAATCTTCTATTATATCCATCATCGAAAAAGAGCATCTACAAAAAAAATTCTCACTTATCGAAATTATGTCTGACAGAAATCCTTCGATATTTAAGTCAGTAGAGAGTGATAAACAGCAGATAAAAATTTTAAATAGCAAAGTCTCAGTCCAGAAGTGTCTTTCCAATACTGTTCATTTACCTTCTTTTTATAGGTAATTCAGATGTAACTGTCGAGCACATGGCACCACTTTTCATGGCACCAAAGGATAATTATCCCAATTATCAATCCATAATCATGGAGTTAATAAGTTATTTATGTCTACTAATGATCGTGACACATAGTTGATAACCATTTATAATGGTTAAATATGTAGGTTTCGCATATTCCGACATTATATGATCGTGAGAAGATAAGCTGACTATATGTCGGTAGTCGTAGAGATTCGAATGAGCATCGGTCCGTAACTCTGATATGTCGATGGTCATCGGTCGAATATTAACTGAGTTGTCGTGGTTGTCCGTGGATGGTTGAAAATAGCCGACCGTCGGTCGATCAACTGATTGTCAGTCTGTATATTGTATTTATAAGGCTAATCTAGAGTTGAAATCTAGGTCGGTCGAATTGTCTCAACAATTTAGAATAGAGTTCCGAATGTATCTTTGGCATTAAAGAATAATTGATCTATTTTTCACAGTATGCACCATTAGATCATGCTTTGTGCAAATCTCAAAGCACCCCGAATACTCTCTTGCAACAATTGTTGTGCAATTCAATAACACATATTGCAAAAGAATATCAATTATTCTTTTGCATGAAGGATATAACCTGAACCTTTTAGAATACATGAGGTTGGATGTTTCAGGAACCAGGCATAATAGCAAAATTCTTTGTACACCGCAGGTGGTATAGAAAATTTGATGTAGAGTGCACTGCTTTATATGATTGATTCACGTAGTTGTCATTTTTCAATACGTATTTAATATTTATAATTTTATTTTTTAGTATAAAAATTTTAAATGATGAAAAAATTTTTATTTTTTGAAAAAAAATATGATATCTTATATCAATATTATGACATCATGTGTACAAAAAATCATAATTTTAATACAGGATGATATAATTTTTTTCAAAGATTAGGAATATTTTAGTCATTCAAAATTTTTAAATAAAAAAATGAAACTGCAGACATGGAATGTGCGTTAGAAAGTAGTTGGACAAAAATACTCCTTCTATATTATAATATCTTGAACCATATTATGACATCTTACATACAGAAAATCATAATTTAACGTAGAATGTTATAGTATGCCGTAGGATATCATAATTTTTTGGATCATATTATGACATCCTATACGTAGGAAGTTATAATATACCACAGGATGTTATATTTTTTAAAAAAAATAAAAGATATTTTCATCATATAAAATTTTTAAACTAAAAAATAAAATGATAGATATTAAATATATATTAAAAAATAATAATTATATGAATCAATCATGATGTATTTTATATTAAATTTTCTACGTTGCCCCACGATGCACAAAAAATTTTTCCGGCACAATAATATGGTTCAAGCCCATTATCTTGTGAGTGACGTTAAATTCATCGATCTCCCTTAAATGCCGTCGAACATCAGCAGCCAAGTTGACGTTTTGCAGTCTTGGAACCGCAACCGGACGTCCAACGTATTCCACGGGAAACCGGCTGCGGGCCTATTTTCAATATGTTCTTGAGGAAGCCTGACAATACTCTTCTTTTTTCCCTTTTTTTTTTTTTTTTTGGTACATTGGAAAATCACTAAGATCCTGGATAAGTAAAGAAATCCAGAACAAGTAGCATGTCTTAAAGTTTATTACGGCAGTGTCTTAATAAGTTTTTAGGTCATTGTTAGTGCCTGTATTGTGTGCTTAAACAACATTGGCTGTTACTCTCTTAAATATGGAACGGCAGACATATCATTGAATTCCATGTTCCTATCCCAAGCAAGTGTAGCTATCCAATACTCTTCCATTCCATGGACTAGCTTGTTATTTGACTTATTATATTCAAGTCATTTGTCTCGAGCATCACGATATCTCTCTGACATTTCTTTCCTTATCCTTTTATTACTCTTATTATTATTGGCATGCAAGTACGGTAGCCTATCCATCCCTATCAACATACTATACACTTACTTCTAAACTGGGTTTAGTCTCGAATAATGTATAGTGCATTCCGAAATAGAATCTAGATAATTATAAAGACCAGCTTCCTCCCCTCTCTCTCTCTCTTTTACTCTAAAAAAAATAAAAACTCACATTTGATGCTCCAATAACTTTTGAACCAAGCATGAGCCACACCTGACCATGATGAATTGCATGTAAGTGGCCGCTAACCTTGCTAAACCACACCTTAAGTTCATGCATGTAGGGCCAGTGAATTGTAACCCATGGCATTCCTTGCGTATCACGAGGAGTGTGGCATGTGAACAAACTCGTGGCAATCATCAATTATGACCATGTTCGATTTTGAGTTGTGTACGGGCAATTGATTGAGTTCTTTCTCATTTGTATTATGTATTTTATTATAGAACCTTGCCTGGATTACATGTAATAAATTATTATTTTTTAGTGAAATATAGTGTGGCTTTAGATATTGTTTGTTTTCAATTATGATAATTATATTGTAACTGAACTAATATTATCAGGGACATGGGCCTAGTTGGCTAAGCAACATACATAAGTAGGTTGGGTGCATCATGCATTGCAAAATTTACTATATATATATATATATATATATATATAGGATAGGGTGCGATTAGTGGCCAGTTTTCGTATTTCTATTTGGAGTATAACCATCTTTTGAATTAGCCTCAAAAAACTTATAAACAAAATTCTGTTCTTACTTTTCAATGTAATCCCAAATGTTATACATGTTATAATTGGGTATATGCCATGCACATTTTTAGTTAAGTGGAGGCAGTAGCTAATGAACATAGTTTTTGAGCTCGTGATCATAAAGAGACTAGGATGGTCATACAATATGCAATTTTAGATGGTGGTCATACAAGATTATACAATATAATGCAAGCATTTTACAGATACAAAGTCCTACTTCTATCATGTAAGCATTTTGTTTTAAAGTAATTTTTTATATAAGTCTCACATTTGGGTTAAAATCCGGACTTTGTAATAGTTTAGGGCTCTAGAGGTATCTGGTAGAGGGTATCTCCATAAGGTAATCTATTGTCCACGGATGTCTCCTACTTAAAAAAATAAAGACGACGGAAAATAAATCCACGCCAACTACCTACAAGGCATGCAATTGGAAGCTACGTCTGAGGCTAGAAGTCATTGTTGAACTAACCGAACCACCCGGGAAACTTCTCCTGGCCGGCCCTCCATTTCATTGCTCCTACCTGTCAATTCTCAAAATAGAAGCAAGCAACGCCCATGATGACACTTTTTATCCTCCCGTCTCCTTTTCCCTTCCCGATCGCCTTCCTTCACCGCATTGCCCCTTCATTTCCATGATTACATTCAGCAGATGTGGGATGGAATTCCGAATGGACTCGTTCTTTGTTTGGTAAATATTATAGAAAAATTAGTCAACTTCCGCATCGATCAATTTATTTATTTTTTTATAATTTTTTAGATAAATAAATTATTTTTTTCTGAATAAATATTAAAAAAATTTGATCAACTTTCACAGATCAATTTATCCATTTTTTTCATATTTTTTAAGATAAAAAAATTATTTTTCCATCAATAGCATGATATATAGACAAGAAAAATTTTATCCACCAATAATATAGATAAATCATTTTGATATCAGTCAAATTTTTTTTTATTTTATTCCTAAAATATTCTGAATATAATAATAATAATAATAATAATAATAATAATAATAATAATATATTATATTATATATCTACTAAAATATAATATGACATTATTATTATAATATGATAAATATAATATATTATTGTAATCTTATAATATATTAATATAATGAAATGTAATATATATATATATATATTCTATTATACATAATGTAATATATCATAATATAGAACAATGTTTATGTAAGAAGAATATTATAAAAATAAGAATAGATCTTAGCAACTTATCTATGAAAGTGGTAATGCAAAAGACCATGTGCCATAAATTTTGAATCATATTCTAATGCATAAAAAATATGGATAAATTATATTCTATTTAAATATTATCTAAAAAATATTTATCTAGAAAAATATAAATTCCTATATGAGCCTTCTACTCTTCAATAAAAAAAAATCCTTAAGGTAGAAATGGATTTGGATTGAACTATATTCAAATCAGATTAAACAAAGGATAACAACATATAGAATTTTGAATTATATCTATTCAATCTAAGATTGGATCAAAACCTTTTGATTCTTACCCACTCTTAGATTATTTCTCGTCACTTATTTGATCCTAATTTAATCTAGTATTGCAATATTTAATTCCTACTAAACCTAGTTTAATCTATTAAATTTAATTCTTATAATTGTTATTGACTAATTTTTAAAATAACTTAAATAACTAATATTAAAAAGATAAACCATTTAAAAAATTTTCATCCAAAATCATGATTTATTACAAATTAGGTTGTCTTGTATAAACAGACCCACATCTAAGTATAATCCAAGCTTTCACCAATACTTGATTTAAAAAATTTTCACTATTTCCATCATAATTAAAAATATATGTTTTTTTCAAATGAGACCTAATTCCCCAATAGAATTGTCTAATAGTATCATCTGCTATCCACATATATCATCATCTATTCACTTCTAGAATGAGAGGGAAAAAATTAACAAGTGGGAGCCTACTACAAAAATAACTTTACCAGGGTATCAACAAAGACTTCCTATTATATCCAATATATATGTATTAAAGTGGAAACTTTGCCAGTGTCTCTACATTGCCATATAGACACCTATATTAATGATATTATTGATATGATATTTATTTTGGACAACAAATAGAATTTTTACATCTTATTCTATTCGATTATGTATACATAGCTCTTAAATCTATCCTATTTGATTATATAATTTATTATTTATTATTTATTATCCAATATACATAATTAAAATGAAGGTCCGTTCACGATATGGATACCCATATTAATAATATTATAAATATAATTCTTATTGTAAAGATAATTAAATTCTTATATTTACTATATTTTTTTAAATTTATACTACTTATTCTATTTATTTTATATTATATTTTAAGAACAGTTGAAACAATAAGCTAAAAACTGCATCACATATGGTGCGGGTGTACATCAGTTTTCTCCTAAATCTATATGTGCACGCAGCTCAAGCCCTTCTTTGAGAGTAGGGTAAACAAAACAAAACTATTAAATTGGTCAGAGTATTTAATGCAACTAATTAACCAATGTTACCCAATAATCGTCCGTCTCCGTAAACAGAGAAATGAAGAATAGTCGCAATGGGGAGACCAACCAAAGATCAACAGGTTTAGCTGCAACCGTGACGGATTTGGGTTCCCACTTCACACCGCGTCAATGCACGCAATTCTGACCATCGGATGTCGCAATTAGTGGCGTCCACGCGCAAGATTTCGTTGACGGGTCCCTCCTTTCTACCCCCACCCACCACTATCACGTCCGTCCATCTTCCATCGGAGATATAAAAAGCCCAGGGATTAGAAACCGGAGGGAGGGAGAGCGCCCTACTGTGATGCGATAACTGCAATTAAAAAAAAAAAAAAAGCGGAAAAAAAAAACGAGAATAAAACTGAATTTAGTGGGCAGTTCAAGTCCGATTCTTCCTCTGTGCAAAGGGGGAGGCGGACGCTGCGGCGGATCCCAACGGAGGAAAAAGCCGATCACAGAAAGAGAGAGAGAGAGCGGGCGAGAGCACATGTCTCTTTCTCCGCCTCCTCCTGCGTAGGATAAGCTAACGTACGCCCTGGATGGGCCAGTCGGCCTCCACCGCCTGCCACCGCCGCCCGAAACCCTTCTCCGCCGCCCGGCCGTCCGCCGCGATGATCCCTGCGGCCGTTTCTACCTCCTTTGGCCCCTCGCGGGACCATACGGCGGACCTCCCCGACGAGTGCCTGGCCCTTATCTTCCAATCCCTCGGCTCCGGCGACCGCAAAAGGTGCTCCCTCGTCTGCCGCCGATGGCTCGTTGTCGAGGGCCAAGGCCGCCACCGCCTCGTCCTCGACGCCCGCTCCGCCCTCCTGGAGGCCGTCCCGTCCCTCTTCTCCCGCTTCGACGCCGTCACCAAGCTTGCCCTCAGATGCGACCGCCGCTCCGACAGCATCGGTGACGAGGCCCTCGCCCTCATCTCTCTCGGCTGCCCCAACCTCACTCGCCTCAAGCTCCGCGCCTGCCGCGCCCTCACGGAGAGCGGCATGGCCGCGCTCGCCAAGCACTGCCCCAATCTCCGCAAGCTCTCGTGTGGCTCCTGCACCTTCGGCGCCAAGGGCGTGGAGGCCGTCCTCCGGGGCTGCTCCCTGCTGGAGGAGCTCTCCATTAAGCGCCTCCGTGGCCTCTCCGACGCCTCTGCCGCACCCGTCGGCCCTGGCGCCGCCTCCTCCTCCCTCCGTTCCATCTGCCTCAAGGAGCTCTATAACGGACAGTGCTTCGCTCCACTCATCGCCGGCTCCCCCAACCTCAAGACCCTCAAGCTCTTCCGCTGCTCCGGCGACTGGGACCGCCTTCTCGAGGCCATCGTGGAGGGCGTCCCCGGGATCGTCGAGATCCACCTCGAGAAGCTCCAGGTTAGCGACAGCGGCCTCGCCGCCATCTCCTCCTGCGCTGATCTCGAAGTCCTCCACCTCGTCAAGACCCCCGAATGCACTGATGCTGGCCTCGCGACGCTCGCTGACAAGTGCCGCCTGCTCCGAAAGATCCACATCGACGGGTGGAAGACGAACCGGATCGGCGACGAAGGCCTCATGGCCGTGGCCAAGCGTTGCCTTAACCTCCAAGAGCTGGTTCTGATTGGGGTCAATCCGACGGCTTTAAGCTTGGGGCTTATCGCAAGCAATTGCCGCAACCTGGAGCGCCTCGCCCTCTGTGGCAGCGAGACCTTTGGGGATGCCGAGATGTCCTGCATTGCTGCTAAATGCCTGGCTTTGAAGAAGCTCTGTATCAAAGGTTGCCCGGTCTCCGACCAGGGGATGGAGGCCCTCGCCGGGGGGTGCCCGAAGCTAGTGAAGGTAAAGGTGAAGAAGTGCCGGGGAGTGACGCCGGAGTTCGCGGACTGGTTAAGGGCGAACAGGGGGACACTGGCTGTCAACTTGGATGCTGGTGGCCTGATGGAGCAGCCGGATGCAGCATTAAGTGAGAGTGGAATTCTAGATAATGGTGCATTGGTTGAGCAGATGGGCTCCGTGGATCTCCCGTCGAGCAGTAATGGTCGGTCACTACCATGGAAGACTAGGTTGGCCTTTCTGGCAGGAAGGAACTTCTTTGCCTCTACTTTCAGGCGATGGTCCCATGGGAGCAGCAATCACAATCAATCATGAAAGAAGGGAAAGAGAAGAACTCTTTCTTTCGTTGTTTACATTGTTTTTCTTTGGTATTTGCATCTGAATGTTAAAAAGCTTCTTCATGGTTTAGGCTGTAGCACTATCATTATTGTTACCCATAAGCTGTTCATTGCTGTCTGCTGGATTTGAATTGTAGTTTTGTTGCTTAAAGCGGTTGATCATTACTTTGTTCTAGCATCCTTTTCCCACCTTAAGCTTGTATGAATTGTTTATGTGATGCCAATTTTGAACTGTTTATATTTATAATTGGCACTTGTTTTCATAGTAGTTAGCTGGTCTAACTCTACAAACTGGAGAAAGGCATGCTTTTGTTTTTTTCCACCTCTTGCATATATGCTGCTGTCATTTTGAATATTGTGATTCTTTTGAAGAACCAGGTTCAGTAGAGGCTGTTTATGCTAATTACTACCAGGCCAAAGTGATATCGAACCATTTACTGCAGGGAAGATGAATTAGATATGGTTAGATTATTTAGGTGTTTGAACTAGCAATTTTTGTTGCTTATATGAACACGTTTTAAGGAATTTGTATTGGATCTCCAGAGAATTGCAAAGAAGCAAATCATTCAGAAGTTCTTAGTCATCATGATATCTGATTTTATGAAGCATAGGGTATTAAACTCTTATTTTTGTATCATAAACAGTTGTAAGGTGCTTTGAGATGATTTAGCAATTCTCCATCATATCACTTTTTCAGAATATTGATATCGAAGACTTTGAGTGAGTGAAAAGAGACTCATAGAATTTACTTTTTCGCTATTTGATTTCAAAAATCTTTTTTCAGTCCAAAAAAAAAGACTTCTAAAATTTTTATGGCTATCCAGATACCTAATGTCATTATACAAAGAATTGAATCAGTAAACTCACTATAAAGTACTTTCTGCATGGTTGCTAAACTGCCTTGACTATGACTGTTTCTTATACTCTAAAAAAGAATCTTAATTTAATGAATTTAACAAGTCAACCATAGTCACTAACTATTTCTTGTTCATTTTCCTTGAGTCTCAACTCCCTTCATCGAGCAAGATCTGAGCTATAATTTTTCAGACTGAGACTTCAAATTAGCCATTTCAAATAGAAAAAACTTCCTTCTCAAGTGATAAGTTTGGTCATGAAAATTTTAGACTTTCCAGACAATTCTATTTTTATGGTAATATAAATTAATTTTATCATGTAGTAAATGTTTGAGGAATTGGTTACCTGTTGAAGTGATGATTCAAATTTCAAGATATCACAAAATTATATGGGCTTATTGTTTTATATGTGTCTGATGCAAGTAATATGATGAGTAGAAACATTAAAAGCAACAGGATATCATCAAGGTAACTAGAGGCAAGTATTCATGTAGACTGATTGATCAATAGAGAACTATGAGCAAATAAAGTCATTTGATTGATATATAAAATTAGTATCAATGACAAAAATTAGAAACAATTTATACATGCCCAAAGTCCCCAAGAATTCACATTTTTATCTTCTATATATATATATATATATATATATATATATGGGGTAAACTAATGAGTTCGGATATTAATGAACTCTGTAGAAGAGTAATCTATTGGAACAATACTCTTACTACGCCAAGGGAATTAGTAATGTGTCAGGAGAAATTGGTACAAGAAATTGTGGATACACTTCTTGATAATGGGATCTGGGGGCAACCAATGAGGGATGGTCATAATAAAGTTTGCAAGTCATTTTCAGATGTAATTGAAGACAAAGAAGGAAGATTTCGTGAGACTCTATTTGGTAAATGAATCGATTATTCGGGATGTTCCGTCATTGTTGTGGGTCCTTCTCTTCTATTACATCAATGTGGATTACCTCGAGAAATAGCAATAGAGCTTTTCCAAACATTTTTAATTCGTGGTCTAATCAGACAACATGTTGCTTCTAACATAGGGATTGCTAAAAGTCAAATTCGGAAAAAAGAACTGATCGTATGGGAAATGCTTCAAGAAGTTATGCGGGGCATCCTGTATTGTTGAATATATATATATATATATAGATTATATTATTGCGGGGAGGGAAATTGACTAATTTCAAGTTGGTCAATATTTAATGTTCCTCATAAAGACATGCTAGACTGTAATTTCATCATTCCATTAGATACGATACAACAATTTTCTTGCATTGTTGACCACTAGACTTTTTAATTCTATTGCATGTTTTATGTTAACTGAATTAGTTTATCCTACTCATATCTTTAACTTTTATTGTGGAGTCAATCCACAGGTTTTAGGTTGTGGTTTTCTGATGTACTTAATGAGTAATTTGGAAAATAACCATTTTGTCTGTATCACCAATATCCACGCCCTTGTGCAATAACAATTTCGTATAAAAATCTCATTTGCCATCATGAACATGGCTGTTATTACTTGTATTTTTTCCTTCTGATCTACTCGTTTTCTTTACAAGTCACTTTATGAGCCATTTTATGGATGCAAAATTTGACCAATGTGGTCGTATTGGCTCCGTAAAGAGAATTTTACAACAGAACATATTGTATTTCAATCTTGATGAATGATGCCTTCTTAGCTTTTTAAGCCATTGCCATTCTTTTTTCCCTCTACTACTACATTTTAAAGGGATCGTACTTATTGTGCTTATTGCAAGTGAGAAAGTTTATATAGCAAATCTGTGATCTATTCCTAAAAAGGAAAGCATGGGGAAAGGACTTGAGATGTATCTTTTGTAGTGCTAAGATTTCATTGGACCAGCTAAAAATCTTAGTGGGTAGTTATTTGATCAATTGAATGGTATGGACTAGAATGTTTTCTGTGAGTAAGGCTGTTGGACATGAAATGGCTTTAACAGAAATGGAAACTGAGGTGAACTTATGATACAATAGGGGGAACTAAGTTTGAAATTAGTACATTAAAAGATTATGAGGAGTGGCATCAATGAAGAATGTCAATTCATGACAGAAACAGAGGAATTTAATGCTTGGGAAGAGTCCGTTGGAGGAATGTGAAGGGTGGCATGGATAAAGGAAAGGCATTTTAGATAAAGTGGCTAGTGGAGACAGTCTGTTGCCACAACAAATAGGGTGGTGTAGCTGTTGAAGGATTATGCTTGTGGAAATTTTGTGAAGGACAGTGAAGATAATGTTTCACATTTCAGATCATGCATGAATATAGATTATGTTTTTTCATTTAAGAGAAGGAACAGGAGAGAAAAGAGAGTTTGATCCGGTCCATGATCAAGAGTGTGACCTAATATTCTTGAATCAACAGACTTAAATTGATTTTCTGAAAAATAAATTGCAGATACTGAGATACACATTGTTTTGGAGTATTTGGTTTTGGATGGTACCTGAGTGAACCATGTATAACTGACTTGCACACAAGATAATTTTATTTATGTTTGTCTATTGTATGATTTTATTATGCATTACCTTTCTCTTCTTTTTTCATCCTTCATGTTAACTTTAAACTTTATTATAACCTTTTGACAGCTTTAGGACACCAGTTTAGTAGAACATGTTGCATCTTAACTTGGATATATTTTTAAGGGTAAATTCCATATATGATTAACTTTCACACTACCTGACTTCAGGCTTAATTTTATGCTTACATCTTTTATGAAGTCATTGATGGAATATTCTTTATTAGCTGTACATTTACCTTGACTTGTATATCTTCTGATTGGTCTTGAAAGTTGTGGTGGTGGAAGATGCATATTATGAGCCCTTCAGTTATCAGTGCTCTTTTGATGTGGTTGATTTGGTTGGTTGTGCTTCATATGGTTGTGTCAGGTTCATGTTGGAGTCTGGTGGTGAATGCTCTCATATGGACAGTGGCCTAGATAGGACTATCATTTTGTTGCTTATATGTTTGTTTATCAAATAAATTTAAATCTTCATCTTCCTCTACCCCTGGTCTCACATGGTTTGTTGGTGGTTCTGAGGGATAAATTATTGTCATATTTGTAAGGTGGGTTCATTTTAGACCTTTCATGTTTTCGGATTGTGATTTAGAAGCTTATGGATATGATAGTGGTTGGCTTTTGATAGCTCTTCCTTTTGATTTTGCATTTAGAAAAAGAATCAATGTCAATCCTGTTTGGTACCCTGTGCCTGTCCTTATGTCGATCATTTTACATATATTTCCAAGTGTCACTTTTTATTCTTTTTTTTTTTTTTTTTCAAGGTAAGAGTCACTTTTGATCTTTACTTGGGAACAAATATCTTGGTCCTTTGTTTATTTTTAGGGCCTACAGGCATCATCACACACATTCCCTCTAAGACTTCAAGTATAGACTGTTCATATGCTAGCTTACCACATTTTGCTGGTATATTTGCTTTAGTCATTTTATGGTGAATTGTTGATCTAATATCATGGAGAATAAATATGCTTATAGGTAGCTGTAATGGTAGTTTCTTACCCAATGCTTTGTCCAATAAGAGTCCTCGATTGGTCAAGACTCAAGACTCCTTGGAATCAAACGTCCAGCCCCATTCAAGCACTTGACATGCTCATTTTGGAGTAAATAGCAGTTGACGTGGTACTTATAAGCCAAATAGGATTTCTTGACTTCTACTTTGTCTCCACCCATCAATCACACACACACACACACACATAAACATGCATATATAGATTTTAAACACTATGATATATATACATAGGCTTGGAGAGTGACCAGTGAGAACAAAGTAACGAACTTGCCCACCCAAAAAAGCCCCATCTCAGTATATTAGATCTGGCATTATTAATATCAATATTCACATGGTAAATAAAGAGCCTTGCATATACATACATAAGATTAAAGCAATGCTTGCACGCATGCACATGCACCCATCCGCACACCGCCCACCCAAAAAGCCTCATCGCAATACATGAGTTCTGGCATCATAATATCAATGTCTACATGGTTAATGTAGAGCTCTACACAAATTAAGTCTTTACCACATACACACACGATTCAAGCAATGCATCATTTGCACCAAATATATATTGGATTGTATTACTCATACAACAGAGCTAAGTCTCGCATTAAATCCGAAGTTCAGTAGGCAACAAGAGGTCATAATTTTTCCACCTCTTCTTCCCCACATTTACAACCAACTTCTTTCCTTTTTTCTTGGTGAAACAACCAACAACTTCTTATGTATAAAAATAACTTCACATGTAGAATAAGCTTCGGTTGTTGCTAAGAAAGGTTCCCTATTTCAAACTCCTCTGCCCAAGGGTGAACATAACTTGTCTCTTATAACTGAATAAAACAAGGAGGCACAAAACCAACCTGTTTCACCTCCCCCTGCCATGCGACCCAAATTTTTTCTCGAACTTTAACATCAGGTTTTCTTCAAGTCTGCCAAAATGAACACCTAGTATAACAATGAGAAGAATTAAACTATCTTTTACTCCTTGGAATGCATTAATTTATTATTGGCAGCATTTGCGGTTAAAGATACATCAAGTTCAATCGCTAGGAACGCTAGCATCCTCTGAAGAAACTGCTCGCTTCCCTGTGTAACGCTGAAATGAGAAACCAATGGTCAATAATAGCATATTAACAAAGTCCGTAATTACTCAACTAATAAGAAGTTCAAATTACCTGCTTCCCATAGGAGAAGGGAACATATTTGTATTTTATCATGTGAAGTATCTGCCGCTTCATTGTCACTGTAAATAGGACCAACCAGTAGAAGAGTAGAATAGGCCAAAACACAGGAACATCGAATGCACTGAAGAATGTCAACATGAAAGCAATACAAAAGGCCTTTGTAATAGAGTACCTGCACAGGGGGAAAAAAGGGGCGGAAGCTTATTACTCTATCTGCCAACTACTGAATGACAATGGGAGAAACCCCATCATGGACTGTGTAAAACAATAGGCATCTCTTTTTCACTGGTTCTATAGGAACTACAGGACCATTGATTCATAACAAAAGCTACACCACATTTTTCCGGTTTATCGCAATAATATTGAACCTTTGACAACTACAAACGGCCAGCAAATGACTTTTTTTTTTTAAAAAAAAAAAAGGTAAAAACGGACCACTCTGCTATCTCTTTGGGGGCAGTACAGTGTTTTATATTAGACATGTTTTTTTAACAAATACTTTTATTTTCTAGTCGACCAACATATCTAATTCATCAAGGTGGAGTCACATTAATAACGCTGCAATTAGAAAATAAGAAACACCTTAGCTTAGAACCATAAACAAAAGCAAGTTAGATCCTCTAGCATCAAGTGATGCTAGGATATGGATAGATCGAAGTCTAACAAATCTTAGTTATCCTAGACAAACCAAGCTGAAGTATCTGCTTGCCTTCCACAAGCATTAAGGAAACGATGACTTGCACAACAACAGGTAATATTGACTCCCAATAAGGAAACACAATACAAAATAAACAATTCTGTATGCGGATCTTCATGTAGATAGAAAAGCCAAATTTTACCAACGAACATATCTTTCTGGCTGCAGGTTATACCATATTCTGTGTACTATTCTTTTAACACAATAAGAAACCTGTAATATGACAAATAATGCTTGGATTCATGAATTCAAGTCTAATGAATCTCTCTGGGTTATACAGTTCACAAACTAAGCTGAACTATCTGCTCGGCCACCAAAAACATTTAGGGAAAAAACAAGTTGCACAAAAATAGATAATGTTCATTTCCAAAAAAGTAACAAAATATGAATCCAGAACTTTGTATTGCTCTTATTAAAGTTCGTGTTCAATAGAAAAACCAAGCTTTGACAATAAATAATGTCAAATAATGATCGGTGTACTTTCATTATCCACATATGCATGGATACATATGAGACTAATGAGTTAATTTAGTTTTGGTCAGATAACCTTTCAAAGAAATCCAAGAGAGCTGAATAGCATGCAGAAAAAATCTTTTCAGATGATCATAATTCATACCTGCACGAACCTACGTAAGTTGCTAAAAGCAGCTCAATACTCTTGGACTACCCTTTACCCACAGAACCCACAAAGTAGGAGCACAAGGTCCAAGCATGTTGCTGACAAACTTTTCTCATTTTGAGCAAGATATTTGTCCATTTATCATCAACTGATAGCCTAACATATGTACCCAAGCCTCATTTGTCATGAATTCACAATTTTAATCCTGATATCATGTGGCTCCAGGGATGATTTCCTGTCTCAAATGGTGGCCAACACGTTGAAAGAGAGGGTGCATACTGTGTCATGAAAAATAATAGAGTATGGTCCATCAAACTGCTAAGACATGAACCTTCTTAAATGGGCCAGGAGTTAGAAAATTATTATTGGCATAATGGTGGGTCCACCACCATCTAATTCTGCCATAGGATCTTAGCCTTTATTGTAAACCTTGCTACGACAGAATTTTTTTGCTTATGAAGAAATAGAGAACTCCACTTTAAGATTCTATAGCAATTTTCACAAGATGTACCTTGAATTGCCTGCCTAGTGCCTAGCCACTAAGGTGGCACCTATATGTGGCCTAAGCAACACACCAATGCTTAGACAACCCATGCAGGTCAAGTTTGGACTGTCTTTAGAGCATTAGGAAGAAAAAATTGGCGAATTATTGAGATCAAGCATCCAGATTGTAACCAAACCTATCTCTTTCTTTGGTGCTTTAGTAAATAACCTTAGTTACAACCAAGGTCACCCAAATCATCTCAGGCCAAGTGGTACACCCTGTACCGTACCAACCTGGCCATGAACTAGGGCAGTTCAGGGCTCAGATTCGAGGCAGGGGCCAAACCACTCTTGACCGAGCGGTACTGACCAGTCTTACCCCATACAGACAGACTCTTGCTGGTTCACCCAAGCATCCCAAGCTCATGCGCACCTATATGAAATAATAAAACCCCCTCCACCTCTCACTTCTCTAACATAGTTTCTCTCTTCTTTATGAAAAAGGAAACCATGCGATCCCTTGCTCCAATTCCCCTCCACATAGGGTTAAGGTTAAGGTTTTTTTTTCCCCCTTGATCCAAGAAGAAAATGATCTCCACAGCTTCCATCAAGGGTGATAAAGGCAATACCTAGTCATCCAACTCCATCTCCCAATCCCAGAAGGCTATCCTCTAGTTCCCCATCAGCCGGATTACCTGCTTCCTTAAGGCCAGCAAGTACACAGAGCACTCAATGCTGGCACCCCTGTCTACCCCTTCATCATCCTCAAGTACCTCATCGCTAGATCAATGGTCCGATCCCTAGGGCTAGGGCTCAGTTTTTGTTCCTTCTTTCCATTCTGTTTCAAAGTTTGATTTTTTTTTCCCCACAAGCAAATTATTTTTTGTGGGAAAAACTAGAAAAGATGCCGGGACCTTGCTAGCCCAGTCCAGCATGCAGCGTCTTGGTATGGTACTATAGTGGTACCCAATAATTAACTAACTAAGCACTCAATCCTGGTAACAAATACAGCACTCGATACCATCACAACCAACCATGGTTACAATTCACAAGTTTAATTAATTTATCATTATCCAATTATTCCTCATTTGGTAAAGTTGCTTGTCATGTTAACTTGGCCTACCGAGAATGTTTTTTAGCTGATTAATTGCATTGCATGACTTGAAGATAAAATGCCATCTTACTAGTTAAAATGTCATGTTGCACATAAAGTTTATCGAATAAATATATGCCTTATGTTTATTGTTTATCACATTATCCAACTCAGGAAAAATATCATTGACAATTGATCGATAACTTACAGTCTAAATGTGCTTAAATATTCCACTATAATATTAAACACCAAAAAGACATTGACAACTCATTTATGGCAGGTTTTGATTAGCTTCAGCTGAAAATGATCAATGTTGGCCAAGAACTAGCTGAAATTGACTGAAACTGGGGGTTAGTTGGGTTCAATCTCAGCCAAAGTAAATCAGTATTGGTTGAAACAGATCGATATTGGCGGAACCTTGAAACTTGAAAAGAACAATTTGTTATAATTTTAAGTTGATCAAGTGAACCTTTCAGGGGATCAGGAAGCAAACCTGTATTTTTGGTAACGGCACGAGGTAAACATACCTCTCATAAGGTCACATACAAATTTGCAATTTTAGAGACACTCAAACAATGAGCTAAGTTAGCAAAAGGAGTAGTCAAAACAACTGCCTCAACAGGAGATTCATGAGAATGGAAGCTTATCAACAACAATAATACAATTTTGTGATGGGTGACATTCAAGGATGCTGTTTGACGACAATGAATTGTT
This sequence comes from Elaeis guineensis, assembly GCF_000442705.2. Taxonomy (NCBI): domain Eukaryota; kingdom Viridiplantae; phylum Streptophyta; class Magnoliopsida; order Arecales; family Arecaceae; genus Elaeis; species Elaeis guineensis. The sequence continues at coordinate 13,074,852 of NC_026000.2, read as the reverse complement.
TCTGTTTCACTAACATGTTGAAGGTGTCATCTTGAATACTTCAGTAAATTGATGCCATTCAATGTAAACTCCATATAAGGATTCACTGGTTTAGGGCAAGAGGTGATGTAAGAGTTTTATTGACCAGAAATATAGGTTATGGCAAATCTACCATTGAAACTTAAGGTCAAAGCACATCAAGCCCAAAGAGTTGGGCCTCTATTTTTGTTTTACAAACTAGGTTTTAACAAATTGAAAAAATTTCAGGTCTATGTGGTCAGTTTTCCTGAGTGTTGCATGGGCTCTCATGTCATCTGAAAGAATCAGAATCCACATGTTTTCATGGGTCACAAGGTCATGGCTTGTCAAATTTTTGGTAATTTATAACATTAAAATCTACATACTTTATATTAATAAAAATATAAACTATAAAGAATGATCGTGAATTTTAGAAAGCATGTAGAAAGGCATAGAAATGATATCCATGAAAAGGCAAATGTTGAACAAAATCTATAACATGATGTCTGATAATCTGATCACATCAATGTGATGTCTAATCTAACAGAGGATCAAAAGAAGGTTAAGTAGATTAAGAAAAAAGAATTGGAATTTTGATATCAGGGCTGGTGATGGGTTTGAGTTTAAAATAAGAGCGACATGCATTTTACAAGTTGCAATTTACTGCAGCAAAAGTGAAAAGATCTGGAATCAGACCTTCTACAGATCTAGGAAATATTGAAAGCACGTACTTCACGGAGGAAGAGAAAAGAAGAATCAGGATGAAGAAGTGGAAAAGATAAGATGGAAGAAGAAGAAGAAGAAGAAGCAGGGGAGCCAACCTTCCTACCAATTAGTTCCATCAAACTAGCATTTTACTTCATCTACAACACAGCCAATCAGTCCTCAAATACAGAGATGATATCCAACTAGAACTAAAAGAAAGAAACGAAATTAGTTACATCTAGTCCTACATTAACCTTGTGGATTCTCTTGAACCATAGGAAGCATGAAAATGATTTTAAGCGTCGAGGATGGTTGGTAGACCGTTCCATCTCCACTCAGGAAACAAAGATTGCCCAAGACATGCTACAAAGGCTTGTTTGTTATTTTAATAAACAGCAATTAGCAATTACCATTTAAGATCCTACCTAGCCTCCTATTTTAGTACTTCAGCTTATAATTTGTGCCCGGAAGATGAAGGGAATTTCCTGTCAAGCATTGCCTATTCATGATTGCCTGTATTCTCTCCAAGTCTAGTAGTACCGTGGAAAGGTTGCTCCCCGATTGCATAAGCTAAGATAATATATAGATAGGCCCTCTACTTGCAAACTGACCCTTAAGGTTTCCTGACATGCCTCTTTCTTGCTCAAAATTAGCTTGATAAGCAAATTTTTTGTCATGGGTTGATCACAAACTGAAAGCCAGTAATAAACACTTGCAAAACTTGGTAAATTATAAACTTGTTCCAAAAGGCCAGATAAATGAAACAGAAGTTTGTTCCTTAATGTTTGACCCCCTTAGAGCCTAACCATAAGCCAACATGTTCAATTGAACTAGAGTCTTTTTAGGGATCCATTCTTCTTTGTGAAACTTATGTCACTCTTTCCTTCCCAAATGTCCTCTAAAATTTGTTGAAGGACTATCCTTGATCAGTTTAACATTATTCCCAAACCCAAACCCACTTTTCCTTCCATAGCACCTTCAGTATACACTTATTTGCACTTCTGAATCCTTTAAATGAGAACCAAAAATTCTTCAATCAGATCTCATCTTACATCCATTATAAGTTTTACAACAACAAAAGTATCTACCATGTATATATGCAGTCCTCCAAAGAAGTGGACTAATTGTACCATCAACTTCTGACCACTTTCCTGGTAACTTTTCCTTGATTCCTGTCATCATATGTCTTCATGGTTCATCATTCCACCATCATGTATTCAGATGCTTTACCATAAATTTTCAGTTTATGATCCTATTACAATCCCTTATGTTAAACACAATGTGTCCAAATATGCCCTTGAATACCTGTATGATTCCTCTATAGTTTAGATTGATAATCCTTTTTGTTTTTGTACTTTCCTACTCTTTATTCACAATTTTTCATGCAGATTGGGGATTATTATTCACTGAATAATGTTTTAACCATTATTAAGATCCATTAATATGTTATGATAAGTTACTGTGATAAGAGTGCCATTTATGCTGTTTGATTCATATTTATCCCAACTAAATTAGCAGATCGAGGCTGACACGTTACTGATCTTATGATTAATATACCAGTATTAGAGGATTTTCTAGTATAAACATTACGAAACTAAGAAAACCTAGGATTCTTTGAACAATTAAAGTGTCCTCTTGTCATCTCATCCCTCTTGTTGGCATGGGACAACACTAGGTTAGAGTTAGAGAGCTATAAAGGGCATACCATAGACAATAAATTGTATGTTTGGTTAGATTATCTCAATTCTACAATAGTGTAAGAGTTTCCAAAGACAAATTGTCATTCACATTGGGCAATTACCTAAAATGTTTTGTCATCCGTCATCAAATCTCCCTTTTATGCTTTCCTCTTTGCATCTAATCCTCTTCTAATAAGAGGAAAAGAAAATGAAACTACAAACTGGTACTTGGAAAAAAGAGAAGAAGATCACCTACATTGAAGGATATTCCATCCTGGTTCCAAGAGCTAGACTAGCAGCTCTGTGAAGCTTCTTGATTATCTAGATCAGCCTCGTCGTCACAAGTCTCATGCAGTGCAAGTATTTCTAATAATCTAAAATAATCTGCAAAAGAGGCACCTTTGTTTTCTTTTTCTCTGCAATTTCCGAGTGTTCATTCCATTATATAACTCAGCCCAGAAATTTCATCTGCACAACATCAAACCTCATTCCCAAATCAAAATTTCAGTGTTTATATGCAAATATTCTCTTTTGTCCCCTAATTGGATCGAAAAGGATCAATAGCACATGGTGAATGCAAAGAGTGAATCACAGGAACTCACATTCCCGACTAGTCACAGAGTTTCCATAAAATGGGATATAGGAAGGAGGGAGAGAGGGAGGGAGGAAGAGAGGCGAGAAACCGAACCAGAACTTGAATTCCGGGAGGCGACGGACGAAGGGGCGGAACTCGTCGGAGGAGCGGGTTGGGAGGGAGGGGCCGGAGCCGTCGACGAGCTCCTGGATCTCGGGGTCCACCTGGGGGGAGAGGAAGGCGATGAAGAGGTTGAGGACGTAGATGCCGAGGGCGTAGGAGACGATGTAGAAGCCCTGGATGAACCAGACGCGGAGCGCGTAGGCGAGAGCCACCGCCCCGAACCCTAGCCACCGCCGGAACACGTGCGGCGTCGCCTTGTCCAGGAAGTGCTGGTATCGCCGGGACGCGGCGGAGGCCCACGCCGACAGCACCGGAACGCCGACAGAGGACGGATCTCCGCCGCCGGAGGAAGAATCCATCATCGTCTCACTCCGTCCTCTTTTGTCGTCTCCGTCGTCTTCTTTTCCCCCTCTCTTCTTCGCCCTCTATTGCCTGCTACTCCTAGGGCCTCGCGTTATAAATCGGACGACGGGGTTCAAATTAAAATAGTAAGCGAAGTGGTGGTGCTACGCCTGACTCGTAAGGAGGGGTCGTCGGCTAATTAGACGGGTCCATGGCTATTATCCAGTGATATTTTATTTTAATGAATTCATACTAGATTTATTTGAGCCATTAATTTTTTTTTAAAAAAGTTAACTGATATAATAAACCCACAATTGATTCTTTTTTTAAAAAACAACTGCTATAAAAATGAAAAGATATTTTTGAAATATTAGTTTTTATCAGGGATGAAAGTGGCATGACATTATCCATCCGGATCGATTTTCACATCAGAATCAATCTGAATATAGATAGAAATTTGAAGATTTCACTAATATTCATATTTGTATACATATGCATCAAAGAAAAATGGATATAGATATGAATAGGCAACTATTTGATCCACATTCGAATATTCAAATCTACATATAATCCTATATAATTTTATATAGTACTCATTAATCTTTAAAAATATATACATGACTGTATAAACATGTCATTAACTTGATTTATCATCTATTTAGTAATATTTTTAATTCTGTAGTTATAAAATTTAATATCCAAATTATATTCATAATTATATTCATATTTTCAGCAACTAAATTATATATTTATTTATTTAAAATAAATATAGATATAAATTTTTATATTCAAATAATATTTATATTTATATTTATATTTATCACATAAAACAAATATAAATATGAATATACTGATAACCGATTCTTATCTAATCTGATTTTAATCTTAGTTTTTATGATTTTATCAAGATTTTCTATCTCGTTGCAAGTGAAATCCTATCGAAATCATTATTGACAGTTAAAATGATCATAATCGGCTATTTTTTGAGAGAATTTTAAGAAATAATGGATTTAAAAAAATATTATTTTATTTAAAAAAAGGTACAAATGAAAAAAAAATCAGTTATTAATTTATGTTATAGAGTTTTATCATACAAAGAAATAGTGAAAAACAGTAGTCATTGTATATTTTCATATGATAGGTGATGGAAGCTTTCATAACGGCCGTTACAATGCTTATTATAGCACCGTTTTCAAAACCATGGATTACATTGTGGTCAGTCAGTATCTTAGAAATTGGAATTCATCAATCATATCAACCATTAAAATAGGCATTAAGATTTTCTATATATCATATCTGGGTGTGCTCAAACTAAGCTTTTCGCCAAAATAAAGACCTTAGTAATACCCAATCAGATGGGATGAAACAGGAGTATTTATTGCACGGCTATCATCATGTTAAAGGATGAGTTTATTGGAATAACAAGTAAAAATGAATGGCTGTAATCGCACCTTATAGGAGCATATATATGGCGCACACAATGAGAATATTTGATAAATGGCTGATAGACTCTAGTTGATGTACTTCTATATCTGTATACATATAATCAAATATTGCAAGGTGGTGATGAAAATTAAGTCACAAAGATTGATATAAGAGGAAGAAATCTGAGGAAGATATAACAGGTTGCACCAAAAAAAAGTTGATGTAAGAGGAAGAAATATCTAAGGAAGATATAAGAGGTTGTATGGACAAGTAAAAAGCAATATATGAGAGGAAAAAAAGGTTGCCCTCATTTGGACGGCAGATTTCTCCCCCTCCCATTGATAGTTGAGGAAAATCAGGCATATACTGTGAGCTTAAGTGCTCAGTGATGTGGGACAAATTTATAAAATTGTCTCGTAGTGAACGAGAGCATAAGCCGTTGTGGACAGGTAATCATTGAGGAGCTTGATAAAACTTCCTTTGGATGTATCTAGCTAGTAGATCTCGGAATCATAATTACATGAGTTGGATTTGTCGTCTGGAATTCATATCATCAATGGTTTTTTTTTGGCAGACAATCATCAATGTTCTGCGAAGATATCTTTGCTTCTCTCATTCGTCCACCTGTCCTAAAATCCATGGGGACCCAACCGGTACGTAATGGAATGACTACCATAGATGATGAACAATATCAGAAAGTAGATGGCAGATTGGAGTGCGCACATCTATTTCCATCTGGAATTGTTCTGTCCATCAATAAGTGCACCGAATTGCTTTTAGTGAGAGGACCATTGAGGAAAAAATTGGAAACAATAAGCTTAATCACTATAGTTTAATCAGTGCTGTAAATGAATGACACATGCATCGTATTTATCGCAACCAACATAAGAAACACGGCATAGTAACATTAACTACGACAAAAGGCGAAAGAAGGCATATTATTTGCAGTTTTTTTTTCCCGAAAATACTTTATATTACAAAACACAATAGTTGAATGAACACGAAAGGAAATTGAACTCAAGAAGTCAGAAACAAGGTTCAGACTCCCGGTATACATGAAACTTGATTCACATCAGAGACAAGTTAATTGTAGAACTACCAAATCAAAAACAGCAGCATCGCTTGTTTATATCTTCGGAATAGTTACTGCACCTGTTGAAAAGTCTACAGTTCCCATATCAACTTCGCATGGAACAGTAGACAAATTCTGATAGATTTATGCTCTCATCTCCAACCGCTAGAAATTACAAGGTATTAAGCGAACCACAGCTGGTTGCTTATCCTCTGGTGAACCTACACCCAAGAAAATACAGACAGATCCTGGTTGAAGATAAAGAATTAGGTTTCTAGATGAAAAGGATCTAAATACTTGGCAACAAGTACACCTATTGGGTGGGATATGAAAACCCTAGTTTGTACAGACCTCCTGAGAGTGTGAGTGTCATTTTGCTTGCCTCTGAGATGTCTCAAATGTGTGTATCTATTTGTGGTTCACGCTTCCTTTTATTGCGAGAACTACGCCTCGATCTTGAAGATCTACCTGTCTTTGAAGAACGTTTCTCCAGGGGATCTTGACTGGTGGCCACCTTACCAGATGGAAGTTCTGGAGGTGCATGAGGCCATGGAGTTCGTTTTGCAGGAACAATAATCTCCAAAGGTGGATCTATCACCCATCTGCATGCAGAGAATAGCTTAATGATAACAACATAATAGAATGCCTCATTCTTCAACTAGCATCCAAACTTTTGCCAGTATTCCTGTGAGAAATGGGCAAGAACTGACCGATGGAAATTCTCCAACCTTAGTGATGTAAATAATAGTGCAGCTGACAAGAAACATTACCAAACTGGCATGGCCATTATAATTCCCAAGTATTACCAGTGATACATCTTCAAAAATATAAAATACGCATCCTACCCTTAAAATCATGACTCCAAAATGTTAGCAAGTTATCTAAAAGTGATGCAGCATCAACAACTATCTTAACTGTAAAGATGAACAAGCGAGCTAGTCAGACAGATGCAACTTATCAAAACCAGAATGTTAACATCAAGATATGCTAATGTCAAGCATGCAGCAATTTTTTGAGGGTTTTCATCTTTGTATGAGATATTCATTACCAACAAAGAAAGCTACTAATAACACCAAAGAGAAAATTTAATAAGGTGATAAATATTCTGTTACAGTACACGTTTATAGACTTTTGAAACTATCACAGATCATATCATGTTTAGTGCATTTTTTATGTTTGTACACTTCTATCCATCATATAAGCCTGGATATATAGTTTTGAATATATAACCTTTGGACTCATGTTCTCTAAAAGAAATTATTAATCTTGTCTTGCTCAAAAGACTAAAGATTCTGAAACTTAGTATGTTTACCTCTAACCCTAATGCAACTACAAGTTTCAAGAAATTATTAGCTAAAATCTTTGCCGGAAGACTAGAAACTTTTGATTCATATATAGTATGATCCAACTATTCGAAAAAAAAAAAAAAAAATTCCAAACCCCATGATTTCATCACCCTTGGTACATGCCACCATTCTTTATTTGAAAAGCATCACTAAGGCAACCATTGAATCCTTTTATCGAGCTTGCTGATGTGATATTTTTTTCTGGAACAACTGGATACAATTTCACTTTTAAACACTGATTTGTTTTCACATCAGGTTGAAGATTTTGGAGGTATTTGCAAATTTCACATCCCCATTTGCACTCTCTAAAATCATATCCATTCTTGTCTTTTCTATCTTCATCTAAATAATTGATATCTTTAAGTCTTACATGATCTGTCCAGCCTTCCTCCGCAACATTACCTTGTCCAAATGGAGAAGTTCAAGTACTCATTTACAATCTTTTGTTTGCAATATGTTAAAATAAGTAATCCCTAAAAGCCCCACTTTAAATAAGTAATCCTTAAGTTGTATTAAAAATAAAAAATAAGTAATCCCTAAAAGCTCCACTTTCTCATCCAAGGTTCTTTCATTGCTTACCACTAAATAAGAAATCCCCAGGATTTGAATTATGAGTACTTGGACATCCTATGTCAGAAGTGTCCTATCTAGATGGTTTCTTAACAAATAATCATCCCCATCCATCCTTGGAATTTCTGTGAACCATATATCTATTGATACATTTTCTTACTAGTCTTTAGTTTGTATCTTGCAATTCAACATTTTTGAGAACTGATTTTGGCAATGGCTTCTTAAAGACAGCTTCCAATGCTTGTTAAGTCATTATGGAGTTACACAACTCAAAAATGCTCTAAACACTTAGCTGTTTATCTGTTTACAGGAGCTAGTCTTTCCAGACCTAAGGTTAGACGGCTTCCTCCCACGATCTTCCAAGTGTCTGATTTCATCCCTTTGACTCATAGTCTTGATTGTTGTCTGCTATCCTTTCATTGTTGGTGTTAGAATGTATTTCTGGCCACAAGCTAAAGCTCTTAAACTAAATTTTCACTTCCCTCTGATGTTTCATTGGATATTACAGAAAAAACTGTCATATTCCTGCATGCAAATTGGACTCCGTGATCCAACTCCATCCTATTCCAAAAATCCCAATAGATGATGATTAACTATATAACAAAATAAAAATTTTGTAATGATAAATGAACAAAAGTTGGTGCCAGGATATCTATTGTAGTTAGGTAATACAATCACAAATATATGCATGTATGTTTATATGCATGGATGGACATGCATATGTTTATATATGCTTAGTGCATCAAATAAAATTTGCCATTTGCTATTTCTTCATCAAGATATTAGTGACAAATATAATTCACACATGGACAAAACCATTCCTTGATACTCTATAAATCCAGCCTATCAATTTTATGTCGCATGTTTCGCATATAGATGTTAACTAGAATGCGATACCATGTTGGCATAATATACTTTTATCATGTAAAAAATAGATCGATTATCAGATTATAATGTTCATAAGATGGTCAGAACATGGACTTGACTGAAAAGGCCCACTTACACCCTACCACTTAAAAAAAAAAAAATGAAAACTGCACCTACCACTCTAACATGTGCACATATACGCACATGCTAATGTGGGCACTCCAAAAATGCAGATCAAGTGTTGGACAATGTTGGAAGTGAGAAATCTAATATCACCAAATAGCCTTATGCAGAGTGATATCGACATTGTAATTCCATGCTATAAAGTCACAATACTAGATATAATACACATATGTACCTAGGAACTAAGATGGGACATGATGTATTTGATCACAACAAGATTTGCCATGCTGACTCGTATCGGACATATCATAGTATGCCAGGAAGGTATCCATATAATACCAAGGTTTCAATGCAGCACAAAGGCCAAACCAACTTGTACTAGGCTGAACCAATTGATTTCATCCAATTTTGTATTGTACCAACCAAGGTTCGTTATACCACCTCGAATTGCCTGGTTCAGAATGTACCGAACTGTATCGAGGGAGGGGAGTGGGAGACGGAGAGAGAGGAAAAGAGAGAGAGGGAGAGGAAGGAACGTGGTGAGAGGGAGAGGGAGGGGGAGAGAGACCAAGAAAGGTAGGGAGGTATTGTTGTTTCTCATACATAAATTCCACAAGATAACAGCATGACCTTCTGGACACTAGCATACCCATTGATAGTGAAGTAGGTCTCTAATTGATCTGACCAATTATCCGACTTCTTCACATCGACAGCTCCATCGTATAAAAGGTTGAAGAGAAAGATTCAAAGTGCCCATAAGTTGCCCATCCTCCTTGCTAGAAGGTAGATCCCCATTTCCATGCATGGGAGCTAGCTTTATTATATAAGTTGTCGGTGCTTATGTTGAAGAAGTCACCAATCAAGACATGATTTCGATTAGTTGGACAATCTTCTCCTCTAGCTATCAGAGATATCCCTTCATCTCATCATCCATTGAGATAGAACTAGTTATATTTGCTTTTGTCCTTCGATATACTTCAAGCATGGATAGCCTTGCTCCAGTTTGCTTGTACCACTCATGCATCCGGACCATACACTAAGATCCCCACAAATGTAGATGACCAAAGCTCTAATACCAGCTTGATCCAATTGCAAAGAAGAAGAATTTTCTCAACCTGCTCAACTTGAATATCTAAAAAATTATGGAAAAGTGGAAAAGATTGATGAAAGTAGAGTGTATATTCCCTTTTCTTTTATTAATGATTCATAAACTAAGACACATAGCCTCTATTTATAATAATAAGGTTTGCCATTGTACAATTTGGATCAGATTCTCTCCTAGTTTGAATAGGACTATCTTTCACAACATAGACATACTAATAAAAATAAGCATGAAAAAAAGATAAAATCCTACAAAAGATAGATCTCAAGTCTTATATCAACTTTAACTTCTATCACACGAGCTAATTCTTCCTAGATTAAGAGATACGTCTGATCACTTTTCTAAAAAGAAAATTTTCGATTTAACTGGTCCGTTTTGAAGCTCAAATGATAGAATTTGGGCTTTGCCACTAGCTATGCTCCCTCTATCAGAGCATGGCAGCATGTATGGATCTCAAAAAGTCATCCATATTTCTAAGAAAAGGTTGCCTCAATCGGATGTCATATAGACAAGTTACGGCCTCCGAAAATTTAGCATGCACTTCGCTTCTGAGGTAGTGGATCTCACTCCTAAATCCTACATAACCCTACTTGTATCAACCAAAATGGTCCACATCGAGTCTAATGATCCTTCTAGATCTCAATAATGATATAGATCTGGATCACAAACAATAAGCAATAAAACCGAAAACAAATAAAAACAAGATTCTATATTTCTAGACAAGTGCCTTTTACTTATTAGATATCCTTTTATGTACTTGCAGTCAATAGACCCCTATCACCAGATGGGCCAGCATAGTGGTGAAGCCACCAAAATAATCACCATATTCATTTCCAGCAATGCTAGCTTCTGATTCCCAACTACTTGATAGGCCTGCTTACTGCAGAGATCAAACATGAAGCAGCAGCTCCATCATCAGGCTCATATTCCTTCATATCATTATGGTCCTTGTTGTTGGGAATGGTGGCCAAGTTAAACCAATTTGATCATACCATTCAGAATGTTAATCCCAACTTGATAAATGAACCAAGCTTAGTCCAAGCCCACCTAGCCCGTCACTGGTCTAAATTAGTGATGCATCAACACCATCAACATATAAGGTTACCATTCATTGTCTTCTTAAGAAAGTATAAGTGGCTCTCTTCCATATATCCACATAGTCATCCTATTTGATGGCTCATGTCAAGCATTCATCCAATTGCATCTTTTATCATATCTTTTGTTTTAATTCCAACACAGTGAAATAAGTCTAACAACCCTATTCTTCCAAAGTTAAGTTTGCTTATAGGTGCTGATGTGAATGATTTTGCTCACCATTTAACATGCTATCCATTGGCTTTAGAAAGTTCATGACAATAATTGCCAATTTTTGGCACCACGCACATCATATGTATGTTAATGGAAATAAGATGAATAGAAGGAAATATATATGCCTGTTATATCATATGTCAATCACATGATCGTAGAGCATAACCTTTATTTGGACCAGAAAAACATGTCTTATGTTTTTTACTTTTCTTTTCTCTAGATCACAGAGCATACATTTTATCTGGACCAGAATAACACATCTTTTTCTTTTCTTTTCTTTTCTCTTTTTCTAGAAATAACAAGAGGAAGTTTCTAAACCCCCCCCCCCAACTTATCAAGTAATAAATTTTTTCAATCGTGCATATGGGACTTAAACCCAAATCAGTGGTAACAATTCCTAGTAACTTTAAATTGAACCAATTCACATTCATATGCTCTCAATTTCCAAGGATAAAAGTTGTAAAAATTGTTTTTTATGTGACGGTAAATCAAACGCTACCAATAAAGTATTAGAACTACAAGTTAACCAAGCTGTTCACAAACAGCTTGGGCTTAATTCCAAAGGTGGCTCATTCAAGGTCACTAATTAAGCTCAAGCAGTGTTAAAAGCTCAACTAATAAGCAAGTTGAGCAAGAACAATAATCAGATCACCAAGGATAAGCACAGGCATCAGCTTTCAAGAATCAGATTGTTTACGTGTTTTATGAACCAAGCCAGGAAATCTACAGCTACGATCAGATTAAACTCAAGCCAAGTTCAAACACCCGATTGACATGGCAAAAGCCCAGCCAGATAATCCACAAAGCATGGCTTGGCCCAACTTTTCTTGCAGCCCTTGAAAGTATAAACATGCAGTCTTATAGTAACCTCATGATTACTAGATTCAATACATCAAACAATCTTTTGAGATACAAACCCAAGCTGTAAATGACATTCTTAACCTTCTCATAATCTTTGCATCATTTATTGGCATAAGAATTTATCGTAAAAATGCTTTTACCATAAATTGTAGTTAAATACAATTTTTTTTCGATATATGTCAAATGATGATATGTCTAACTCCAGCATTTGATATCACAGTGGTTTATGTCTGATGATGAAGGCTTATTTAATATGCCTTAACAAAAATGAACAAGAGCAGAACTTTCAAGAAGTGATTATCATATTGAATTCTTTGGAAAAGTTCCATGGCGTATTAGCAGATTTAATTTGAAGATAACCCATGTTACAACATATGTAGCTTCAGAAACTAATGTTGGCTATGAAAAGAACTAGCGAATTAAACAAATACCATCAAAATCGCAATCATCAGGAATGCGCCAAGGAAAGAAGATATATGTCAGGAATGCAAGGAATAATCATGGATTAACAGCTAACGGCATCAAGAAAGGTTTGCAAAGACTAACCCAGCAGGAAACTTGCTATCATAACGGGCTTCGACACGCAACCACCACAGCAGAACCTTCTTCCCACAGTTCCCAAGAGGCTCGACAAATGACGCATCCTTCAACAGATCCAGCGGGCTCTCGATCTCCTCTCCATTCACGCCCACCTCATCCAGATTCCGAACCCAATCAGGCTTCCCCTCTTCTTCCTCCCACAGCAACTTTGAGTTCAGAACAAACCCAGCCCACTCCAGCTTCTGCGGCAGCACCATCGCCCCATCGCCAATAAAGGTGGCACTTTTATTCACATATGGCAGAGAATTGAAGGTATGCCAGCCGGCCAACTGACCCGAGGAGTTGCAGGCCGGGCCTTGGACCGGCACCGGCGAGTTCTCCTCCTCCTCCTTGCTCAGCTGCTGTGGAGCCACCATCCCCGGATTCCCAGAATGTGCAACAATTCCAACCGAGACCGCCCCCATCCACTTCACCTTCTGGATCTCGTCGAATAGCTCCATGCTGTGAACGTTGCTATCGTCGGCGAATACCACGACGCCCTCCAATCGACGCTCTTTGATGACTCTGCTTCCAAAATCGAACACAAATCCATCAGATCTGATAAGAAAAAGGAGTTTGGAGAGGGGAACAGTCGCAATTGCTGTGTATATAAACGCGAGACCTGAGGGCTTGCAGTCTCATCCGGGCCTCGGTGCGGTGGCGGTCAGACCAGCGGAGGGGCATGCGACCAGAGAAGCGGATGTGGAGGACGGGGACGCGGGAGCGGGCGAGGAGGGCGGCGGTCTCGTTGGAGGCGGCGCCAACGCCGGCAGCATCGACGACGAGCCAGGTGAGGGGATAAGGGATAAGCTGGAGGGAGTGGAGGAGGCCAGTGAGGTGGAGGGCCTGGAAGGTGCGGGGATAGGTGGGGGTGACGACGAGGAGAGGGCGGGGGTTCTTGACGCCGTACTGGAGGCGCTGCTCGCGCTGGACACAATCGAGGATGCGCTGGGCCCGCATGACCTCGGTGGGGTTCGGGTGGGGCCAGGGGCGGACGAGGATGCCGTGGCGGCCGACGACGACGCGGCTGCCGGTGGCGTTGGGGGTGGCGAAGGGCGTCGGCGGATGCGGGGAGAGGGGGAGGTCGGGGCGGCGGTGGAGGAGGAGGACGGGGGGAGAAGGAGGAGAGGGCGAGGAGGAGGGGGAGAAAAGGAGGAGGAAAAGGAGACGGGAGAAGCGGAAGCCGAGGGCGAGGCTGACGAGGCAGCAGATGGCGTGGAGGAGGAGCCAGAAGATGGCGGTGGGGGAGCGGAACAGAGGGCCGTCGGAGGGGGCGGCGCCGCCGTCGAGGGGGGCGGAGGAGGGGGAGCGGAAGCTGTTGGCCCGGCGAATGGGCTGCAGCGCCGACAGCTTCATGGTCGTGCGCTGTATCTTCCGATTGTTTCTCTTCTCGTGGACTCGGGTTCGAAAGCGGGGGGAAGGGAAAGAGGGAAGACTGGTGGGTTTGCTTGGCTGGGGGATAAAAGAGTTGGCTTTTGCGGGGAGGGAGTGCGATCGCCGATCGGGAGTGGGGGTGGGAGTGGGGTTGGGTGGGGTTGTCCGGGTCGAACATAGACTTTGGAGGGACGGGCCTGGTCTCAGCGGGGGCGGAGACTTGGACCAGAGAGGGCTCGGGCAGCGGAATAACGGGGGCCGGGTAGGATGGTGGGGCGCTCGGTTTCGGACCAAGGAATGGGAATGTGGGATTGTGCGGGCTAACAAGCTTGCTTCCTGGATGAGACGCGGGTACGCGGCACTCTGGTCCCATTTTTCGTTCAAATATTCTTATATTGTGAGAAGATCGACGGCAGGGAGGCGAGGCTTCATGTCAGACACCTGATTTTGAACGAGGATGTGATATTTTCTCTGGTCAATACGAACAAAAATCCATTCCTCCAAAAAGATGCATGTATATTTTTACCTATGATGACTGTCTTTTGATCAACGGATTCTAGGATGGTCTTATGAAACTTCCTCTCTGTCTCTCTTTTGAGGGTGTTTTGGCAATAAATGACATGCAAATTTTAACCAACGTAGCTTTAATTGGATAACTCATGGACTCTTTAAGGAATTCAGCATAAATAAAGGAAAAATTTGGAAAACTTACCTTCTTGGGCTTTCTCTAGCTAAAAGAAATTGAGCCGTAAATGGTCAAGAAGTTATTCCTATTGAAAAAGGAGGTCCAACTTTAAAAGATTGTTTTTCTTGTTCTCGAGCATCTTATTAGTGTTTTGAAGGGAATTGAAGCATTCAAAATTTCCTTGGCAGACCAATTTCCAAACTCATATTAGGAAAGTAGGAGAAAACCCGAGAAGGAATTTATAATGAAAATCATTCTTTTGGGTTCTATCAAACATTTAAAACTTTTGGGCCACACTACACACACGCATGGCCTACTTCACATGCAATTGATCATATCACGCCCATGATGTGGTAGGACTCATGTTTTATTTTCTCTATTTATTAATATTTTAATCATTAGATTAGTCCAAATAATTAGTTTTTGGGTCTATAAATTGGGTTCTTGGTAAAGGTTGGAATATAGAGTTCTCAAGATTGATCTTGGATGAGGATTGGAATCGCCTCAAGACAATGCGTAGCACATCTTCGGACAAATTTTATTCACTTTCTGTAAGTTTTTAATTGACTTTAATATTTATATGATAATAGATTCGGTTGTTAGTTCAATTAAATTGCAATCAGCTGTCGTGGAAAATGAATGTATATTACGTATCCCTAATATATCTATCATTTAAAGCAAATTACAAGCAATTTATAATTATCAAGCAAGATTTAATTCAGTCTAAGAATGAACAATATATGTCCCACATAGCCCTTGCTTTCATCAATGGGCTCGCTTCATTTCATCCTTTCAAATATTGTCAAGATAAATAGAGAAAAGATGGAAGCACTATGTATTTTTTTTTCAACAGCTCTTTATATTTAATAAAAATGGAAACACATTCATTATTTACATAAGTTGTACAATGTCATCAATATTTAGCACGCCGTATCTTAGTGAAGCATCATATTCATTGGTAATTGAAAAATTCTAGTGTTTATCATAGATGTAATGGGTGTACAGGACAAAGTCCTTTTGTCAGAAATTATAACATTAGTGAATTTGGCGATCACCTTTCACCTTCCCTTCGTCTCTATTGGTGGGGAGCTGCATGAAAGATCAGCGGAGTCCTCTCTCTTCTTTTATTTTTTTTCTGGATATATATGTTCTTGGTTAAGCTTTTATGTTATTTCTCTTGAAAAATTTTTATGCTCTTCCCATCTCCTTGCTATTATAATCGAAACTCTCCTTCTAAAAAAATTATATCATGCACGATATATACCACGTGGTGGTGCACCACAAAAAAATATTCATTGCGGTGATGATATCATATCAAATTTGTAATAAATTAATGATAATCTTTATATTTCATCGGTTATCATGTATCTCATCAATTCTCATAAATTATACCTCATGCTATCCTATGTATTCAATTCATTACTGACTGATGATTGATTTGTTACAACAGTGACATAATATCGCTGGTGCAGCGACTATTTTCTCACCAAAAAAAATATTTATTGCAACGTGGTGTATGTGTTCGTGTGAGTCCTATTCATCGTGCATACATCTTGTCGGTTCGCCTATAAAAAAAATAGGTATGTAATTGATGTGATGTACCACCACTATATTTAAGTTTCTCTTCCTTGCTAGTTCTATCCCGAGTTTCCCCTTTATTTAATTTTTCAGACACCCCTCGTGCACACTTTGTTTGCCTTCCTTGTTTTGGACTCTTTTCCATATCAAGTGCATGCACTCCCCGTGAAAAATGAATTTCTAAATTAATTACATCAAAGCAGGGACTCTCGCTATAAGTTGAACTCAAATCGTTTAAGCTGGTTGACAAGTATTTGTGATAAAGCTTGATAGGGAACTAAAACAACGCCTTCACTCAACTGCGTTGTTTTAATAACTCCTTGTTCCAGGAGGCCTTAAGGCTTAACTCCAACTTTTTCATCAGGCCTCCCTGATGGGTGTGCTGTCTCTAATATCTTAATCACACCAACGGCCATTGCATCTATCTTTAGCAACCATAGCCATAGGATCGAGTGTGGACCATACTGGACTTTCCTAACTCGTAGCCATACAACACAATTTAATTAGCTTGCAATTGCAGTTTGCAAGCAAGCATGATGCACCACACGTCACGGCCGCAGCAAATAATAACACCCCATCTATGACCCACAGAATGAGCCGATGTACTAATTAATTTAGATGGGGTTGTTCAAGTTATCCAGGATAGAGTGATGATGCAATTGAATGGAGCACCAAGGCTCCAGTATTCTTTACAATTTTTTGAAAATTTTTTTTATAATTAGACCGTTCATAGAAAAAATTATGATCGAACTGTCATTATCTGCCACGTACGTATATTGAAACATTCATAAAAAAATAATAATAATTATATAATATTTTTTTAAATTATTCAAATATCTTTAAGATTTATCCATTCTTCTTTTTTCAGTATATTGATACGTGCGTGGCCATCCAACTTTTAATGGATGTTTTCGAAGCATGTTGGAATATAATTTTTTTTTTATACGATTGATTTGATTGTAGAAACTTTCTCCTAATTTTTTTAGGCACAAATGCTCTTGGAATATGGAAGAGATGGCGACCATCGAGTCCTCACACAGCCTTCAATCCTGCTGCCCTGGACTTGCTACCTCGAACTTTGATTGCCCAAACTCCTGTTCTTTGGATGGGCTTTGATCTTTAGTGGGGAAATTGACTGATGAGGTTTGAACCTGCAGGATATGCACGTGTCATTGTTGTACCATAAATTTTTGCACTGTTCTCATCAGGAAAGTATGTGGGTATTTTTCTGCATTTTGGACCAAATCCAGTCAATTTACGAAGTGAGAAGCGTGAAACGATTCCATCTAAAACCTTCCCCAGGTTCATAGATCTAGGACTACTCTTTTATTCCAATAGCTTTGCAAAGCAAATCACTTTTTGACACAAAATGATAAAAAATATCCTCATGTATCACATCAGATCTTTATTTATTTATTTATTTCAACAAACAATGATCAAGGTTACCACCCACTAGTTATGGATAAGTAAAATAATGGAAAAAGACAATGCAGAGTCTTAGCTCATAAAACAAGAGCCCTTGCAAAAGGCCGGGGGAAGCAGGAACAAGATCCCACCGAAATATATTTGAACGACAGCAGTTCTAAAGGGGACCCAAAACTAAAGGAGACTTCCCACAGCCCATGCTCACAACCAGGAACAAGAAATAAAGAAGAAAACCCTCCCATCGGTACTACAAGAGTAAAAACAAGGCAGGTGAGTACCATCATCCTGAGCTGGTACTCGGAGTGGTTGAATTGCTGCCCTTGAACTGTGGAAACTTGGAGGAGGATGTACGTAGCCAGCTTAATTTGCCTTCCTCTCCGGTGCATCCCCACCAAAAAAGCCCCATGACAACATCCAGCTCAGTTTACGAACAGCATGCCGGCAACGTTGAGTGATGCAACCAAAACCAAGTTCAGAATACGCCCTCATCAAGCAACTCATCCTTGTCTTGGAACAAAGTTCGTACATCTCAGAGAACATACGACCAAACAACCAATCAAAAAAAGGCTCTAAATTGCTGTCGAATCCACCAAGGTGCTCGACAAAGAATTGGCTGGCAGTCAACCACGCTGCATAACAGCTGTTATTACTTTCTTGCACCCAAAGTTGGTAGACAAGCTATTATTACTGTCTTGCATCCAAAGTTGGTGGACAAGCTAAAAGTATCATTATAAATATTTTCGACCATTCTATTTTCAGATAAATCATTACAGAATCAAGATTATATTTGCATTTCATATTAAATATAAAAGGTTCACTTCATAAGGCCATTCTCAAGATTAATTATCAAGCACACCACAAACTTAATTACGATCTTCTAACCTAAACAGAGCAAGTTGGATTAGTAAAACGCCTGGTTCTCTAGCAATAAAAAGTGAAACCAAACTTCATACAATAGCATGGTTTGTATATTCTAGAGAACGGTTTATATATATAAGCTAGAGCATGTTTGACATATTGTCTAAATACCAAAGCATGCATAATATGTAGTGTAATATACTCTAATAATAAAAGTTAATTATTTTTCCTTGAGAAAATTATGTCTCTTCATAGAGCCTGATTGATCACTACTTAGGCCTAAATTTTGTTTATTTTAAAAATTAAAGCTGAACCTAGATATCAAATCATCTATTAACCATTCAACCATACAGGAGAGAAGCTATCAAACCACCAAACCCTAACCAGCAGATGATTCAGAGCCGTAGAACTACCAAACTTTTAAACACCATCGATGTAGCCAGTAGCAGAGTTGGTTTGGGAGGGGAAGGGGGAGGCGGGTGGTACTAGGGTTAGAAATGTACTTGGGTTGGCCTGAGGCCTATCAGCTGGGCTAATTTTGGGTTAGGCTACAGTCTATGTTTTACCAAGCCAAAAG